>NC_063184.1:10904708-11209027 GCF_023159225.1 Perognathus longimembris pacificus
TTTTAGGTATTTAAAGGGAAAGGGCTCAAAACCATAATGAACATAGTCAAAAAAGTTTAAAAATATCAATCTGTCTTTTAAAAACTCACTGCCCAGGAATATGTGTGTGCTTTGTGTCTATTTAGTAATTATAGATATTATGTTGAAGATTTTAAATTATCTCTTTTAGACTTTTTAAATTGCATTTTTCTGCTGTAATTAGGAAATTAAAGCTATTTTTCAATTTTGGGGGGAAAAAAGACAAATAACACTAATTTCATTCCTCTAGTGTTCCATTGTATGACAGAAATATAAACAATACCTTTCAATAACCAATATGTAATGACTGATAATCTGGTAACTCTTCAAATACTTGGAAGAGTCTGATGGGAATGATCTTGAATTAGGTGGAGACTAAGAAAGCAAAACAGTAATGCACAACAGGTACCAGTGTCTTACACCTATAATCCCAGCTACTTACGAGGCTGAGATGTGAAGACCCAGGTTCAAAACCTGCTTGGGCAGGAAAATCCTGACTCTCTTGTCTCCAATTGACTACCTAAGAAGACAGGAGTGGAGCTGTGGCTCAAGTGGTAGAGTGCTAGCCTTGAGAAAAAAAAAATCAAAACAAAGGGGCTGGGAATATGGCCTAGTGGTAAAGTGCTCGCCTTGTATACATGAAGCCCTGGGTTTGATTCTTCAGCACCACATATATAGAAAAAAGCCAGAAGTGGAGCTGTGGCTCAAGTGGTAGAGTGCTAGCCTTGAGCAAAAAGTGCTCAGGCCCTGAGTCCACTCCCCAGGACTGGCAACAAAAACAAAACAAAAATCAAAACAAAAACAAGGAATGCTGTAAATTATATATATAGAAATGAACAAAATGTACCCCTTGGGGATATGAGCTCTTTCCCAAGGTGAGGGATTCCTGCCTTTTGCTAGCTAGGATCACTTTCCAATTCTATCGAGATAAACAATGTGTTTGTAGTATGAATTCCAGCTGATTGCAAGGAAACTTTAAAGTCCTAGCAACACTGTTGCTATAGCAATGCAACCTGATTAGATATTCTTAGCAACCAGCCACAACTCACACCCACAGAGTCAAGAAGAATAATGTTGACCTACCAATTTCTAAAATATACAGATCTCAGTGATAGACGTGTAAGGATGAGAGGCCTGTGAGAGCCAATGGAATAGTATATTGGTCCACATTGCTTCTGTACCTTTAAGATATCAAATATGAATTCAATAAACACATATGAAAACATACTTTGTCTGGAAATAGAAGGGTCCCGTTTGGCTCTTCAAGTGTATACAAATAATAGCAGAAGTTTTAAATTTCATCTCGTGGTAGTTAAAGTCGTCCATGCTTTTAATACAGATAGCACAGTCTTTCGTAACTGAATTAACAGAGACAGTGATAAAAATGATGTTTGCAACAAATAATAGCAATATGGCATCTCGATGCTAAAACTTTCATCAGAACTGGCATGCCCCTCAAAAAAGCCACAGGCAACTCACAGTAATGTGGCCTTAAACACATGTTTAAATCAAAGCTGATACCAAGACCTAATAGTATATATTTTTTGAATGAATGAATGCCCGAACAAGCAAATGAGTTTTTGTAAACATATGGGCATCAAAGGATTCTTAGAGATTCAAGGCAGATTGAGGAGTTGTTAATTGATCCTGGTTAGGTAGTTAGGGATAGAAAATGGCAAGTGAGATAAAGGCCAACTTGGTGGGATACAGAGCCTCCCTTGCCCCATCAGGCTTTGTGGGCTCCATAACTCTGACACATGCATGCATCTTACAGAGGGCAAGCCTACTCACTTCCCCTCTAGTGCACCCAGGTGAGGAACCCAACTAAAGGAGACTTACAAGCTCCTGCTCCAGGTAGGTGATCCAATCAGAGGGTCTCCAGTGGCTCATGGCCAAGGCTCAGCCAATCAAACCAAAAAGACACTCCCCCAAGGGGTGGGGAAAATAGGGACTGCACATCTAATGGGCCCAGACAAGGAGACTGCGCATAACCAATGAGGAGGGTTTCCCCTCTCTTCCAAGAGTCTTCACTGTTCCTTTTCTGTACTTGAATAAATTTTATTGACTTCAAACACTCTCCTGCTATTTAATTCTTTCATTGGTGTAGATGGAGGGAGCAATCTCAACTCTAGACAGGATCAAGGTTAACAGGAGAAAAGTGCACATATTGAGGGGCTAGGGGTGTGTAACTCAGTGGTGGAACACTTGCCCAGCACTTGTGAGTTCTTGAGTTCAATGCCAGCTCCACAAAGAAACAAACACCAAAAGCAAGTCATTTCCAGCTACTCTGAAGGTGGAAGTAGGAATATTTCAAGTTCCAGGCAAAGTCAGCAAGTGGCTCTCGGTAGAGCACTAGCCTTGGGCTGAAGAGCTCGGGGACAGTGCCTCGGCCCAGAGTTCAAGTCACACATCCAGAAAAAATAAATCCATTCTCAAAAACCAAATACAAGCCAAAGGGCTGGGGTTGAGGTAAGAGTTCATGGGCTAAACCCTAGGATGGATTTCAGTTGGTGAGGGAGGGGCAAGTCGCTATATTTTTACACAAAACATTCCAAGTACAATTTATTCAACCTTCTCATGTTTTCAGGTGAGCTATCTCTGTATTTCCTGGTGTTTGTAGAGCTATTATTTGTACATTCTGATCTGTACTTGTTCTGCTTTTTTCTGGGTGTGGAGGAGGTAGTACTGGATTTGAACTGTGGTCCTCACACTTTCTAGGCAAGTGCTCTACTCTAACCACCAAGCCACAACTCCAGCCCTGTTACACATTGCTAATTAGCCTCATCACTATAAATTTAAAGAGATTTCCATTTAAAGCAGTATTTGGTAAATAAGGAAACACTGAATGCATGAACGTTTTAATTCATATGTTTAGGCCACTTTCAGTGACTGAGCACTAAAATGTGGAAGAGGCTCAGGGTTCCATCCTCATTACCAAAAGTTAATAAATAATAATAACAAAACACTCAAAAGAAGTTTCAGCTGTTTTAGGCTCTGCAGGTCCCACAAAACACTTCCACCAAAGGAGAGCACACATCTGGCCACATTTTGAGAAACCTGGATGCCACTGGGCTCCTTAACTCCAGAAGCATCGTGAAAATACACAAAAGATAAAAACAGAATAGACAACAACTGAACGGAAGAGTTCTCCTCTTGGCTGGTTGTGGGAGGTCCAGCTTTGGTTCTGCCATGGTTGGGGGCGGGGGGAGGGGGGGCTCCTGGGGAGCAGGTGTGATGGGGTGTCCTTTACCACAAGCTACTGAGCACGGATCTAATTCTCCCTCCAGGGTCCAGCCCAGGAAACAGCCGAGGAGCCACAGCTGCAGCACGGGTTCCCCTCTTTGTCTGTAAACACTCCCCATCTTCTCACGCTCAGCCCACTGGGGCCCCTTCCCTAATGCAGGCTGATACTGAGGGATAGCGGGACTGGATTGACATCCATCACCGCCTCACCACAGAAGACAGCACCGGAGCCTGCAGTGTGCCGGCAGCCGGCAAGAAATGCGCTTTCCTTATGTGATGGAGTACCAGGCATATTAGCTAATAGAGCACTCCAATATCCATACGAAATTGAAATGGATCGCTTTCCTTACGTTCCCCAAAGAGCAATTGGACACATTCATCCCTTACCTTTCTGCAAAGAATCATCTTCCTTGTTATTAATAACTCACAACAAAATGTTTACTTCAGGGATCCTCCACTTAAAAATAAACATCAGTGGAGCTGAAAACTTTATATCATGTATTTTAATTTTATATAAGCTAACTCCAAACATTTATTTAGTCTTCAAGTGGCTTACAGTCAGGAGCCAGAGAAATTCTTTTTAATATAAAAATTAAATATCCTGTCTAAAAACTTCATTCTGATCTAAAACTAAAATAACATTTCTGTTGGCATATCAGAACTAAATTCTAGGTGACCAGCAAAAGCAAACAAATGACAATCATAGGAGGCTATTTTTCCATAGCTACAAATACAGGATTTATGTACAATTTCTCCCCACTAAACTGCCTTTAAAGACCAATAAACTGTAACACACAAGGCTTTATACGGTGTTTATAGGTCTTTGCAGTTGGAAAACCATGAAATTATAACCTGAGTTTATTTCTAATAAATCTTTATGTTCAAAAGAAAAATAAGAAAATCCCACTAAAAGGGAAAATATGAAAATTTTAGTAAGTGAATGATGTTGGTAAGATACGATCAGGATAAAACTAGTATAAAATGTAAATATTAAAACTCTATTGAGAAGGGAGGAAGAAGGAAAGAAAGGAAGGAAAAAGAAGAATGAAAGAATAAAAGACCCCAGGTTATATCCATTGGAGGCTGGGGTGGGGGCCCCACACCCCTAGTGTCAGAAGTATTGTGCTGAATAAATGGGCAGTACTTTATATCCTTCCTGCATCTCTTACCAAAACCAAATATTTGATAGCCAGCTTTGGGGGAGGGGGGCGGTTCTTAGCTGCTGAGAAGTTTGTGATGTAAGGATCAAAGTTTGATGCTAGCCGGGGCAAGAAAGTCTGTGAGACTCTTATCTCTGATTAACCATCAAAAACCCAAACGTGGAGCACTAGCATTAAGCAAAAATGCTCAGATACAGCACTCAGGCCCTAAGTGCAAGCTCCAGAACTGGAACAAAACAAAACATTAACAAAAATAAATAAATAAAGCTGAAAAACAGACTCCTCATATGCTTTGGGGATAGCACTAGAGTTCATGCCAGTGAGAATTCGTGTTTTCCCCCTGGTAGCCATCTTCATTTGGGGTCAAATGAACCTATTGTTCTCATTCTCACTGTGCCTCAATGCATGTCTTTGGTTGACAACTTTCAGGAGAATTTACTTGGTTTCTGGATATGGTGTAGGATCAAATCCATGAAAAATGGATGGTCTCTAGCATCAAAAGCAGACTTTCTGCCCAGGCTGGTTTTAAACAGTGATCCTCAGATCTCAGCCTCCTCAGTAGCTAGGATTATAACCGTGAGCCATCAGCACCCAGCTTTGGTTACATTCTTATTTGCAGTAGAATGACTTGAGGATGAGGATGAGGATGAAAAAATCAACAGCTCTGATGCTGTTCAGTCAGGAACATGGACAAGGAATCATATAAGGAGATGTAGGCATTTTGAGTCATTTTGCTTCTAGAAGATTTTTTTGTCCCCACCCTCACCCCAGCCCCTTCACAAAGAAGCTTCCTGTGTGCTACAAATAGAACTCTATCTACTATTTCATATCCCTGGAAAGCCCACAGTTCAGTATCAGATTATCTTCGTCCATAAACATGATGATCAGTGTAGTATAAAGGAGGAAAATGCTGAACTGTGAATAAGTCACTCAGATATCCCTCCAGAAGAAATCAGAGTGTACCCCCCCCAAAAAAAAGCTGCCTTGGCATGCCAGTTACTAGTTGTTTTTCAGCTTAAGGTGATTGGTGCAGGAGGAGTTCTGTGCCCACCCTTTGCCCATCTAGAAGCAGGACATAAATTTTCTTTTGTGAAGGTGTCTTTCTCTCCTGTACTAAGAAGTGAGCAGCAACTCTTATCACCTGAACCAGAGAGCTGGCACAGGGCTGACTCTGTGCAAACAAACCTTACTAAAATTACTTTCCAGTCCTTTCTCTGGGAGACCGAACAGTGACTGTCATCATTTAGGATTAAGACAAACCCCCTTTTCTTTGTTAAAATGGTATAGAAGTCCCTGAGTCTAACCAACTTCTTGGCTTGTACTTCTTTTCTCTTGGTTTCTGAGTGCCTCAAACAGTGTGTTCCTTTACTTCTCATAATCTGGCTTTGGCTTCTTAAATTAGCTACTGAGCCTAAAGGGTGGGAGGGATGGATTTCTCCCCTGTGACTGACATTTGACACAGACTTGTTATATGTTATTGAGCAACTTATTTCTGTGGACCTCAGCTATCTCTAAGGCCCTCCAGACATCACATTGCCCATATTAACTTTCCTGTCTATGATGCTTTCTAGGAAAAGCTAGAGAATTCAGTGGGCTCCATCCATGCTGGCATTCTGAATGTGAAGGGTATAGTTACATTCTTCTCTCTGTGTGTGCATGTGTGTGCATGTGTGTATGTTTCTTTTTCTGAGTGTGTGTCTCTTTCTGTCTGTCTCTGTGTCTCTCTGTTAGTCTTTATCTGTCTCTTTATCTGTCCCTCTCTCTCTTTCTTTCTCTCTCTCTTCTCCTGAGAGAAAGTAAAGTATTTAGCATATTTCTAGAAACCTCTGACTGGTTTCATATTCTAAAGTTTTAGATGTTCTTTAGTGACCTAGTAACCCAAAACAGCTTATGAAACAACTGAACATTCTAAAAAGTATGCATAGAATTTGGAGTGTGTGCCTTCCCTCCTGTCAGGTGACAAGGTAAGTGGTGAGCCCAAGGCTGAATGGTCCTTACTATGTCATTTAACCTTTTTGGTGGGTTTTTGCAAGGAGGCCACATGGTTGTGTCTACTTTGCAAGATGATTTGACACTCAAATAAGATAATAAATCAGAGACTGCTTGGCACTTTGAAGGTGATAAACAAATGTAAACTATTAACTACAGTTATTCCTCTGGAACTGAATTGCTCATCTTTTGGGAGGAGGGTTGCTGGTCCTACGTCTTGAAGTTAGGACCTGGGCACTGTCCCTGCGCTGGGCTTTTTGCTTCAAGGCTAGCACTCTACCGCTTTAGTCATCAGCTCCACATCCAGCTTTTTCTGGTAATTATCTGAAGATAATAATCCAATGGACTTTACTACTGGGGCTGGCTTTGAACTGTGATCCTCAAATCTCAATCTCCTGAGTATCTAGGAATTATGAGCCACCAGCACCTGGCTTCATCATTATTTAATTTTTTTTTTAATGTAAAGTATTTTCAACCAAAGAATGATCTTACCATCTGTCTGCATTACAAAACAATAATGCATGATAGGAAATTAGTTTTTAAAATATTTGAGAAGGCATAAAGTATGCATATGCAGCATTTTGTGTAGTACATTATAATACTTTCTATGTATATATCTATGTTTATTTATACATATGTATGCATATGAAGGCCAGCTACTTGTACTAAAGGTTATTGTTTTTCTGATTCTTCCCATTTTGTATTTGAAATTAAAACATATAGAGCACATACAGGCAAGCTTCTCTAGAAATGTTTACATTCTCTGAAAGATAGGAGTTGTGCATTTTTCAATTAAAAAAACAAAGTATGTTGACGGATACCTCCAGGCAATATCGTGTAGTAAAGACTTACCACAGAGATTCGGAATTTATGACAACATCAGAAGTTTCTGAGGATTCAGCAATGGATTCATCTGTTCCACTTTCACATACTGGTTCCCAAATTTACTCAACTGTGACTCTAATTTTTTGGACCCCTCCCTTATGAACATTTCCTGAACCTCTAGTAAATGTACCACATGATCAGGAAAAGCTGACTGAGGAGTATATTTCTAATGTTTTTTTTTTTTGTACCCTATGTCTTGTATATACGTTTATCTGGTTTGGGGAAGGGAAAGGGAACAACAAAATGGTGAGACAAAGGACAAAAGGTGAAACAATGTGACAGCAAAACTCACAAGACATTAGGTTGGAAATGAACTGTTAGAACCTTGGGTGAGGGGGGGAGTCAGGGAAAGGGAAGTAGGAAGAAAGTGAGGGAGGGGGGTAACAATGTACAACAAGAAATGTACTCATTACTTATGTAGCCCCTCTGTACATGACCTTTACAAGAAAATAAAATTATGTAAAAAATATTTTTAGGACTGGGAATGTGGCTTAGTGGTAGAGTGCTTGCCTAGCACGCATAAAGCCCTGGGTTCAATTCCTGAGCACCAAATACATATAAAAAGCCAGAAGTGGTACTGTGGCTCAAGTGGTACAGTGCTAGCCTTGAGCAAAATGAAGCCAGGGACAGTGCTCAGGCCCTGAGTCTATGCCCCAGGACTGGAAAAAAAAATTTTTTTAAGTATAGATTAGCAGTAAAACACTTGGCTAGAAAGCCTTATAATTAGGCTCAATCTGCAGCAACAAAATAATAATATAAGCATAATCATAATAAATATGTACTTGAAATTTTCTACAAGAGAATCTTTGAGTTTTTACTACAAAAATATAGTATGTGAGGTAATGCAGACATTAATAAACTCTACATAGCATTCACAATGTATATATACATCAAAATATCACAAACATACAAATATATTCCCCACCACAAATACACAAAAGTTTAATTTGTCAATTTGAAAATATAGAAAGATATCACAAGCCTTTAAAAAAGAAATGAAATTCCACAGAGCAGGAATGTAAGTTTAGTTTAAAATTCTACATACTCCAACTCCAGGAACATAAACTTCATCATACTTTTGCTTGGTAAAGACACACCAACAGGAAACCAGAGCCATGGTTCAAGTGGTAGAACACTTGCCATGAGCTGAACAAGAGCATGAGGCCCTGAGTTCAAGCCCTAGTACTGGTTCAAATACTCTTACTTCAGAGTATAAAAGCATTAGAAGATAACCCTAAATATCATGCACACTAAAATGAATGAGGTACCACAATGAGAGTTAAGTGAATACTACAATTAAAGGTACTATTCCTATTTCATTTTACAAACATAAAATATATTTTATGTGAAAGAGTAATATATATGTATGTTTCCTTCTAAATCATTTTATTGAGCTGTGTTTGCTGAACAATAATTGGCATGGATTTAAGGTGCACAATTTGAGTTTTCATATATGCATCTACTCATACACAATTGCCATCTTATAATATCATGTCATCTCACAATTCTGTTTTGACTATATTCTTTCCAAGACCACTCTCAGATGTCCGCCATTTCAGGGGAGTTGACAAGACTACACTACCAGGCTGCAGGATGTTTTTGGAAACTATTAATTTCAAATATGCCCCAACTGAGCCATTTCTTACCATGCAAGAATGCAGAGACTGGCTGTGTCAAAGAATAAGAACGTGTTGTTCTAGGCAGCAAAGCCTTTCTGAGCCACCAGCACTTATTTTTATCCCCAGAATCAATTAACTACAATAAATATAAAAACTGCTACCAATAAAAGGAAATTTGGTAGCTAAATATTATGGCTTAGAGGAGTCAATGAATCAGTAAGACCACATGCTTTATCAATATGTTTCTGTCTACAACTTCATTTTCACTAATATTGGAACCTGAGTTTTCCTACTGAAGTTTACTATGAGTTTTTATGACATTATTAGTATGATTTATGTGGGTGCCAGTATGGGCCTTGAACTTGAGGCCAGGGTGCTATTCTTTAGCTTTTACGTTCAAGAATGGTTCTCTATCACTTGTGCTACACCTCCACTTCTGGCTGTTTGGTGGTTAATTGAAGGTAAGACACTCAATGATGTTCCTGCCCAGACTGGCTTCAAACCAAGATCCTCAGATCTCAGCCTCCTGGGTAGCTAGGATTACAGGCATAAACCACTGTGCTGGGATACAGCAGGAATTTCTCGCTTGCGAAACTGTTCAATGTCTCAACTAAGATTATCATTAATCTTCATGTTATTCTTAAGAAAAGTACAATTTAGAGGGATGCCAGTGGCCCATGCCTGTAATCTTACCTACCCAGAAGGCTGAGATTTGAGGATCACAAATCAAAGCCAGCCTAGGTAGGAACATCTGTGAAACTTTTGTCTCCAACTGATCACAGACACAGCTGGAAGTAGCAAAAATGGTAGAGCACTAGCCTTGAGCAAAAGGAGCTCAAGGGCAGCTCGTAGGCCCAGAGCTCAAGCCTCAGGACAAGCAAAAATAAAAGTTATTTTAGGGTTTGATGCCAGTCATGAAATGCCAGCCTTGATAAAGAAGTGAAAGACATGGCTCAGGCCCTGAGTTCAAGCTCCAATGCCAGAAGAGTTCTCTTTGTGGAAACAAAACCACAGAAGAGAAAGGGCCACTACTAGGAGAGATTTCTCCAGAAATCTTCTTTTGCCTGCTGCCTAAACTGGGAGGAAAGGAGATTTAGAGCTAGAGATTAAGAATGTGGGCATATCACCTCGCTCTAGTTAGAATGGCCTATACTCTGAGCTCAGGCAACAACAAATGCTGGAGGGGATGCGGGGAAAAAGAAACCCTTCTCCATTGTTGGTGGGAGTGCAAATTAGTACAACCATTTTGGACATCAGTATGGAGGTTTCTCAAAAAGCTCAACACAGACCCACCCTATGACCCAGACATTCCACTTCTAGGCATCTATCCTGAACAACAGGTCCCAAGATATCAAAAAGACATTTGCACTTCCATGTTTATCGCTGCACAATTCACAATAGCCAAAATATGGAAACAACCCAGATGCCCCTCCACAGATGAATGGATCCAAAAAATATGGTACCTATACACAATGGAATACTACATAGCGATTAGAAATGGTGAAATATTGGTATTCGCAGGGAAATGGTCAGAACTTGAACAAATGATGTTGAGCGAGACAAGCCTAGAACACAGAGAACAAAGGGGCATGATCTCGATATATGACTGTTAAGGAGGGGAGAGGGGGAGACAGTAGAGACCAGGCCTGCGAAACCAAAAACTTCTTGTCAAATGGTATTTCCCTAAGGTTTGGGTCAGCAATCCTACAGTATGTATCTAAAACCAAACAACTACTCAACATATAAAGGTCAAAAATAGACCTCTCAGTGGATCACAATAGCTCAAAAGCTATGTATGTACGTTCATATAAGACCATTGTTGACATATTGTCTATTGCCAACATTACATTTAAAGCCCTAGGGGAATTTTCTTTGGCATAGGCCACGTGGCTACTGTATATGTTCTTGGTACACTGTGTATTGTCTATATGTCTACCTGACCTAGGGAAGGGAAAGAAAAACAGGGTATAAGATATCACAAGAAATGTACACACTGCCCTACTATGTAACTGTACCCCTTGTGCACAACACCTTGTCAAAAACCTTTGTTTAATTAATAAATAAATTTAAAAAGAAGAATGTGGGCATAGGTGGTATTTGGAGTGGCTTCATTGTAATGCAAACCTTTTTCCCCTCAGAATCAAACACAGGTTTGCTAACACATTCAGTTGTTTCATACCTGGAATTGTATGTCAGTTGGAGCAGTTTAGACACAAAACTGTAAAACTGTATTCTTAAGTCGATATTTTGAGAAAGGCCCTTATATAATTTAGTAGAGAGGTTATAAATATAAATGCTTCTATTTCCATAGGAATAGATACTCAGATACAGACCTGTTTTATTTTGGTTTGATTTTTGTTGGGTTTTTGTTTTTGTCTCGCCCATACTGGGGGTTTGAACTCATAAGGCAGTACTAACTCTGCTTATTTGCTCAGCTGGAGGTGCTCTCCCATTTGAGCCATGCCTCCAGACTTGGGGGCCGTGGTTTGTTTGCTGCTTACTTTGCAGATGAAGTCTTGCAGACATTTTGGCTTGGGCTGGCTTTGCACAATAATCCTGAGGATCTCAGCTTCCTAAGTAGCCAGGAGCAAATGAAGCACCCATGCCCAGATATAAGTCCAGTTTCAAATGACATCATTGCTCTTTTTAACAAGTGATAGAAAAGTTTAATTGCAGAGCATAGGAGGTGTAGCCACTCCTGACTGCCAGAATAAGCCTTCTAAGTAACCTAATCACAAGATGAAAGTTCTGCTGTCCTCTAGTACTAACAATGCAGGAAACCCAGGAGGCTGAGATCTGAGGGTTACAATCCAAAGCCAACCCAGGGAATTCAGTCCCCGAGACACTCTTCTTTCCAATTAACCACCAAAAGAGCTGGAACTAGAGCTATGGCTTTAATGGGTAGGGTATTAGCCTTATGCAAAAGTGCTCAAGGACAGAACCCAGGCCCTAACACTGGCACAGAAAGAAGGAAGAAGGAGAAGGAGAGGAAGGAGAAAAAAGAAGGAAGAGGAGGAAGAGGCAGAGGAGGAGAAACAGAAAGAGAAAGACGAAGACAAAGAGTCACAGCCAAAGATGGATCCTTTCTTAGCAGAATAGTGTTAGAAGTTTATGCATCCTCAATAGAGATTTTTGTTTGTTTTTGTCAGTCGTGGGGCTTGATCTCAGGGCCTAGGCACTGTTCCTGAGCTTTTGTACTCAAGGATAACACTCTACTACTTGAGCCACAGCTTCTAGCCACTTCTAGCTTGGGGATCATTAATTGGAGATAAGAGTCTTACAGACTTTAATGCCTGGGCGGCTTCAAACCATGATCCTCAGATCTCAGTCTCAGCTAGGATTACAGGTATGAGCCACTGGCCCCAGACCTCAATAGAGATTTAATAAGGCCAGATGCTAAGAAAACAATCCTTTCTGCCATTCTATGGGGTTCTTTATAGCACATACATACAAGAACTACAACAATAAAGTATTTGGACACACTGAACAAAACAAAATACACACCAATGTGCGAAAATACATCCACAATATTCAGAAATGTGCTATGTTAAAATTTAGCCCGACAGTTTTTGTTATACAAGAAGATCTTGGCTTTCAAGATGGCTAAAAATACTGCTGAGAGTTAATGAGAGAAATAAAAATGAGTCCTATTATTAGTTGTGTTGGGGTGGCTGAAATGTGATAGGAATCTGGTGCACTGGTTGCTATGGTATATATTGTTGCTGTCTTCAAATAGAATTTCTACAATCAATAACCAGGGCTGGAAAGAATTCTCCTGCATTGACTGGAAAAAGGAAAAAAAAAAAAAAATCACCTCTGCTTTTATCCATAAGCCACCAGGAGGAGCTATAAAACATGTACTGAAATGACATTTTTAGAGCTGTAAAACAGAAGGGTGTAAAGAGTGTGTTCTTTGTGGTTCAGAATCTGATTTGGCCAGTCTTTATTTCAGTGTTTTCTCATCTTCAAGGACACAGCTTCCAACTGCTCACAGGGAAGTCAAAGGCATACGGCTCCCGATTCATCTCAAATATTTACCCTTTCCGGCTGAGGTGAGCGTGGTGTAGATAAACACTGAAATAGACCTTGACCTTGGTTTACAACTCCGCTCTTCATCTCCCCAGCTGTGAGCTCTGAGCTCTCTAAATCCCCCATGTCTTTCTTTGTGGGTAAAGCTACCTACAATATTTACCATGCATGTCGTTCATAAAAATCCAATGAAACAAAGCACAGTTTGGGGCACATATTACTGCTGTAATTGTTGAGATCTTGAATGTCCTATATTCTGGAAAGATCTTTCCAAGTTAAAATTTTCATAATTAAAAAAAGGAGGGATAGCTAAGATTTGGGGGCTCATGCCTGTAATCCTAGCTCCTCCAGAGGCTGAGATCTGACAATTAAGGTTCAAAATCAGCTTGGGCAGAAAAGTCTGTGAAATTATTATCTCCAATGAACCAGCAAAAGGCTGGGCCGGAGATATAGCTCAGCATGTAGAGCACCAATGCTGAGATAAATTGAAGGCCCTGAGTTTTAGTCTTAGTACTAGCATTTAAAAAGGGGAGGGGGAGGTTATTTTAAATAAGATTTAATGACAAGGATTATATTCTGTTTTCTAGTGCTTAATAATTCCTATCATCATTGCCACCCCAATCCTCAGCTCCCCAAAGGATCAAACCACCCACTGGCACATGCTAAATCCCTGCATAGAATACCTTGATTAGAGCACTCCAAACAAACACGCTGAAATGACTTGAAGTGGCCTCACTGGGCAGGGTCCAAATGTGCAATAACTCTTCTTACAGCAAAACAAGTGTCACTTCTCCATTTACCAGTCTAAGCCATGTATGGTTACTGTGCTATTGAGTTCTATTGTGAAAATATAGATGAGCAGAATGGTCTTCTCCAGGCCTCTAGCTGTCTGCAGAAGGAGAGACCCCTCAGAGTTCTCTTTAGTCTCCTTAGTGTAAACAGTTCAAAAGACTAAATGAGGGGCTGGGAATATGGCCTCATGGTAAGTGCTCGCCTCATATACATGGAGCCCTGGGTTCGATTCCTCAGAACCACATATATAGAAAAAGCCAGAAGTGGCGCTGTGGCTCAAGTGGTAGGTGCTAGCCTTGAGCAAAAAGAAGCCAGGGACAGTGCTCAGACCCTGAGTTCATACCCCAGGACTGGCCAAAAAAAAAAAAAAAAAAGACTAAATGAAATTTGTCATTGTGAAGCATTTTCAAATTGATAAAATGACAACCTCAGAAGCATTACACTACTGAAAACTTTTTACATGCACAGAAACTGAGCTGGAATCCATAGGCAGATGAATGAGTAAAGAAAACAATGTCTGTACATATGGATATTCATATATTCTATACAGGTATTCATATATTCTCTACAATCACTCATCGACATCCAGCCCTCAAATTCAAAATTAACATACAACACTCCTTAAATCGAATTTCCCAAAATACTTTCTACCAAGTTTGTACCTTATTGACAGGAAGAAGTATATTCTATTCATAATAAACAACAGAAAAGTAATTGTTCCCATGCTGAAAAGAAGTCGAGCAATATGCAGGCTGTTGACTCGTGCCTTTGGTCTTAGGCAGCAGTGAGACTGAGGATGTGAGGCTCTCAATTGGAGGCTGGCTCTAGCAGAAAAGGCTGACGACTTTGTCTTAAGAAAAGTCAATCCAGTGAGATGCAGCTGTCATCCCAAGCTACATCACAGGCTGATATTGGGAGGATCGTGGCACCAACCCAGCCTGGGCAGAAAAGTCCACAAGACTGTCTCCATGGAGTGAAGCCAAATGTAATGGGGCACACTACAATCCCAGAGATGATGCATAAAGCAGGTGGATCATGGCTCTGGTCCGTACCCAGGAATTCAGATTCTATCCTTAAAAATACTCCAGTTGTATCCCACCTGCCTAACAAGTATGCAACCATGAGTTCAAACAGCTAGTAGGTCACCAAAAAAAATTAAATCAAACAATTTAGTACTAACTCCTTGATTGGGGGATGGGGAGTTCTGGAGCTTGAACTCAGGGCCTGTACACTGTCCCTTAGCTTTTTCACCTAAAGCTGGTACTATACCACTTGAAGCACAGATCCACTTCTGGATTTTAGTTCATTGGAGATTAAAATCTCATGGACTTTCCTTCCCCAGGCTGGCTTTGAACCGTGATCCTCAGATCTCAGCTTCCTGAGTAGCTAGGACTGCAGGCATGAAACCACTGTTATCCAGCTTTCACTCCTGGATTCTTTTGTCTTATGGCAGTTGGACTCAGGTTTTCACACTTCCTGGGAAGATGCTCTACTGCTTGAAGCAGCACCCGCAGCCTCCTTTTTCTCCAGGCACACATTGTGACCCACGGTCCACCTATTCACACTGGCATTGTAGCCCATGATAGGCACACACCACAGGAACAGATTTGTTTTTCTGATGAGATTGAGTCTCCTGAACTTCTCTTGTCCAGCTAGCCATAGTCCTGCTATTCTTGGCTTCCAGGATAAGAGGCAAGTACTCTCACACTCAGATACTGGATAGAGATGAGAGTCACATTTTTCCCCCTCAGGTTGGTCTTGAACTAGGATCCCCCTGATCACTTCTTTTTTTTTTTTTTCTTACTTCTTTTTATTTTTGTTACAGTCCTGAGTCTTAAACTCGGCACTGGGCACTGTCTCCTAGCTTTTTTACGCAAGGATAATGCTGGACCACTTGAACCATAGCTCCCCTTCTGGCTTTTTGGGTAGTTAATTGGAGATAAGAGAGTCACAGACTCTCCTGCCTGGCTATCAAACTGCAATCCTCAGCTCTCAGCCTCCTAAGTAGCTAGAATTACAGGTATGAGCTACCAGTGCCCAGCTCTGGTCTCTGTCTTTTGAGTAGCTAGGATAACAAGTGTGGCCACTAGCACCGACCCTACTATTCTTGATCATCTGAACTAGATCATTTTATTTGAAGGATGGACACCTTCAAGTTCATTCTACCAACAATAAAATACGGTGACTTTAAAAATTGGCATCATGAATTTAGGGAAATTATGACTCCAGCTAAGTGAACGTAAACAAAAACAGAATATACACACAGGAAAAAGAAGGTGAATGGAAGTTCCTAAGCAGGAACATATTCCTTACTTTACAAAAAGATGATGTCAGACATATAGCTATCTCATATAATTAAACAGACTTTTCTTGCTGTGAAATAAGGACATTTTCTTGGCTTGAAATGAAAAAGAGCAATATGTTACATAAAAGACACTGAGTTAAGAAAGGATGAATGAATATAGGTATCCTTCTAACTAGACCCTTTCATTGATTATCTTTTTTTTTTTTTTTTTTTTTTTTGGCCAATCCTGGGCCTTGGACTCAGGGCCTGAGCACTGTCCCTGGCTTCTTCCCGCTCAAGGCTAGCACTCTGCCACTTGAGCCACAGCGCCGCTTCTGGCCGTTTTCTGTATATGTGGTGCTGGGGAATCGAACCTAGGGCCTCGTGTATCCGAGGCAGGCACGCTTGCCACTAGGCTATATCCCCAGCCCTTCATTGATTATCTTGATACTGTAGTTAACCTAACTGGGGAAAAAAGTTTCTTTCCTTTAGCATTCCTGCCTTTTCTATGCTAACTCTGCCTCTTGGTTCGGCAACAGCTATAGACCACACCAGTGTTCACTTCCCTTTTCCTCTGTGTACATCTCCAAAAGCAAAGGAAGGAGTTAAACTGGGGAGTGGGAGAGAAGAAAGAGAGAGGTCTTTTCTATGGAGAATATAAATTCTTTATAGAAAACTAGCTAGGCAAACCCACTAATTTATTCATCTTTCTAGACTTCAGTGCCTCTGGCTACAAGGTAAAATGGAGAGGTCATCAGGGGATGAAGGGAGATAATTCATTCATTGTTCATGCATAGAAAACAGTAAGGAGTACTGGGTACCACTACCATTGTTGACATATGATGGGCAGAGTGATGGAGGAGCTAGTTAAGATTCACCTGCAGCCTCTGTCCTTTTTATTTTATTTTCCCTCTTTTCACAGACACTTTATAATTCCATTTCACATGGTGCCATGATCTACATGGAATCCCAGGTAATATGTCAGCCTAGCAATAAAACAGAGCAAATTAGCATTTGATATTTTTGTTGATTCAACCCCCTCTTTGCTCCTCAAATTGGACACAGGAAATTAGCTTGGCCCCTTTTTAATGGAAAACGTTCTCTTGCTAAATCTGTCTTGCTTTCCAATTTAAGCCCTTGTCATTATGTCCCCACAAATGACACCATTTACCAGTGCATGGGTGGATTCTCTGGAGACTGAGAAGGTTCATGAAAATATTCATCACAGAGGTGTGTCATTTTTCCTCCGCACCAATTTAGAAAGACAAACTCTAAGCAGATGGGGTCCCCTGGCCCCTTTCCAACACATGATTTGAATTGCCTTTTCAAAGACACCACAACGCAAAAGCTACCCACAAGTTTAATGTTTCAGAGAATGGAGTGACCAGGACAGGGACAGCACAGCTTGCTTTGTTATGCCTTGTAATGACCTGACATTTACAGTGTTATAATACCTCGTGGTGCAGGTACTTGGGAGATTTCCTACAATTGTAATCACACACTTCTCACTTTTACTTAACTGTCCAGTCTGATGGACAGTGACTGGCCCCTAACAATAGGGCAGTGGCCCAGATGATATACTTTTCCAGATTTGATTCCAGTTCCTTAATGAAGAACCACCTACATTACACAACTCATTCGTATAACCAGTATAAGCATTTAGACAGAAGAACAATAGCCAAAAGGGTCTTGTCTCGGCATTATTTAACATTCTGATCATTCCTAAATCTCAGAACCGGCATTAAGTTTGCTGGAAGGCTGGGCTGGGAAGGGGCAGAGACTATCATCTGAGAAATCACTCAGCCACAAGAGCCTCGCTCTCAACTCTGCATGCACTGAATGAAGTTCATCCTTGGCTTTTGTCTCTCAATATACCTTAGCTTTCCAACAATAGCAAATAAAAATTGAGCGGGGAGCCAGTGGCTCACACCTGTAATCCTAGCTACTAAGGAGGCTGAGATGTAAGGATCATGCTTTGAAGTCAGCCCTAGTAGAAAAGCCAGTAAGACTTTCATCTTCATTTGACTACCAAAATACTGGAAGTGGAGGTGTGGCTCAAGTGGTAGAGAACTAGCCTCTAGCACAAAAGCTCAGGAACAGCACCCAGGCCCTGAGTTCAAGGCTCAGAACTAGAAAATTAGTTAATTAATTAATTAAAATTTTTAAAACTAAAAATCAAAATGTCCCAATATATGCATTGGAGAGAACTTGTGAAAAACAAAAAACTGCTTCCTCTTGCTTCATTTTCCAAATACAAAGATTGACAAATAGGCATTCTAGAGAAAATAAGATCAGCTCTCTGAAATGTTTCCTCTGGAAAAAGTCACACTGACATGAATCTACTGGTGGACATCTGTCCACACCTGGACTCCCTCCCCCAGCCCTGTACACATAGTCACTATGGGTTCTGATCTCAAGCCACAGCCACTGAACAACACTGTCTTTTCCTGCAGCTTAAAATTGTACACTGACAGCTCTCAATCATGTGTCTCCCAGACCATAGCCAGTCCCACCTGATACCACTCTAGAAAAGTCTCTAGAAGAGTTTATATAGTACTAGTACAAGTTAGAATTGAGATCATAGCAGCATGGTCTTTCTATCAAACACTAGATGAAGGACATGTTTAATTTGGCTTGATTGTTCCTACCTGGTCACACACCTCCATTAAACTTCACACTACTCTTGGCAGACTGGAGATAGGAGTGTATGGATTCTTGAGGATATCTTGGCAATCCCTTTGATAATCACTTCCATCTAAAAATGGCCAGGGAGGCCTATCTTGAAGTAAGATACAGACCTTGTATCCTCTCCTTCTCACTGCTCTATTGCTCATTTGGAACTGCTACCTTCACCGGGATTCTACAGCCAAGATGGAAGCTCCCAACACAAGGTCACCTAAGGGCATCTTGTGTTTGCCACACAAGATTGTGACCTACCTAATTCCAAGCTCCTACCCACAATGTTAAGCTCCACAGAATAAGCTTTATTTTTCTGAAGGAAAACTTTACCATAGTCAAGTTATAGAAACAGCCCAAATCACCTACAATGGATGAATGGATCAAGAATATGTCACATACACACACACTCACACACACACACACTCACACACACACACTCACACACACACACATACACACACACTATGGAGTTTTATTCACCCATTAGGAAGAATAATATTATTTTATTTGTAGGGAAATGAATAGATCTGGAAAAATTAAATGATTTAAGTCAGGCTCAGAAAGAGAAAATATACACTTTTTTCTCAGATGGAAGTGATATCAAAATTATAAACATGTATGAGAACACAGGTCATATGCATGTATACAAAAATTGACTGAAGTATGTATATGTAGGAGAGAATCCCAATGGTCTAACCCCTTTGAACAACCAATCTTAAACTTTAACAAGATGAATACCAAGAAGCTGGAACATGTGTTGTCAGAGGGGGGAGATCAAGAGAAACAGGAAAGATAAATGGAGAGAGGAAGGGTGGACTAATGAAGTCATAACATTCAATGTGCATATGTGAAAATGGAGCCAGATAATTTGAGGGGATGAGTGGAGTTGTGAGACAAGGGGGGGAATGATTTAAAAGAAAATAGGAGTGACACTGATCAAAATGCATTTACTCATCAAATGACAAGGCAAATTGAAACTCTTTATACAATTGCTTATAGATAATTTTAAAGTAAATAAAGAAAAATCTTTTCCCTTAAGGAAACAGATTTATTTTTTCAACAGGAAAAATATATCCCCACAGCTTCAGCCCCTCTATCACTGTCTCTTAGCCATGCATCCCTACTTCCTAAAACAATTTCAACTAATTTCACAACCTTCCACGTCTTCTAGTCACTCTGTCTGTCAGAAAAATCCACAACTAAATGTCAATTTCTAATATAGCAATTAGGCCCTTGTAGCCCATTCATGTAATCTCTATTTTCTATCTTGATCTTGGTTCCTGAATCTAATTTTTATATTACTTCTTGGGAAATTGCCCAAAACTTGTAAGTAGGTAAGATTATTAGGCACTGGACTTCATTTTCTGTTTGCTAGCTGCTGAAATCTCCATCAAGACAGTGTAAATTGTAGATTTTGATGAGTAGAAATGCTAATAGTCTTCCTGGATGAAGGCTTTACCTTATGGCATTGCTGGGCAATCATCAGTTTTGTTCTAATCCAACAACAATAAGTTGTAATAAATCTAATAAAAATCAAAGCTCTAGCTGGGCACTGGTGGCTCATACCTGTAATCCTAGCAACTCAGAAAGCTGAGCTCTAAGGATTGTGGTTCAAAGCCAGCCCAGGCAGGAAAGTCTGTGAGATTCTTATCTCCAATTAACCATCAGAAAACCAGAAGTAGCATTGTGGCTCAAGTGGTAGAGTGCTAGCCTTTAGCAAAAAAAAAAAAAAAAAAGCTCAGGGCAATGCCCAAGCCCTTAGTTCAAGCCCCATGACTGCCAACACTAGCAACAAAAAGACAAATACTATGTGATTTTACTCACATATGGAAACTAGACATGCTGATCTTGAAGAAAGACACAAGAACAGGGGTTCGAAGGGTGCTAAGGAGAGCAGAGAGAGACTAGTTACTGAAATAACTGAAAATAGCTTTCATACTGATATGCATGTCTAACAAGGATAAAACAAGAGGATTTTGTCTCTAGATAAAAACTAGGCTACAGAGCCATGCATTGTGCTACATGCCTATAAACTACCTAGAAGGCAAGACTGGGGAGATTGAGATTCAAACCAAGACAAATAGTTTTCTAGCTCTCCTCTGAACCAGTGAGCTGCAGTGGTGCTACTCAGCTATAAAACAAATTATGTGGGAAACATAGGTAGGAGGATTATGGTCTGAGGCCTATGAAAAAATAAACTGAAGTGGAAAAAAAAAGGTCTAGGTATGTGGCTCGTGTGGTATAGTACCTACCTAGAGAGCCAGAGGCCTTGTGTTCAAACCCCCAAATTGCCAGGAGAAGCACACACGCGCACACACACACACACACACACAAAGGATCTAAGTATATTACATTGCTTGTATAAATGGAAATATGATCATGAAATTGCTTTGCACAATCAATAACAATAACTAATGCTAATTAAAAATGAAGGGAAAAGCTGGGATGGATGTAAGAATGAATTCTCTATGCACAAAAGTATTTCACAAGACTGGCTAGATACCGTCTACTTGAGTTTTGTTTTGTTTTATTTTTTACCAGTCCTGGGCCTTGGACTCAGGGCCTGAGCACTGTCCCTGGCTTCTTTTTGCTTAAGGCTAGCTAGCACTCTACCACTTGAACCACAGCGCCACTCTTGGCCATTTTCTATATATGTGGTGCTGGGGAATTGAACCTAGGGTTTCATGTATACGAGGCAAGGACTCTTGCCACTACGCCATATTCCCAGCCCTGTCTACTTGAGTTTTTATCTCCCATACCATCACTTCATATTCTACCACTTCTGAGAGTTGGCCTCATGTTCAGAACACAACTTCCTCTTCCTCCTTTCTTTCTCCTCTCTGTTCCTCTCCGTCCCCCTCCTCAGTGCCATCAGCATGCACTTATTAAAGTCTGAGAGCACACGAAACCAGAAAGGCAGGCTATTAGGATCAGAATCTAAGACAGCAAGTAGGAAGGAAGGAATAATTTGAAGTAGACCCATCTAGAGGAACACCAGTGCCAGGGACATTGGAGAGGCAGCAGACCCTCCACCAGGAGGAAGGAGATGGCCTATATGTGGGTCAAAGGGTGTTCACGGCATTTCTGTGGACTTGGAAACAAAATAGAGTTGCAAGCAGTTCTCACTGTTTACTGTGGAGTCTAGAAAAGAGATTTCAATACATCTTAACCATCAGCCCTGGGCAAACACCTCCTGGAGCCACAGGTTTTCCATCTGCAGGGTATGGGTAACTATACCCACCTCCCATCATTATGGTGAGGATCAGATAATGGACACACAGCCTTCAGCATGGTTCCTGGACTATACAAAGTTCTGATTGATCTATTTTTTCAAGAAGAAAGTCATTCTGAATTGAGACCATTGGGCTAGATCAATGGCCAAGACTGTTTCTCCAGGGACCTATGACCAGATTAAAATGGCATAAGCCATCAATAAAAACCAATGCTAAGCTAGGTATGGTGGAACATGCCTGTAATCTCAGCTACTCAGGAGACTGTGGCATGAAGGTCTCACATTCAAGGACAGCCTGAGAAACTCAGCAGGATCTTGTCTCAATTGTTTTCTGGGGGGGAGGCCAGTCATGGAGCTTGAACTCTGGGCCTGAATGCTGTCCCTGAGCTCTTCTGCTTAAGACCAGCACTCTACCACTTTGAGACACAGTGAGACACGGTTCTGATTAATTGGTTAATTGGATTAACTAATTGAAAGTTAATTGGAGATGAGTCTCAACAGATTTCCCTGCCCAGGCTGAATTTGAACCAAGATTCTCAGATCTCCTAGGATTACGGATGTGAGCCACCAGCACCTGGCTCCTGTCAGAAGGAAGAAAGGAAGGAAGGAAGGAAGGGAGGGAGGAAGGAAGGAAGGAAGGAAGGAAGGAAGGAAGGAAGGAAGGAAGGAAGGGAGGAAGGAAGGAAGGAGAAAATTAAATAGCTGAGGGTGTAGCTCACTAGTTGAGTCTCTAGAAGAGCAAATATACATATAAATATATATGTATGCTAATGGAGAAATGTGCTCCAACAGGTCATGAAATATCAAACCCTATACAAAGCCAATTAAATGGTGAAAGATTGTGTCCCTATATGGAAAAGACATGTCACTTCTAATTTGGGATTCCCTCACACTGTAGTAAAAGGTGCTATAAATGTTTTAAGGGAGGTTGCCATAGGCAACAGCAGTCACATTGCAGGAAGCACGGGCAGACGGAAAGAAATGGGGAGCCTGTCTCTGCGAAATCTGTCTACATTTCCACTCCTCCGTTTTGAATTCTGGTGGCATCAGGATAAATTTACCAGAGACAAATGGAAAGAAAGAGGTAGTTCAGGATTTCATGGAGCGACGTCTAGACCTTTGCACTAGGGATGGCTATTCTTGTAGCTGAGAGTGTAGCCCAGACCTGACAGGAAAACCACTGTCCAGTTCCTCCAGTGAGCCTTTCCACAGTGAACCCCAACCAGCTTTCCCCACCAGCTGATAAACCCGTTGTTGAGGAGATCCACATTGCTGGCCATCATCCAATGCATGACTTCCTTTGACTCCTAATGCAGCTCTCCAAGAAACAGCTGCACTAATCTAAATCATTAATGGCTCCAAGGAAGGTTCTTCACATGAATAATCAAGAGAAAGATCACTCAATGCATTAGGAATGTTTATATTCTATAACTGGACAATTCTTCATCAAATTATTTTTGAAGATGAGCGATGTCTTTTAAAATATTATTTTTAAAAAACCCTTTTATCTACTAACATTAAATAATCTGCTGTATCGCATAGGACACGGGTCTGCAGGGCAATGAATTCCTTCGTCTTCCTTGAGATACCCTCAGCTCCTTTGTCTTTTCACCTCAAGCTGAGAGGGGACATGGTTAAATATTAAAATAGGCAAGCTGTTCCTCCAGTCTCTGCCACCCACACCATAGATTTTGTGTTTGAGATCTGTCTGGGTGAGGCTGAAGAGCTAAAAATGAAAGCTCTAACTAAAATAAAAATTGACATTGATGATAACATTTTTAGCATCCAAGTATTCAGATTTGACAGCTTTTTTATGAAAAAAGAGACATTTAATCATTTAACATTTTTACTTACTACACATTTTTATTACACCTCTGTTTTTTTTTTTATAATTTTTTCCTACCTTGAGAAATATATCCATCATTCCAGTTCCTTTTCCTAGCAATAACAAAGGCAAAAGCAATGAAAGTCGGGTACTGATGGCTCATACCTGTAAGTAATCCCAGTTACTCAGGAGGCCAAGACCTAAGGATCTTGGTTAGAGGCCAACCCAGGTAAGAAAAAGTCCATGAGACTCTTATTTCCAATTAACCACTGTTAATTTCCGGTCCCCAAAGACCACCATGGAGCTGATACCAATGCAAATGCATGAGAGTCTTTATTGCAAGCTTGAGTCTGGATTCCCAACCATCATGACCCAGCGGATCTGGATTGAGAGTCCCAACCCTCAGATAGGCAGGGTTTTTATTGTGATTACAACAGGGGCAGGGTATTTCCAACTTGGCAGATACTTGATTGGATGGCATTTAGCAAACAAGTCTTGTCGTATTTCTATTGGCTATCTACCCTTTCAATTATCTATTTTGGCTTTGATATCGGGAACTGGCCTCGATATCAGGAATTGACAATAGGTGGTCACGTAGCACTGATGCAGGGGGTTAGTACAGGGGGCAGAGCAAGTCACAAATGCATTAAGCAAGCCATTTACAGAAGCAGAATATTGCGGTCAGGCTGACCTAGTACCAACTTTATTTTAACAATTGTGACCATGTTTTCCCATTACCACTAAGCAAGCTTGAGCGGGCTAAAACAATCCAGTACTCAATCATAAGTAAACCAACCTGACAGTTACCATGGCATTTCTACTACTATTATGGTTATTTCTATAGTCTATGACTATGATCATTTTTACTGTCCATTACCATGGTTGCTACCCAGGTATAGAGGTGAACAAGTGCTCCCTACATTTTTTAATGTCAAACTATAAGAAACTAGTCTCACGGGTGGGGGTGCAGCCCTCTATCATGGAGTCATCACCAGGGTTTAGAAGCTGTTATAATTTTAACACTAAAACTTATATTTAGTTACTCCAGTTTTCAGGTCAGCCCTAACACCACCTAAAAAGTGGAGCCATGGTTCAAAGTGGTAGAACACTAGCCTTGACCAGGAGCCATTAGTGCCTGGGCACTGGGTTCAAGCCCCACAACTGACAGGGGGAAAAAAAAAAAAAAACCCATGTTAATCAGACTACAAGTTTGATTATCAAAAGGAGGAGTCTTATGAATCTCTATGAATGGCTGAAAAGAAAAAGGTGGTCCCACTCGGTGCTGCTACCAGCCTCAGCTCCATGTGATCCTAACGAGGTACTGTTCCCAGGTTCAGTTCTAGCACGGAATTCTGTGCCTCCTTTCCTTCTTTCTTCTTTATTTTACTAGTAAAAGGAAAGAGCTGGATTCATCTCATCTCGACTTTTGGCTTCCTGCTCTAGGAAGACATCAGAGTTCACCCCATCTTTGTACCTGCCAGAGGGAGCCAAGCTCACAAATATCCCTTCCTTTAGGGTTCCGAGACAGAACTCCCTGTCTTAATTGGAACTCAAGACAATGTCACCCTCTCTTAGGATGTCCAATTAATAAGCACTTGTTTCATGAGAGAGTCAATTGAGAAATTTTTGTAATTCCCTCTAGAGAACATATTTCCTCTTAGCATTCAGAGTTGCTTAAGTGTTTTAAGGATATCCCAAAATGATCTTATGCCAAATGACGAGCCATTTGCCCTGGCCTACCGCCCAGAGGCTACCATCAATCTTTCTTATCCACAGTGCTCAATCAGGCAGGAAATGACACATGCCCACTCTGAGTACAGAGAGACAGGAGTAACATTTTGTTTACCAAATGTTTTACATTATTCATGCACCATAAAGCAAACAACCCAGGTTCATATATGTTCCAGTGCTTACAAAATAACTTCATAATTAGCTTAAAAAAAGAGAATATTTTGCAGAATATTCATGACCTTACAAACAGTTGTAGTGAGGTGCCAGACTTTGAAGTCAGGCCCCACCTCGTGAACCCCATTTTAGAATCGAACCCTGAGCCAATCAGATTTGTACCTGTGTTCTAATCTTGCTTGCACAGCTGATTGTTGTAACCTTGTTCTTTGCCTTTATAAGCCCTGTGTAATCACAGCTCGGGGCTCCCTCCTAACCTCCGCTGTGTTGGTGGGTAGGACGAGGCCCGAGTTGGCAGCTCGTTAAATAAAGCCTTGCCTTCCTTTTGCATTTCGGAGTGTCTGAATCTCGGTGGTCTTCTTGGGGGTGGTCTTGCGACTTGGTACAACAGTAGTTGTAAGTGACACATCAGTATGGACTCTATCAAAAAATTTATTCTAGGGCTGGGAATATGGCCTAGTGGCAAGAGTGCTTGCCTCGTATACATGAAACCCTGGGTTCGATTCCTCAGCACCACATATATAGAAAACGTCCAGAAGTGGCGCTGTGGCTCAAGAAGCCAGAGACAGTGCTCAGGTCCTGAGTCCAAGGCCCAAAACTGGCAACAAAAACAAAACAAACAAACAAAAATTATTCTAGATACAAAAATGTTTGCTCTAGGGCTGGGGATATGGCCTAGTGGCAAGAGTGCTTGCCTCGTATACATGAGGCCCTGGGTTCGATTCCCCAGCACCACATATACAGAAAACGGCCAGAAGTGGCGCTGTGGCTCAAGTGGCAGAGTGCTAGCCTTGAGCAAAAGGAAGCCAGGGACAGTGCTCAGGCCCTGAGTCCAAGGCCCAGGGCTGGCCAAAAAAAAAAAAAAAAAGTTTGCTCTAATGTGAAAAAAACACTAAGAAGGAATATGTACTGAGAATAATTTTTAAAATGAAGAATTATGTAAGACACAAGCTTAATTTTTGACATGATCATGTTTCAAGCATATATATATATACTCACAAATATATGTGAGTATATATGTGTGTGTGTGCATGTGTGCATTGACAGATGTGTGTGTGCGTGTGTGTGTGTATGTATTCACAGACCTTAGTGCTGTCCCTGAGCATTTCTGTTCAAAGCTAGCACTCTTCTACTTTAACCACAACTCTACTTCTGGCTTTTTGATGGTTTATTGGAGGTAAGAGTCTCACAGACTTTCCTGATCAGGCTGGCTTGAAACCACAATTCTCAGATCTCAATCTCCTGAGTATCATAGGTCATCAAATCAGCTTGATTTGGATTTTTTAAGCTTTGTATTTAATGTGAACAGTATAATTCTACTTAACTATACTGAACTTGAGTTTTTCTGAATTTGAAAGTGTTAATAAAGTCTTTTGATGATTTTGTCAAATCAAGCAGTACATATTGCTATAAAATAATTAAAATGTGCATTTTTGATAGAACAGTGCTACTCTAACCAGGCAGAATGTGATTCAAAATCATCTAGAGACAAAAGGATAGTGAAACCTATTATGCTTAATTGCAAAGAACCCAAAAGGACTGGATTTTAGTTTGATAGTAGATACTTGCTTATACACGGCCTGAGTTTCATCCCCAGGGGAAAAGAAGGGGGAAGAGAAAGGGAGGAAATCACAAGAACCCAACAATACAAATCAGGATGAATAATAATAAAATGTAGCCAATGACATGATATGTGCAATCAGAAGATCAGCTACAAGACAACAGCAAGTATAAACAGTTGGCTACTGTTAATAGAGCTAAATGCTGTTAATCGAGACAAATACTGTTAATAAAGATAAATGCTGTAAATGATCACGGAAACAAAATTACACTAGGATAATAGCATCATTTTTTAGATTTCTACTCTATAACTGGGTGTGATGGTGGCATGCCCCAAAGTCAGAAGATGCCAGAGGCTGAGCCAGGAGGATCTCAAGTTTGAGGCCAACCTGGTCAGATTTTTTATTATAAATGTTGGATTCTCCACTCCCCCCCCATCACATGTTTTCAGAACAGCTTCCATATTTACATAAGTTTGTTTGTTGTTTGGTTGCTTAATTGTAGTTGGTTGATTTGTTTATTTGACAGTACTGGGGATTTAATCCAGTTTCAATACAAAAGTTTTTCAGTTACAATTTTCAAAGAAATATGTAGGAACTGAACAAATACTTTATTATTATTTGCATTTTATAAAAGCACCATCAAGACAGAAAACTGTCAGAAAGAAACTGATTGAATCAGGAAAGGAAGGTACTTGCCCCTTTTCTGGAAATCTACTACAAACCCAGAGTTCTTTTATAATCAATAATGGGTTTTAGTTATCAGAACTGTGTACTAGTAAATTGTGCCTGCAGTTTCAACAATGACTAAAAGCTAAGTGATCTTACCACAAACCACTCAACTGACAAACTGTAATTACCTTTAGTGCTATGGTATTTTGCTATTAGAAATTGTAGACAATAACGGATGCATATAATAGATTGCTATCCCCCCCATATAATAGTTTTTCCTTGTACAAAATAGACTATAAAAGTGACTTTAATATCATCAACATCTTTAAAAATTAAAACAACCAACCGAGCAACACCAACATAAATTTAGAACTTCACTTGCAGCCTGAAAGAAAAAGAATTAAGTCAAAAGTTTTCTCAGTGGAGTGCCAGTGGCTAACACCTATAATCCAAGCTATTCAGGAGGTTGAGACCTGAGATCAAGGTTGAAAGCCAGCCAGGACAGAAAACTCCGTAAGACTCTTATCTCCAACTAACCACCAGAAAACTGAAAGTGGAGATGTGATTCAAAGAGTTAAAGTACTATCCTTGAGCAAAAGAACTCAGGTACAGTGCCCAGGCCCTGAGTTTAAGACCTATGACAGACAAAAACAAACAACAACAAAAAAAATGAACAAACAAAAAATCTCACTTGGCCTTTAGAGAAAGGTGAGGCTTGACTTGAAGATGTCTCAGTTAATCTTATCACAGGACAACTGAGGCAGAACTACCTGCATCTAAAGGAACATTCAACCATGCATGTG
Source organism: Perognathus longimembris pacificus (assembly GCF_023159225.1). Taxonomy (NCBI): domain Eukaryota; kingdom Metazoa; phylum Chordata; class Mammalia; order Rodentia; family Heteromyidae; genus Perognathus; species Perognathus longimembris. The sequence goes on from NC_063184.1 coordinate 10,933,403, forward strand.
AACATTTCTTCTGTGTAAGAAGAATACTGGTACAAAAATAAGCGAGAATCACTGATACCATGGCAAGAATAGAATAATGTGATTTCCTTTTTTTTTTCCAGGCAGGAAAGAAAGTTTATTACCAAACTGCTGGCCTGTGGCCAAGATGATCCATGGAGAGGAGAAGAGAGACCCCCACCCAGCCCTGCCTTATATGTAGGGCAGGGGCAAGGGGTGTGGCCAGGTGGATTTGGATGTGACCTCAGGGAAAGGGGAGGTAACTGCCTCCAGGTCTGCAGGTTACCCAGGTAACTGGGTGGAGACTTAATGAGGTGGGGGCATCTACATGGAGCCCTCAGGGAGAGGACCTAACATTCCAGCCTTTTAATAGTTATGAAAAAGGATGAAGACTCTCTCTGGCTGCTTCCTGCTGGCAAGGGGCGTCAGCATTAGGGGTGAAAGGCAGAAATGTAGCCCCTCCTGGAGAAGGCGAGCAGCAGGGTCCCTTGGTGGTAGATGCCAGTCCTTGAATGAAGCCTGGAAGAAGTCTCATGAGGCAGGGGCTGGGCAAAAAAAAAAAAATATTAAGGCAAAAGGAAGGGTTTAGGGCACAAAATTAAAAATTGGATGACTTGGACAGTTCTTATACTCAGGCATGGACATAAGATGGACAAGCTACTATCTCTTGATCCCCCAGCTCTGATTAATTTTGAAAGGGCGAGACAAAGTGACTCCATTTAGGATGTGACATAATTCTCCTCTTACTCCTCTCCATGATCCTTGTTCCCTGAACTGGCTGAGTCCCAGGGGTCTAAGTGCTTGTTGCTGGGATGGCTTGCCCCCATTGGCATTCACGGGGTTTGAACTCAGGGCCTGGGCACTGTCCCTGAGCACTTTTGCTCGAGGCTAGCACTCTACCACTTGAGCCACAGCTCCACTTCCAGCATTTGGCTGGTAAGAGATCAGTCTCTTCAGCCATGCTTCCAGCCTGGCTCTTCGCTGGTTAGTTGGGAGATGGAGTTTGAGAGAGATTTTCAGCCTGGGCTTCGAACTGCAATCCAAGGCGTCTTTGCCACAAAAGCCCTTTTTGATTTCCAATTCAAACAACAAGGAAACCAAGGGGACTAGAGCTTACCTGTACCTTGTCAAGAATTGACCAAATACTTGCCAGAATTCTGCAATGACAAAACTCAGTAGATGTGATGAGTTTTAGCACAGATATATAGCTAGATGGACATACTAACAAATGACATTTACACAGACATACACACTGTGCACATAGGTTTTACAGCATTCAACAATGAATTTCAGCAGTAGTCTTTTGGAATTCCAATAGTAAATGACATTTTTTTTTGCCCAATATTTTAAAACCACGTGGTCGGTTAGAAAAACAATTTTGCTAGCAAACAACAATTTTCACATTATAAAATGGAGAAACCATATTTTGATAAACTCCAGTGGGATGCCATGTTGAGGGGCGTGGCAGGACACAAACACACTAACAGAGAACACGTGGCATGGCATAATGGCACCTGAACTGATGCCTGTTAAACCCAATATTCACCACCTGGTCAATGCTAGAGAAAAGAACTTTTAGATATCTTTGCTGACAAAGCACATTGGTGGTCAAGCCTCAGTTTCAGAGGTCTGTGAAAAGAGGCAGCTTTGTGAGCAAGGCACACAACGATGGTACGACTTGGGAATTTTATAAAGTAAGCAAGTAAGCAGGAAGATGAGAGAGAGAGAGGGAGAAAAAGGAAGAGAAAGAGAGGAAAAGAGAAAGAGAGAGAGAGCCTGAATATAAGTGACTTCTAACCATTTGCCATTGCAGTGGCAAAAACTGTATCTGAGCAAGTATTTCGAGCAGACCTTATTGCACTGTCAAGAGGTGTGCTAGCAGTTTCCCAGCTTGGGTGTGACTATAATGCAAAACCCAAAAGCACAGGAGAGAGGCGCCTGGTGAGTGGATGAGAGCTTACCGGACAGAAGCGGCAGAAGGGGCGGACAGAGCGGCAGAGAACTGGAGCAGCAGCAGTTTCACCCACCAGGGTAGACAAGTGGTGTGGAGGTGGATGTGGATGTGGAGGCCAGCAATGGTATTAGTGAAAAGTGCCGCGAGGCAATTCGCAGCAGTTCAGTTCGTGGAATAAAGGGCCGTCAGGACTGGGGATACTCCCAGAAAAAGAAGCAAAATAGATGGGAATTCCGCCTGTACTGACTCTTAAGCCCCATACGAGTCATGGCACCATATATGTTAGGTTTTTAAAGTAGGTAGCCGGTAAAGGAGAATGCCATGCAGTATTCAGGCAGGAGAAAAGGTTTATTACCGAACTGCTGGCCTGTGGCCAAGATGATCCATGGCCAGAGAGAAGGAGAGAGAGAGAGAGAGAGAGAGAGAGAGAGAGAGAGAGAGAGAGAGAGAGAGAGAGAGAGAGAGAGAGAGAGAGAGAGAGAGAGATTTCCTTAATCTTAACTAGAGTTAAATTTTAGTATGGAAGAAGGTTACAGTGGGCTGGGAATATGGCCTAGTGGCAAGAGTGCTTGCCTCGTATACATGAGGCCCTGGATTCAATTCCTCATCACCACATATACAGAAAATGGCCAGAAGTAGCGCTGTGGCTCAAGTGGCAGAGTGCTAGCCTTGAGCAAAAAAGAAGTCAGGGACAGTGCTCAGGCCCTGAGTTCATGGCCTAGGACTGGCCAAAAAAAGAAAAAGAAAAAAAGAAGGTTACAGTGCTGGATAGAGTCAAGCCAACAGCACAACTGTGTTCATTGCTGCACTAGTCACCATAGCCAAAGCATGGAATCAGCCCAGATGCCCCTCAGTGGAGGAATGGATCAAGAAAATGTGATATAACTAAACTAGAAAGACAGCCAACCGTATGAGAAAGGATCTTCACCAGCACAGCAACAGAAAAAGGCCTAATAACTGTCATATACAGAAAACTCAAGAAAATGACCCCCTCCAAACCCAGTAAACCAATTATTAAATGGGCAAAGGAGCTAAAGAGAGACGTCACAGGAGAAGAGATAAAAAAGGGCAAAGAAACATATGAGGAAATGTTCAACATTCCCTGGCAGTAAAGGAAATGCAAATAAAAACAACCCTGAGATAGCACCTCACTCCAATTAGGATGGCCTATACTCTGAACTCAGGCAATAACAAATGCTGGAGGGGATTCAGAGAGAGAGGAACCCTTCCCCACTGTTTGTGGGAGTGCAAATTAGTACAACCATTTTGGAGAGCAGTATGAAGGTTCTTCCAAAAACTCAGCATAGACATACCCTATGACCCAGCCATGCCACTCCTAGGCATCTATCCTGAACAACAGGTCCCAGGATATCATAAAGACATCTGCACATCCATGTTTATCGCTGCACAATTCACAATAGCCAAAATATGGAAACAACCCAGATGGACCACTACAGATGAATGGATCCAAAAAATGTGGTACCTGTACACAATGGAATACTACATAGTGATTAGAAATGATAAAATAACTGTATTTGCAGGGAAATGGTCAGATCTTGAACAAATAATGTTGAGCGAGACAAGCCTAGAACACAGAGAACAAAGACGCATGGTCTCCTTGATATACGATTGTTACGGGTGGGGGGAGAACAGTAGACATCAGGTCTGCAAAATAACAAACTTCTTTTCAAATGGTGTTTCCGTATGTTTGGGTCAGAGGCTTTTCATTATGTATCTAAAACCAAACAATTACTAAACAAACATAAAAAGGTCTAGGGTAGACCTATCAGGGGATCCCAATAGCTCAACAGCTATGTACACATGATTATATAAGATGAGGCTAAGCAAAATGAACTCCAAGAGAAGGAAACAGGAGGATTTTATTGTTGTTGTTATGTTTAATGTACTAGGTGAATTTCCTTTGGCGTACCCCATGTGGTCACTATATAGGATTTTGGTATACTGGATATTGTATATATGTTTACCTGAACTAGGGAAGGGAAAGAAAAATGAGGGAAGGTGTAACAAATAAGATGAGAAATTACTCATTACCTTATTATGTAACTTTACCCCCTCTGTACATCACCTTGTCAATAAAATTTAATTTAAAAATGTGGTATAGATCAACAGTGGAATTTTAGTCACCCATTAGAAAGAATGATATTGTACCATTTGTAAAGAAATGCAACAATCTGGGGGGAGGGGGGAATTGTGCTAAGTGAAGTATTCATACCCAGAGAAAACAGGATGCATATTTTCCCATGCATGTGGAAGCTAGATTTGAGAACTTACAAATAAATAGGTTGGGTGGTATGCAATTAAATACAAATATATTAACTGAAATATGGTTGAACTAAGGTAAAACTCATATAGTATAATTCCTTAGAAAGGAAAAAGTATAAAACAATCAGGAAGCAGGTACTCCAAAGGGATGGGATCAGGGGGAAAGGGGTAAACGAATGAAGAGGAGGAGAGGGGGAAATGAAGGAGAGAATTCAGTGTGTGTCCTACAAAATGAAGAAGAGTGAGAGAAAGATGTGGGTAGGGGAAGGATGAGTAAGCATGTCCAAAGGGGTGACATTCATCAAGATATATTATATTCATAAACTGCTTTGTTAAATGGAAATTCCTTTGTAAAACTAATTAAAGATAATAATAAAAAGATAAAATGAGAAATTATTTGCAAAAAATTCTTTCAGTACAGTCACTGAAGGAAAGGAAAATTATTTTCTTAGAGACTCTCCACTAAGCTTCCTGCTAATAGTAATTTCTATGATAAAAGTGTTTATATTCTACCTTTTCCACCAATCGATAGACATTTTCTGATTATCTGCTTTGTTTCTATACACACACGCACACACACACACACACACACACACACACACACACACACACACTGTGCATATGTCAGGCTTGGGCCATAAATTCGGGATCTGGGTGTTTCCTACCTGCACTGGCTCTTACTTGATGCTCAAATCTCAGGCTCCTGTCTAGCTAGGATTCTAGATGTGAGCCACTGGTACCTAGCTTTCTCTTCGAAACTTTTAAGTAAAGAAGGGTTCTGTTTGGTAGTGTGTTTGAGATGGAAACAACAAATCACTGTTATATTCTGCCCAATATACAGTCTGAGCTCAGCTCTGCTTTTCTTGTATCTACCTACAATGAAAGTAGAGCTCCAGTGTGTTACTGATAAATGGACTTTTAGAATTCAGAGAAAGCACTGTTTTTTCTTCATTGTATATCTGAGACAAGTACTTTACATGGGTTATATGGCTGTCCTCTGCAAAGACATTCTTTTCAAAGATTTTGTGTTTTCTCGTACATAGACAAAACTAGCACCAGCCCCTCCTATAACCTTATAAGGCCATTAATACTCAGTTCTTCCCAAGTGACACAGTGGATTCTTCAGGTGACCCTCAGTAACCACCTATTACCCTCACTCTGGCTGCAAATACTCCCCCACCCACAACCTCCTAACGTTGTCTATTCTAATTTCTGATTTAAGCAGAAAAATGTGAAGGGGAAAAGAAGTGATAATGTGGATCTATGGGTAGACATTAGGAAATGCATGTGTACATGCACAAGGATGTAGCTCAGAGGTAGAGCGCTTGCCTAGCATGCACAAAGCACTGAGCTCGATACTCCATCAGCAGAGAGAGAGAGAGAGAGAGAGAGAGAGAGAGAGACAGAGAGACAGAGACAGAGAGACAGAGAGACAGAGAGACAGAGACAGAGACAAAGAGACAGAGAGATAGGGAAAGATGAAGCAGAGAGAGAAGGAGAAAGGCAATCATCAACTAGGAAGGAGTGATTTGGGGTATTTACAGAGTGCAAGTGTCTTAAGTCTTGTTCTAAGATGAATGAATATCATAAAATTCCCATATGTGCAGTGCGCTCTCTAGAAACACAGCAAAGCTGAGGATACATTTGATTTGTTTGTGGGCCAAAGGGTGAAACCCAGAACTAGACAAAGGCTCTAACACTGAGACACTCCCCCAAGCCCCCCCTTACATTCACTGACCTAGGGAAAAAGTGCTGGTGGTTGGGTGTGGATGATGATTGTTCTAATAATTCATCTGCGTTCATACTGTGCCCTCAGGTCTAGAGGTTCCCCATACATTGTATCCCCAGAAGACCCCATGAGTAGACAATTATAGTCTCCACAGTAAGTATTTTGAAGAGGTAGGATGTGTATTGAAATGGAAGAGGGTAATAGATATATACCATTTAACTATCTGGAAACAATAAAATGATACCCTTTGACTATTCAGACTCCAGTGGGGCACCTATGTTCCACTGCATGCTTTCCTTTTATACTTTAAGGTGATTTTTAAAATAGAGTTAAATAATTAAAATAATTAATTCTAGTCACTTTGTGGCCTAACTCAAAATAAACTTCAGGCATCTGATACGCTAATGGGCAGAAATGTTCATTAAAATGCTGGGCATATGTCATCTCTTAATGAATTCTATAAAATTCCTAACCATAAAACAAGTACACTTCATTTTCTAAAAATCAGCTCTTAATTGAAAGGCATCCTATTAAAAATAATGGGGGTTAAATAGCTCTATAGCTATGGTTCTTACCTCTCAAAGGACATAAAATATTCTGTGAAGAGAACGTAGACTTAACAATTTTGCAGTCCTGTTTGTAAAAAGAGAATTGTGCAAAAGAAAATCACTTCTTGCTGTTTCTCCACCAGATTCATAGCAGTGCTCACTGGAAAGGTCACGTGGAGAGCGTGGGCTTAGAGGAGACTTAAGTTCCCATTTCTCACCTGGAACAAGTTGAGCCTCTGAAAAGATACGTGCCTGAACAGGTGTCTTTCAAAGGAAGCAGACCTCCATCACTTCCCAGCACTCTTAGCAGAAGTTATGGACTCTCTCTAGGTTTCACTCTGCTAAGCTCCAAATGAACTAAAAATGCCTGTCTCCTAAGTGTGCGGTGAGGATTCAATGGCAGAGGTATTACTGTGCCTGGCACAGTGCCTGGTGTGGCTTAGCAGTCATTTGAAAGGAAATGTAGATGTTTACAGGTCCACATTGTATTTGCTAAGTAGAACTCATGTAACTCATAAATTACAATCTGCAATGTACAGCTGTATTCTAGAGGATGGACTGTGTCAACTGTCTTTTATTTCTCCCCAAGTACCATTTTCCTCACTTGGTAATTTGATTTTAATACTGCCTTAACTGTGCATTCGCTATCTATGCCTTAACAAATAGTAGGCAATCTCCAATTTATAAGAACTTTCAGGCTGGCTACCCTTTTTTTATGCCTGTAATCCTAGCTATTCCAGAGGATGAGATCTGAGGATCACAGTTCAAAGCAGCTGGAGCAGAAAAGTCTAGGAGACTCTTATCGCCAAATAACCAGTCAAAAGCCAGAAGTACAGAGGGAAAAGGGTGAAATGGTGCAGCAATAGAGTGCCCTGGAAACTGATGAAGATAAGCTACACAACTCGTGGGTGGTGATGAAAGAGTGGGGAAAGGAGAGAGTGAGGGAACAGATGATACCATGAGAAAGGAAATGTACTTACTACCTGGCTATGCAAAGGTAACCCTGCAATATATCACCTCTAAAACAACAATAAAGTAAATTTTTAAAAAATTGAAGCCAGAAGTAAAGCTGTGGCTCTGAATTCACACACACACACACACACACACACACACACACACACACACACACACACACGCATGCACCTTTCCAATCTCCTGCCCTTGCACCCTAGTTCTGGCTTTTGGGTGCAGGAAGCAGGCTCACACCACCACGCTGTTTATTTTCCCAGGACTCAGTCCCATGTGTAGGCATCAAGTAGGGCTCCTCTGTCATCTTCTGAGTGATCTCAGATACCAGCCTCTGAAAATTTTTCTCTCAGTGCCCAGGAACACAACAATAATCAGCTTCAGTAGCAAAGCCCAGACAATTGCTAATAGAAAACCATTTGCAGCCAGGTACTGGTGGTTCATGCCCATAGTTCTATCTACATGGAAAGCCAAAATCTGAGGATTGTGGTTCAAAGTCAAATGGGGCAGGAAAGTCCATGAGACTCTTATCTCCAATAAACTACTCAGAAAATGCCAGAAGTGGCGTTTCAACTCCAGTAGTAGGGCACTAGCCTTGAGCAAAAGAAGCTCAGGGACAGCTCCCAGGACCAGACTGCTCCAGGACTGCTAAATAAAAATAAAAACAAGTGTACAGATGTGAAAATGGAACCAGGTAAGTTAGGAGTTGGGTGTGGCGGGGAAAAGTGAGAAAGCATGATGGAGGGGGTGGCACTAATCAAGATGCATTGTACTGTATTCTCATGCATATCTGTAGGAGGGTGGGGGAAGGGCCCAGAATCTGAGGAAAAAGTGTGAAAAAGTAGAGCTCACCAGACATTGATGAAAGTGAACTATACAACCCATGGATGGAGATAGGAGGGAGGGACTGAGAGAGATGAGGAAACAGAAGACACTGTACGAAAGGAAATGTACTCATTTCCAGACACATGAAAATGTAACCCCTCTGTATTATCACCTCTCTAGTAACAATAAAGTAAATTCTAAAACATGTGTTGTACTCATAAACTGACATGTTGAATTGAAACCCCTTTGTACAACTACTTAAGAATAATAAAGGGGGCTGGGGATATGGCCTAGTGGCAAGAGCGCTTGCCTCATATACATGAAGCCCTGGATTCGATTCCCCAGCACCACATATACAGAAAACGGCCAGAAGTGGTGCTGTGGCTCAAGTGGCAGAGTGCCAGCCTTGAGCAAAAGGAAGCCAGGGACAGTGCTCAGGCCCTGAGTCCAAGGCCCAGGACTGGCAAAAAAAAAAAAAGAATAATAAAGAATAAACCATGGATCTGGTTCTGCTAACATCTCTCATTTTCCCCAGCAATTGTTCAATTAGAGAAAATTGTTAACTGAGGCTATTTATAATAGCAAGCAGAAGAATTCAATCACAGAATTAATGTTTATTATGAAAATTTAAAGAATGTCATTTTTCTATAAACACAATGCATAACAATAAAAACAACAATCATTGTGCTCATTTATGCCAACCAACTACACTATTACATATATTTCATATGTATCCTTTTCCTTTTTATAACAGGCCCATGAGATAGATCCTCTCATTATTCTCATTTTCTTAAACTAGTCAGAAACCAGTGGCTCACATCTGTAATTCTAGCTTTTATAAATCAAGTTAGGCTCTTACACTTATAATGCAAATATTGCCCATATTTCAACGATTCCCCCATCAACTGATTTTAATGCGGTGTAAATGAAGTCTATAGATAACTTGAAGATGAAGATATATTTAATAATTTTTATGCCAAAGTACCCAAACTCTTCTGTCAACTTCCCCACACAATTCCCAAACTTTCAAACCATGTCCAAACCCTAACCACCAGGAGGCGCTTGAAAAGTCTCTCTTCTGTCCTCCCATTGATCTTAGGCACTTAATGGAAATACATTAGCAGCTCTGCCCCTCACATAAATAAATCATATTCTCTTCCACAAGAGTGCCTGCATGCCTCCCCTCCCACAGGATGGAGAGCGTGGCTGTGGAGAAATCAATGTGTGTCAAGCTCAAGCTAAAACTGCTGAACTGAAAATGCTATTTCCCATTACCCACCCCACCCCCAACAAATAAATAAGTAAATAAAAGCTCAACAATTTGCAACAGATAACTTCATCTTATTTCAGGGATTCTTTGACTTAAGCACAAACTGTAGTTACTGTGTAGTGTTGTAGTAATGGTTTGGGGGGGGCTTTATACTAAAGAGAGTTGTCTAGTGGTTATTTGGGAAATAATCCTATACCTCCAGTTTTGGGAAAGTCTTAAACAGGCTAATAAAGTCCCCTTTCACTATAACCAAAGACTAGGTGATCTGCTGTCATTAAAATGTCCTAGGTACTTAGATCATCCCTGTGTATGTTCTGATGCAAGCAAATTTTGAAATGTCAGAATACATCTATTATGTGGATGGCTTTGGTGTAGAATCTGAATAAATGAGTTCTTTCGGCAAGACCTGCCATAGCTTCTGGTTTATAAAAGTGGTTAAGGGTTTGGGAAGGTGGCTTAGCGGTAGAGTGTTTGCCTAGTATGCATGAAGCCAAGCCCTGGGTTCGATTCTCAGCAGCACATAAACAGAAAAGGCTGGAAGTGGCACTGTGACTTGTGGTAGAGTGCTAGCCTTGAGCAAAAAGAAGCCAGGCCAAAAAAAAAAAAAAAAAGTTTAAAATGTACCCACTGTTCATATGAACCTATAACCCCTCTGCACATCACTTTAACAATAAATAAATAATTATTCAGAAAAAAATGATTAGGCAAGCACCGCACGAGTGAATCACACCTGCTATCCTCCACACTCACGAGGCTGAGATCTCAGGATGGAGGTTTGAAGCCAGCCCAGGCAGTAACACCCCTACAATTCGTATCTCCACTTACCCAATAAAAATCCAGAAGTGAAGGAATGACTTCAAGTAGTACAGTGAAAAAAGCCAAAAGAGATTGCAAGTGCAAGGCCATGAGTTCAAACCCTAGTGTACACACACACACACACACACACACACACACACAAAATGACCAGGAAAACAGATCTGTAGCTTGCTTCTCTTAATCATTTTCTTAATAGAAACATAAAGAAATTGGGTGAAAACTGAGCAGAGTAACAGGCAAATACTCATAATTTCTCAAGGTAAAAGGATACATAACATGTATTACACGCTCAAGTAAACATATGATGAGACAGTAAAATGCTTGTTGCGATTTCTCTCATCAACTGCTATGATCAGAACAAATGATTTATGGCATTGGAAATATGAGATGATTTAATAGAACTTTACAACCTAGTAAAACTGTCAACCACCAAACTGGGAATCTGTGTGAGCAATTTATGTGCAAGTATAAATTTATTACAAAGCTAAGATAAGAAACTGACAGAGCTTAATACCAAAAGGAATGTTTTTTTTAATTTAGAAAATATTATCAGTTGTGTTATGAATTGAAAGCATATTATGGTAGTTGTCTGTGACATTTTGTTTATATGTATAATTTACATACATTTTTCTTTAGAGTTTTGTCCACGGGGGCAGTTTTATAGTAAGGCAAACACCTAAGAAATGTCAGGAAAAATATGGGGAGGAGAGGACTGACAGAACTTGGGGGACAGAAATCAGAAGGAAGAATTCTCATGGTGTGCCGTTTAAGACCTTTTGAATTTAAAGTCATTGTTAATGACTATCGAATATGAAAGAAAAATATAGACACTTGATCAAGACATAGTATACCAATAAACTAACATACTGAATCACACCCCCTTTCTATAACTACCTAATGATAATACTAAAATACCTGATGACAGTGTCTTACACCTGTAATCCTAGCTACTCAGGAGGCTGAGATCTGGAGATCACAGTTCAAAGACAGCCTGGGCAGGAAAATCTGTGAGACTTCAAAAAAGAAGTCCGTTTTTAGAGTTAATATGTGTTCTAGATCCTGGGAACACAGCACAAAATGGAAAGCTCCTGGCCAACATGGAGTTTACAATCCAGCATAATATTTCACTGACGAGCTGTTAAAAGGCCTCTCTTTTCTTTATGAACTATTGATTTCATCATTTTCCACTGTATTTCATTTATCATTGCTATCTACAGAAAATCCACTAGGTGGCAATGTTATGTCGCTCAGAGTAAAAAGTAGCTGTCCTTGTTTCCCTGGGAAACCCTCTTTGTTTGTTTGGCTTTCCTTTTAACTTAATTTTTAAGTGATCACAACACAGCTTAAAATATTCCATTCGGGGCACAACAACAAAAAAGACTGGAAAATGGAAAAATAGAAGGATCTAACTTTGTTGAAACACCTCATCTTTGCAAGGACAAATTGAGGCATCATCTTAATTCTACCCCAGAGTTCAGAATAAATGAGTAGAACTCCTGGAAATAAATAGGGAAGAGCCAGGTGCTGATGGCTCACACCTGTAATCCTAGCTACTTAGGAGGCTGAGATCTGAGGATCACAGTTCCAAGTCAGTCTAGGCAGGAAAGTCCATGAGACTCTTATCTCCAGTTACCCACCAGAAAACCACAAATGGTGCTATGGCTCAAAGTGGTGGAGTGCTAGCCTTGAACAAACGAGCTCAGGGACAGCGCCTAGGCCCAGACTTCAAGCCCCACAACTGACATAAGAAAGGAAAGAGAGAGGGAGGGAGGGAGGGAGGGAGGAAGGGAGGGAGGGAGGGAGGGAGGGAGGGAGGGAGGGAGGGAGGAAGGAAGGAAGGAAGGAAGGAAGGAAGGAAGGAAGGAAGGAAGGAAGGAAGGAAGGAAGGAAGGAAGGAAGGAAGGAAGGCAATTAGAGTTGTGTGTCAAGTCCTCACTTTCACTCACATTTACAGGACTTCAGCTCAAGTGGAAGAGCACCTGGGCCAAAAAAAAGCCAAGTGATAAAACCAAGAACCAGTACTGGGTAGGGATGGATCTTGAGGAAAGTTATTGATCCTTCATATCTGCAAAGGGGGAATAATATTACTTTATAGATTTGTGAGTGCAATGATTTAAAATTCAGGAAATGCCTAAGATAGCACCTAACACATAGTAAGTGCTCAATGAATGCTGTTCTACTTCTTAAACTGAAGTTCTTGGGGGGAAAACTGCATTTATATTAAAGATCTGTAGAACTCTACAGATCTGTAATATAGACACTACCTAAAACATCATGATTGTGGGAAAATGGAATTATCATGGGTTATCTTTTGTGGTTTTTTTTAAAAAAAATTGTTGTTTGGTTTGGGGGTTTCTTTTGTGTGTTTTTTTTGGGGGGGGGGAGCGCGATTGGATTTTTTTCAACTGTAAGCTTGAACTCAGGGCCTGAGCACTGTCCATGAGCTCTTTTACTCAAGGCTAGTGCTCTTACCACTTTGAGTCACAGCACCATTTCCGGTTTTGATTCATCAGAGATAAGAGTCATTAGAGATAAGACTTTTCTGCCCAGGTTGGATTTGAACTGCAATCCTCAGATCTCAGCCTCCTGAGTAGCTGGGATTACAGGCATGGTCCACTAGTGCCTGGCCCACATCAGATTTTAAAGCTTTGCCCTCACTGAGAAGAAGGGATGGGAAAAAGGTAGATGCCATGGCACTTCCAGTTTGTCCACTTCTCCAACATCATGAGCCTCTATGTCCTCATCTTCTGTGCTCTGAACAAGTCCTGGTGAGTTTTCCTCAATCCTTGACTCAGTTTTCCTCTTAGGATATTTTATCTTTTAAGTGCCTCTTGTCACCCCTGGGTCTGTTTTCTTATATCTCCCCTCTGCCCAACATTTACAGTCCAGTTGAGTCATCGTTCTCTGCTCCTTATTCTTGGACTTTCCACCTGTTTTACTAGCAGGGACACTGGCACTTTCAGACAGAAAAAAAAATACCATAATATAAACCATAAAAAGTAGTTATGTAACCAAAATAGTGATAAAACCAAAAATGTTCTTTCAAACCTGGTACCAGTGCATCGAACTTGTAATGCAAGCAACTCAATAGGCTGAGATCTAGAGGATAGAAGTTTGAAGCCAGCCCAAGCGGAAAAGTCCCTGAAACTCCATCTCAAATTAAGCAGCAAAAGCTGGGCTGGAAGCATGGTTGAACAAGAAAGCCCAAGTGAACTCAATGATTCGAAGTTCAAGCCCCAGTATATATTTTTTTCAAGACGTTTCTCCCATCCTTTTTCTGTTTGTAGTACTGAAGCTAGAATCCATGTCCTCATGCTAGGTAAGCAAATGTTCTATCACTTGAGCTATGTCCCCCAGCCCTTCTTTAAATTGTTGTTTTTAATATTAGGTCATGCTAACTCTGCCTTGGCTAATTTGGAACATGCAATCTCCTGCCTCTGCCTCCTGAGTAGCCAGGTTTACAGATGTGAACTACCACACCAAATAGGGAACACTCAGTTCTCATCAAATCTTCTCTCCTCTTCTATTTCTCTATCCTTTTTATACATTTTATTTACTCACTTTATCCATTATATGATACAGGAGGGGAATAAAAAGCTCCATTACACTGTTAGTCAAGGATTCATTTCACAAATCAGAGACCCCATGTCAGTCTACTGACTGAGCAATTTCTACTCACTGACGAGTGAATGGAGAAGTCTTTTTCTAACATGTGAACAGGCCACTTGTTTCTAGGAATGGGGACCACAGTCCCCCACTGCATCTACACCCCACAGAGGAATATCACTATGTTTGTGGCCCTCAGAGAGAATGAAGGTGGAGGCTACCGGGCAGATTATTAGAATAAGAACAATGGTGCGGGGGGGAGTCTAACTCAGGATTCAAGGACAATGTTGAGTTGTAATTGGACCTCGTTTGTCTTCGTGTGCACCTAGAGGTCAGTTATTGAGGTCAAGAAATAGCAGATTTCTTAGGGAACAATGAGTTTAGCCAGCTGGCTGGTGCCTGTGTTGACCCTAATGGAATCATAAAAAGGAAGATTAATGTGGTGATTGCACATGAACACAAGAACAAAATGAATCCCCAAACAGGATGAGTCTTTGTTACAGTAAACCCGCTAGCTCAGCTTCTTCTCTGACATAAATCTTTGTCTATTTCATGTTTTCCTAATCCTGAACTTTACAATGAAAACAAATTGCCTTCAGGATTAGGAAAACATGAAGAAATAGACAGAGCTTTATATTTGTTTTCATTGTAAACAATTATTAAAATGGAGAGATGTCAACCAGATGGGCATGGCTCATTCCTGTAACCCTAGCTAGTCAGGAGGCTGAGATCTGAGGGCCGAAGTTCAAAGCTGGCTCAGGCAGGAAAGGCCAGGAGACTCTTAACTCCACTTAAGCAGCAAGAACACCAGAAATGGAGAAGTAGCTCTAGCCAGTGGTAGAGTACTGGCCTTGAGCACAAAAAGCTCAAGGACAGAAGCCAGGCCCTGCAATCTAATCTTTAATACAAAAATAGATTAAAAACAAAAACGATTGTTTTTATGTTGTATACAAAGTTGTTTTCTTCTAATTTTCATCATGGTAAAAATAAATTATAGACATTAAGGTAAAACATGGTAAACAAGCTGTGACAGATGGGGCTACTCCTTGGGAAATAGTATTTTTCTGATATATTCCAAAAGCATATATGTCAGTTTATCTTTCCTTCCTTCCTTCCTTCTTTCCTTCCTTTCTTTTCTTCGCAAAATGAACCCAGTGGGCTGTTCAAAAACAAGAAAATGCTTAGACAGTTTATAAGCTAGCAACCCAATGAAGGCTTCTTAATTAAGAGTATCAAGAGACAGTCTTCCTGGCTCTGATTATTTGGTATGAGGCTGTTTATTGGACTGGGGAAAAGAGGACTTCTTTGAATTGTTTCAAGAACAAAGTCACATCTTCATGCAAATCAGAGAACTCAGTACAAACTGCACACAACTCGGCCATGTTTTGCCTGTTGCCATGGCAACAAGGAATGCGCCTGGAGAATGTAATGAAGTTTATGACTATGGCTTAGCAAAGACAAGAGAAGATTTTGATGCAATCAATAGCAGCTCAGACTTAGCTTTTAACAGATCTGTAATAGTTCGTTTCTTGTTTTGGAGGGTTTTATTTTATGTAGTTTGAACTCTGTGCCTCACACTTGTTCTGCTGTTCTGCTGACACATGCCTCCACTCCTACTTTTTTGATAATTTTTTTTTTAGAGATAATGTCTAATGAACTTTTCTGCCCAGGCTGGTCTCAAACTATAATTGTCCAGTTCACAAACTTCCTTGTAGCTAGGAATACAGGCATGACGCACCAGCGTTTGTCAATTGTAGTTTTTTGTATGTTTTGTTTTGTTTGTTTTAGAAGAAGTAAGTGGTTTACAATTCTTTTTCCTTTTGTGTGTGATGTGATATCAAAGGACTCACAGTGTGCAATTTCAACTTCTGGAAGAAGCAGTGACTTGCAAAGAAGGTGCAGAGGTAATCCCCAACTTGTCTAATAGTTTCTCAAATTTACAATGCTATAAAAGCACTCTCATAGAACCGGTCTGCTTCTCAGTTTCAGCACAATATTCAACAAATTACATTAGCTAATCAGTACATTTGTGTGTGTGTGTGTGTGTGTGCGTGTATGTGTGTGTGTGTGTGTGTGTGCCAGTACTAGGGTCAAAATTCAGTCTCCAACTCTCAACTCTTCCTCTCAAGTCTGGCACTCTGCCATTTAAGCCCTATCTTCGCTTCCGGCTTCTCGCTAGTTACTGGAGGTAAGAGTCTCACAAACTTTCCTTCCTTGGCTAACTCTGGACATTCATCCGCAGATCTCATCCCCTTGAGTAGTTAGGATGACAGCTATAAGGCACCAACACTTTGCAAGAATCATAAAAAGTAGCGGAGGGAGAATTCAAGACAGGAAAAGAATTGTTTTCTACTAGAAAAAAATGATATTTTTCAACCAATCTTAAAGAACACTCTGAGCTACCCTTTCAGAGAGAATGGTGTAAAACGGCTATTATCTTATTTCCTTGTATCATCCTTGATTGGCCAAGGGAGCCCCATCATTCTCAATTTGGGCTAATGGGAGAAGCCTTGCTTTTTTGTTGTTGCTTTATTTTGGCAGTACTGCTGTTTGAACTCAGGGCCATGTGGCTAGGAAGAAGGAGCTATACTACTTGAATTAGGTCCCCAGCCCTTCTTTTTGCTTTACTTTTTTTTTTCAGATAGGGTCTCACGTTTCTGCGCAGTACTGGTCAGTCCGCCTTCCTATGCCCCCCGCCTGTCATTCAGATATTCTCTACTAGCCCAGCTACTGGTTCACACAGGGTCTCTCTAACTTGGGATGTTGCTGATCTTGCATTTTAAGTCTCCCAATCTCTACCTCCTGAGTAGCTGGGATTCTAGACATGCAACACAGCACTGCACTGCACCTTGTTTCTGTTTTGCTTTGCTTTATCTTGTTTAAATACAGTTACCCTGATGCTCCTGGAAACTTAGCGAAGCAAGTCCTCCACGGGCACAATCCAAGCCTGGTTTGTAAGATGATTCTAATCTCTAGCCAAAGAGAGACACGCTGTTAACTACAAGAAAAGGTTCAAGCGGGTTATTTCTGAAACTTCTGTGAAGGATACAGAAAGGGCACTGTTGTCTGACTTTATTTGCAAATATTCTCTCTAATTATCATGGTGTTTTCTTTTCTCAATCATTACACACTTTCTGTCTTAGCTAAACGTTGTGCCAGATAACTGGGCAAGAATGGATTCATTACAAAACAAGTCCAGGAAACAAACTCATTTCATGCTCTATAACTTTAATGAAACCATTTATTATGCTCTGTCCCAGTTAATATTGTCAATACTCTCTCTAAGTTCTTCAGGTTTATTCCATTCAAATAATCCTAAAAACATTTATAGTATTACTTACACATTACCATTTTATTAATTAAAAAACATTCCCTTGGGTTATTTCCTATCACTATAGTCAAATACCAATAGTGCCAGGTGCCAGTGGCTCACACCTGTAATCCTAGCTGCTTAGGAGGCTGAGAGCTGAGGATTTTGGTTCGAAGCCAGTCAGGACAGGAAAGTCTGTAAAATTCATAGGTCCAGTTAATCACAGAAAAAGCTGGAAGTGATGCTGTGGCTCAAGTGGTAGAGTGCTAGCCTTGAGCAAAAGAAGCTCATGGACAGCATCCAGGCCTAGAATTCAAGCCCCAGGGCTGGCAAAAAAAAAATAAACAAATTAATTAATTATTAAATTAAATTAATATTGAATATTAAAATAATTTTTTTCTCAATTTTTTATTATCAAACTGATGTACAGAGAGGTTACAGTATCATACGTTGGGCATTGGATGCATTTCTTGTACTGTTTGTTGCCTTGTCCCTCATGCCCCCCTCCCTCCCCCCTTTTCCTCCCCCCCCCCCAGGTGTTCAGTTCACTTACACCAAACAGTTTTGCAAGTATTGCTTTTGTAGTTATTTCTCTTTTTTTACCCTGTGTCTCTCACATTTGGTATTCCCTTTGAATTTCCTACTTCCAATACCAGTAAACACGGTTTCCAATATACTCAGATAAGATTACAGAGATAGTGTAGGTACAACCATAGGAAGGTGATACAAGAACATCATCAATAATAGAAACTACACATACACATAGGACGTTGAAAGTAGTTACAACTGTGATATATCAATTGTTTCCATAACATGGAGTTCATTTCACTTAGCATCATCTTATGTGTTCCTAAGGGTATAGCTATTGGGCCTTGTGATGCTCTGCTATGGCTTGCCTAAACCTGTACTAATTATTCCCAATAAGGGAGACCATAGAGTCCATGTTTCTTTGGGTCTGGCTCACTTCACTTAGTATAACTTTTTCCAAGTCCTTCCATTTCCTTACAAATGGAACAATGTCATTCTTTCTGATAGAGGCATAAAATTCAACGCACTAAAAAAAAAAAAAAATCAACGCACTAGGCCAAGTTTCATATTAGCAAGAATCAGGCTAGGATGTAGCTCAGTGGCAAAGCTCTTGCCTAGCAAGTGCAACATCCTGGGTTCGATCCCCAGTACAAAAAAAAAAAATATTCATCTCATATTAGCAAGAATCTGCCTGTTTAAAGGTATTATTTTCTTTCAACCAAGTGATAGGTTTCCTATAGAACATAATTCATTGTCAATGGGACCTACATTAGACAGAAATATCTCTCGTATTAATGATAAAAAAAGCACATAAGTCCTTAAAGCTGTCACACTATTTATCAAGGCAGATGGAAACTGAATGAGTGTAATTCCTCTGACACAGTGATTACTTTACTGAGAAATGAGATGATATATTTGACTTCAGTTTCAGAGCAAAACTAATTTTTGCATTGTATTTTTTTCTTTTCTTCCCTACTACTTTCATATAAACCATTTGAAATGATTGTTTTCATCATGGTAAATGAGAGTAAACTTTGAAATCATTACACATAGAACAGACTTTCATATGTGTGCGTGGATAGCACAGTTGAGAGCATGCTGGATACCTTTTGAACATCCTAAGTAATGAGCACTTCTCATGTCATTAAAATTTCTTTAAACACTACCCTTAAATGAGTGCATAACATTCCATTTCATGAATGAGTCATAACTTATCTAACCATTTCCTTTGGTTTGTTTTGGTTGTCAGTCTGGAACTGTTATATCAACACCAACAATAATAAATCTGCTTTTATTTCTTTTTAATTTTTGTCAATATAAAGGTGATGCACAGAGCAGTTATATAAGTCAGCAAAAGAGTATATTTATTTTTGGACAATGTCACCCCTGTCCCTTACTCTCTCTCCAAGTTTTTCTAAATGAGCTTTGAAAATGATGCTTCCACACCAAGCAACACCAGAATGTGCACTATTTATCTAGATGAGATATTATCCATGAATATACAACTCAGATCTTTTGGAGATGCTTTAAGAATTCTAAAAAGCCCTTCATTTTAAAATATCAATACATCATCACCTTTTGATACTCAAATCACTCTTATACATCACTCAAAGATTCTGAGAATTATTTTTCAGTTCATTAGAATGAAGACATAAAGAAAGGGTTTCTTAGCTGGAAGAATCTTTATTTGAAAAGCTGTGCTGGATTTCAGAGATCATTTCCTTTTGGATAGAATCAAATTCCAAGAATTTTGGCGTTTTATTATATTGCTTTCCAGATTCTTCTTTCTTCCTTATTCCAATATCTAAAGCCTAACAAAATAGCAAGAATGACCAATAATTTTTTTTTACAATTTTTCTCGAGAGATTATTTAATGCTGCTATTTTAGTTCTCATTTTGTTCATTTCACTGGTCAAATTTCAGTGCATGTCCCTTTGGGCCTTTAAAAAATAAGTATTTGAATGTTTGTGCTGGGTTTTTATTTAAGGCCTAATTCATATTTGCAAATATTAGTCTTTTTTTAACCAAAGTACTTGCTTCATATTTTTTTCCAAACTTCATGTATTACTTGAGCTTCCTCTTTAGTGGGCTCCTATTTATTAATTGCTATGTCATCCGACAATTTCTCTCTTAAATCTCTATAGCAAATTAGTCTAATAATCAGCCTCATTTCTATCCTACGGACATGATGTTGTACATGATGATGCACAACTGTAAATCCAGAATCAGTAAAGCTAAGGCAAGAGGATCTGGTTTTATTTGTTTTTGTGCTGTTATGAGAGTTTGAACTTAAGCCCTGAGCATTGTCTCTTACCTTTTTCACTAAAAGATAACATTCAACCACTTGAGCCACATCTCTACTTCCAGATTTTTGGTAGTTAATTGGAGATAAGTCTCCTGGACATTTTGGCCTAGACTGGCTTTAAACTCAGATCTTCAGATCCCAGCCTGCAGAGAAGCTAGGATTACAGTCATGAGCCACCAGCACCCAGAGAAGGGAGAGTTTGAAGGCAGCCTGACCTACATAGCAAGACCTGGGCTTTAATTTTTTTTTTCATTTTAGTTAACGGAGGCATTGTTTTGCTGTTTTATTTGAAAAGGCAGTGCAATAAATAACTACATCAAGGATATTTTAAGATAACTTTAATATCAGCCCCTAGTACATACTAAAAATGTGTTGGCTTATGAATGTGTAGAATTCACTGTGAGGTGCCAGACTTTGAAGTCAGGCCCCACCACGTGAACCCCATTTTAGAATCGAACCCTGAGCCAATCAGATTTGTACCTGTGTTCTAATCTTGCTTGCACAGCTGATTGTTGTAACCTTGTTCTTTGCCTTTATAAGCCCTGTGTAATCACAGCTCGGGGCTTCCTCCTAACCTCCGCTGTGTCGGTGGGTAGGACGAGGCCCGAGTTGGCAGCTCGTTAAATAAAGCCTTGCCTTGCTTTTGCATTTCGGAGTGTCTGAATCTCGGTGGTCTTCTTGGGGGTGGTCTTGCAACTTGGCACAACATTTGGGGTTTCGTCCGGGATAGCCCCAGAGACCCCGAGATCCCAGACTCCGAAGGTAAGAAAACAGCGCTGTTCATTTGTCTTGTCCTGTAATGTGCCTGTTTGTTTGTCTTGCTTTTGCTTATTTCTTGAAGGGGTTGTCGAAGCAGATGTACTTACTTGACAATCCTGGTGAGACCGGGGGATGTCCCAGACTCTTCACCCTTAAAGGGGGATCTCTGGAGCCCCGCTTTCAACTTGAATTCACTCTTTCTGCATCCTTGCAGGGGGATGTGTGGGCCAACTTGGGAAATCTCCAGTTTTTCTTGTTCTTGATCTTGCCTATGTTTTTTTCCTTCTGTATTAATTGTTTTGGTTTCTTTTCTTTTGTAGCCTTTTGGACTAAACATCTGATCAGAGCTATGGGTAACGTTCTATCTTGGGGTCCTCCATCTAGCCCCCTAGATTTGACTCTAGTTCACTGGAAGGAGATCAAGGAGATAGCTCAGAACCGAGGTGTGGCCCTTAAGAAGGAAAAGTGGATTACCCTGTGCAAGTCAGAATGGCCCACCCTTGAGAGAGTTAATTGGCCACCTGAGGGAAGCTTTGACATCATTAAGATCAGTACCTTACAAAGCCTAATCGAAGCCCCTCGTTCAGGCTATATAGACCAGATTCCTTATATAGACACCTGGAAAGAACTAGTTGACAGGGACACTCCAGCTTGGGTTCGGCCTTTCTTACCAACTCCCTCCTCCACTCCTTCCCCTACCCCAATATTCACTCAAAAAACACGGGGTGCCAAAAGAGAACCTAAGAGGGGAGAAAAGAAATTATATCCACCTGTCCTCCAGGGAGGAAGCACAGAGGAGGAAATGCTTCCCCCTCCATACGCCCCACCCCAGTTAACTCTCCAAGAGGAGGACTCTGAGGAAGATGTTTCAGCTGTGCCCTCCGCCCCGGAGGGCCCCGCTCAATCAACTCGCCGGCGCCAAAGAATTACATCTCTTCACAAATCTACTACCCTTCCCCTACGCCCTATAAGTCCTGTGGATGCGGACGGTCGACAACAATTCCAATACTGGCCATTTGCTACTAGTGATCTTTACAATTGGCGTGCCCAAAATGCCCCCTTTTCTGAGAAACCTCGGGACTTAATTCGCTTGTTTGAAACTATACTTTTCACTCACCAGCCCACTTGGGATGATTGTAGCCAGCTTTTACAGGTACTTTTCACCAATGAGGAGAGAGGTCGTATTCAAGAAGCGGCCCGGAGACTTATCCCTGGCCCCAACGGAGCACCCATCACGGATCCTGCCTTGATTGATACCTATTTTCCCCAGACCCGACCAGCATGGGACTACAATACGGCTGAAGGTAGGGAGCGACTCCTTTTCTATCGCCAGGCTCTGCTGGCAGGTCTCAAGGCGGCGGCTCGCCGACCTACAAATATGGCCAAAGTTTATGATATCAGACAGGGAGAAAGTGAAAGTCCGGCAGCATACCTTGAGCGTCTTATGGAAGCCTTTAGTCAATACACCCCATATGATCTTGAGACCCAGGAATCTGCTCAGATGATTATGTTTGCCTACGTAAATCAAGCCACACCGGATATAAAGCGGAAATTGCAGGCTCTAGACAGGCTTGGGGAAAAATCTATTAGGGATCTAGTAGCAGTGGCGGAAAAGGTTTATAATAAGAGAGAAACAGGAGAACGAAGACAGGAAAGGAGTCTGGCTAGGATTTTGGAACAACAACAGAAGGAACTCAGGGAAATCCTGACCTCTATGCAGGCAGGAAACTTTAGACAGTCCTCCTCTCCAAGTAAGGAGCAAAAGCCCAAACCCCAACCAAGGATGGGGAAGAATCAATGTGCTTATTGCAAGAAGGAGGGGCATTGGATCAGAAACTGCCCAGAGCTAGCCCAGAAAAAGGAGGAAAAACATAAAGTAGGATCAAGAGTGTTGTCAACCTTAGAGATGGCTGAGGACAGTGACTGAGGGAGTCGGGGTTCAGATCCCCTCCCTGAGCCCAGGATAACATTAAAAGTGGAGGGGAATCCAGTCATGTTCATGGTAGATACGGGAGCAGAAAATTCAGTATTACTAGCCCCGAGAGGGCCGATGTCCACTAAAACAACATGGGTCCAAGGTGCAACGGGCACTAAACCCTATAAATGGACTACTCAAAGAACAGTGGACTTGGGAGCGGGCCAGGTAACCCACTCGTTTTTAGTCATCCCTGACTGCCCCTATCCATTGCTTGGACGTGATCTCTTAACGAAAATGAAAGCTCAGATACAGTTCACAGACAGTGGGATTTCTGTGACGAACTCAAGAGAAAAGCCTGTTAGTATACTAATAACTAGCAAGTTAGAAGAAGAGTATAGGCTATACCAGCATCTCAAGCCCGAGTCTCCAGAAAATGAGTGGCTACGGGCGTTTCCCCAAGCATGGGCAGAAACTGGGGGAATGGGACTGGCAAAACATCGTCCTCCAATTTTTGTGGAACTTAAAGCCGGAGCTGACCCAGTAAGAGTTTGCCAGTACCCTATGTCACTAGAAGCAAAGAAAGGGATCACTCCTCACATCAGAAAATTATTAGATTTAGGAGTTCTGAAGCCCACCCAGTCAGCCTGGAATACTCCATTATTGCCTATAAAAAAGTCTAATTCCAATGATTATAGACCAGTGCAAGACTTGAGAGAAGTTAACAAGAGAGTAATGGACATTCATCCAACAGTCCCAAACCCATATACCCTGCTGAGCTCCCTGTCACCGAGCCATGTGTGGTATACTGTGTTGGATCTAAAGGATGCTTTCTTTAGCCTGCCCTTAGCCTCACAGAGCCAAAGCTACTTTGCATTTACTTGGCACGATCCTGAAATCGGGATAAGCGGTCAATTGACCTGGACCAGGCTGCCTCAAGGATTTAAGAATTCGCCTACAATCTTTGATGAGGCGTTACATGAAGACCTAAGTGAGTACCGCTCCCAAAATACTGAAATAAGTCTATTGCAATATGTAGATGATTTGTTAATAGCTGCTCCAGACAAGGATAGTTGTTTAAAGGGAACAGCTAGGCTCTTAAAGACTCTTGGCAATTTGGGCTATAGGGCCTCCACTAAAAAGGCACAAATTTGTAAACCTGAAGTCACCTATCTGGGCTTCATATTAAAAGAGGGCAAGCGTTGGCTGTCAGATGCACGTAAAGAGACTGTGCTAAAAATTCCTGTGCCTAAGTCAGCGAGACAAGTCAGAGAATTCCTGGGAACGGCGGGTTTTTGCCGGCTGTGGATACCTGGGTTCGCTGAGATGGCCAAGCCTTTATATGAAGCCACCAAAAACCTCCCAGAATTTCATTGGACTGAGCAGATGCAAAAAGCCTTTGAGGCAATCAAGAAAAGCCTTCTAGAAGCCCCAGCCTTAGGCCTACCTGACGTGAATAAACCATTCACATTGTTTGTGGCCGAAAAGAAAGGAATAGCAAAAGGGGTGCTCACCCAGCCAATTGGGCCCTGGAGACGACCGGTCGCCTATTTGTCAAAGAAATTGGATCCTGTCGCCGCTGGGTGGCCTCCGTGCTTAAGAATAATAGCTGCAGTAGCCCTCTTGGTAAAAGATGCAGATAAGTTGACTCTGGGACAGAATCTGACTGTAGCCACTCCACATGCTCTAGAGGGGGTGCTAAAACAACCACCTGACCGATGGATGAGCAATGCCCGCATGGTCCATTACCAAACGTTGTTACTTAACCCGGCACGTATCAGCTTCTGTGTACCAACAGCATTAAACCCAGCAACTCTGCTGCCGGATCCGGATCTGGAAGCGCCCCTGCATGATTGTGACCAGATCCTGGCCCAAGCACATAGCCTCCGGCCAGACTTGCTGGATTTGCCGCTATCACATGCCGAGCCCACCTGGTTCACCGATGGCAGCAGCTTCATTCGAGATGGAAAAAGGTATGCGGGTGCGGCGGTTACTACGGACACTGAGATATTGTGGGCAGAGGCACTCCCTCAGGGGACTTCTGCACAAAGAGCAGAACTAGTGGCACTAACAAAAGCTTTACAGATGGGAAAAGGAATGAGACTAAATATCTATACGGACAGCCGGTACGCTTTTGCCACTGTACACATCCATGGAGCCATTTACCAAGAAAGGGGGCTACTGACAGCTGAAGGAAAGGCCATTAAAAACAGACAGGAGATTTTAAGCCTCATCCGGGCCCTATGGGAACCAGCAAAGATTGCCATTATGCATTGCCCGAGTCATCAAAAGGGAGTTGATTCGGTGACTAGAGGGAATAATCTGGCTGACCAGGCAGCTAAGGAAGCAGCCCTCCATCCCAGAGCAGAAGTATTGACTGTAGTAGACCCAGGACCACGAGCTTTGCCTCCTGTACCCCAGTATTCCCAGGAAGACTTGGAGTGGATAAAAAAAATTCCCATGACCCACAAAACCCTGGACAGAGAAGGAAACGATGACTGGTGGAAAACTGGTGAAGGGAAACTTATCTTGCCACAAAGGCTAGGTAAGGGGATCCTTAAAAGAATCCACCGAGCTTCTCACATGGGAACCCGAAGAATGCAGGACTTGCTCCGACATTCCAAAGTAAAAATTAGACAAGGAGATCAACTTATTGAAAATATTGTTAAAAATTGCAAGGCCTGTCAGCTTACCAATGCCCCCAATCAACAAGTTACTAAAGGAGCTCGCTTCCGTGGGGATAGGCCAGGCGTGTATTGGGAAGTAGATTTCACAAAAATCAAACCTGGAAAATTTGGATACAAATATTTGCTAGTTTTTGTAGACACCTTTTCAGGATGGGTGGAAGCCTATCCAACAAAGCATGAAACTGCGAATATAGTGGCTAAGAAGATCCTGGAAGAAATCCTACCCAGGTATGGCTTCCCATCCACCATTGGGTCGGACAACGGACCGGCTTTCGTTTCAAAAGTAAGTCAGGGAATAGCCGCTGCACTGGGGACAGATTGGAAATTGCATTGTGCTTGTAGACCCCAGAGTTCAGGACAGGTAGAGAGAATGAATCGGACTCTAAAAGAGACCTTAACTAAATTGGCCTTAGAGACTGGCGCAGACTGGGTGTCACTCCTTCCTTTTGCTCTACTTAGGGTAAGAAATTCTCCCTATCAACTTGGCTTTACTCCTTTTGAAATAATGTACGGGTACCCTCCGCCCATTATCCCTAGCCTTCAGACTGAATTGCTCACTGATTTGGATGATATTGAATTTTTGTGTAAACTTGATTATTTGCAGCTCGTGCACAAGAAAATGTGGCCCCAACTCAAGGCATTATATGATTCTGCTTCTGTCCCTATCCCCCATTTATTCAGGCCAGGAGATTGGGTGTTCGTCCGGAGGCATAACTCCAAATCCTTAGAACCACGATGGAAGGGACCCTACGTGGTGCTACTGACTACTCCCACGGCCCTTAAAGTAGATTGCGTCACCACTTGGGTCCATTGCTCCCACGCCAGGCCAGCTGACCCCTTTGCCCTGGATGACAACTACCGTGATGGAACATGGGAGGTCTCCAAGCACCCAACTCAGCCGCTTCGCCTTCGCCTCAAGAAAAGAAAGTTAGACTGAATATTGTTATAATTTTCTTTTTGCCTTCTTTCCTTACTACCCTGGCTAGTGTTGATGTCATTTTGGCAGCTCACTCCAAAGTGAGGTGACCCCCTTATTTTAGGTAGTTTTGTGCTTGCTCAGGAATACGGGTATAGCCACCCGACCCTTAGAGCACAGTTGAGAAGTTTATGTATTATTTTGTTGCTTACATTTGGATACTAAACACTATACAGCTAATGGTAAGTCTGTATAGCTGAAAGTTAATTTTCAGTTTGCAGTCCCTTGGAAAAGTAGACTAAGGTTATAGGTTCCTGGCTAGGTAAGGTCAACGCCCCTGAGTCAGCCTGAAGAAATTACAGAAGATGGATGATCTTCACCCATCAGCCCCCCTTTAAAACCGAGGGACCAGAGTTATTTTCGGATACTACTTTTGGCCCTACTGGCCCATGCCTTACCTCTATATCATCCCCTAGACATGCAAGCCATTGAAATGGACAGAATGGAGCCATGATTGGCTCCCAAGATACCAAAAAGAAAAAGGGGGAAATGAGGTGCCAGACTTTGAAGTCAGGCCCCACCACGTGAACCCCATTTTAGAATCGAACCCTGAGCCAATCAGATTTGTACCTGTGTTCTAATCTTGCTTGCACAGCTGATTGTTGTAACCTTGTTCTTTGCCTTTATAAGCCCTGTGTAATCACAGCTCGGGGCTTCCTCCTAACCTCCGCTGTGTCGGTGGGTAGGACGAGGCCCGAGTTGGCAGCTCGTTAAATAAAGCCTTGCCTTGCTTTTGCATTTCGGAGTGTCTGAATCTCGGTGGTCTTCTTGGGGGTGGTCTTGCAACTTGGCACAACAACTGCTCTCTGGTTAAATGTTCTATGTTGAATGGGATCAGCTTTGAATCCAGTGGTGGAAATGTTAAAATACAAAAATGCTAAAGTAAAAATAATAAAGTAATATATTGTTTCTGCATCACTGTCACAAAATACCTGACCAAAACAACTTAAAGGAGTAAAGGTTTCTTTGGCCTCATGGTTTCACCGGGTTCAAGCCATGGTCATTCAGCTCCATGCTTTGGGATCATAGCCACATTGGGAATGCACAGTGTTTTAGCTGGCAGGAAGCAGGAAAAGGAATTCAGGAAGCAGCTGAGGCAAAATAGAGTCCTCAGAACACTCCTCCCAGTGACCTACTTCTGCCAAAGGTCCCACCTCCTCCCTTACTCACTTCTGGGTATATCACTATATTATGAATCTATCCACAAGTTAAACCATTCATGAGGCGAAGGCCTTCAGGATCTAATTGCCTCTAGAAAGAAACACCTTCAAAGACAACCCAGAGAAGTGCTTCACCAATCCAATCCAATCCAATCAACAACCCAGATTTGTTATCTTCCTCATTGAGGTGACCAATGAAACTGCATCTCTATTTTGGAAGTAGAAATCAATCTTGTGACATGTAAATCTATACCTCTCTAACCATTCATTCAAGATTTTTTTCCTCTGGAGTTTAAAAGAAAAAGAAATCTTAACATTGTGTAAAATGTTTTTCATTTATACTGAGGACCAATGAAACCACTTATTATTTTAAAAAGTAGAACAAGATACAACTAAAAATGTACAACTCTTTCTGTTGCATCTTGGGTTTTTCTGAATGGGAGTCAGTCATTTATTCTTTTCCTGTTTGAACTAGTCTTCCTGTGTAGCTCAGGCAGCTGTCAGTGTTGTGGTCCTCCTGAGGGCTAGGATTACACACATGCATCACCATGACCTATTATTTGCTGTTTTGAGTTGTGGTCCGTCCTTCCTTCCTTCCTTCCTTCCTTCCTTCCTTCCTTCCTTCCTGCCTTCCTCCCTCCCTCCCTCCCTCCCTCCCTCCCTTCCTTCTTTCCTTCCTTTCGTCTGAGACTGAAACTCAAACTCAGTAACTGATGCTTTCATTTATTAGTTAGCACTCTACCAACTGAGCCACGCCTTCAACCCCAACTTGTGGTGTTTCAGTGTTGATTGAACCCAGAGCCGTACACATGCTAAGCATGTGCCTTATTTCTGATCTACAGCATTAGCCCTGTTTGTCTACTTTTGATCATACTTAAAATACATGGATGTTGAACTCTCTCACTTGATTTGTGCATAAAATGGTTGAGCATCATCCTTCAAAGCCTTTCTTTGCATATTCAGGTACGCAAGTTTTGAATTCTTGGTTCAAAACAAGTGACTTACATATCTTTGACTCTACCACAGGAGAGTCTGTGATACCATTGCAAATATTAGTCAGTGGAACTACAGTCTTTAGTTCTGTAAATTATGTTCTGTCCTTTGCTTCTTTACATCACCTCGCTGCCATGGATTGAGAAAACACCTGAAGTTCAAAGGTCTCTAAGGTTTAGTTCTCAAGGTTTAGTTGGCTAAATCAGATGATTAGGATTTCATTACTGATGAATAGTTTCCTGTCAATCATTTCATGTTAAGTATAGCTCAGGGAAAGAGAGTTACCCAGTTATAAACTGAATGAGGCTTTATGAACAGAAGTAGTAAGCTCAGGCTAGATTAAGAAGATTGAGCTGGGGGCTGGGGATATGGCCTAGTGGCAAGAGAGCTTGCCTAGTATACATGAGGCCCTGGGTTCAATTCCCCAGCACCATATATACAGAAAACGGCCAGAAGTGGCACTGTGGCTCAAGTGGCAGAGTGCTAGCCTTGAGCAAAAGGAAGCCAGGGACAGTGCCCAGGCCCTGAGT
Organism: Perognathus longimembris pacificus; assembly: GCF_023159225.1. Taxonomy (NCBI): domain Eukaryota; kingdom Metazoa; phylum Chordata; class Mammalia; order Rodentia; family Heteromyidae; genus Perognathus; species Perognathus longimembris. The sequence continues at coordinate 10,962,560 of NC_063184.1, forward strand.
CCAAGGCCCAGGACTGGCCAAAAAAAAAAAAAAAGAAGAAGAAGAAGATTGAGCTGGGCTCCAGAGGCTCACACCTGTAATCCTAACTCCTGAGGTAGGAGGAACACAGTTCAAAGCCAGCGGGGCATGAAAATCCTTGAGACTCTTATTTCCAATTAACCACCAAAAAGTTGTAGGGCAAGTGGTTGAGTACCAGCCTTGGACAAAATGTCCAAGTTCAAGACCAAGTACCAACACACTCGTGTACACACACAACACACACACACACACACAGTTAAACAACCACTTAAGAAAATTATAGATGCAAAGAGAAGGATAATTCAAGTAGAGTCAAACCCAGACCTATTCAAAGATCATTTTATCTCCACAACACTTCCAATGAAAGAACCAATCTTTCCTCTAAATCTCTACTTATGGGGAATATGTATGTAAGCACATTGAAGATCAATCGGAGCAGCCTGTGATTTTATTCACTGCAATATTCATTAAAAGGAAACATCAAAGTCATCCAGTCCTACTTCTTTATTTATCAGCTCAAGAAATGGGGTCTCCAAGATACTGGGCGTGGCCTAAGGCCACAGGAGCCGGTAGAAGCAAGAGACTTTATACATCCATTCTGCCCTCTGCTGCTTGTCAGATGACTGATTCCAATTGATGAACACAAGAACAAATGAGCTAGAACTGCATTGCTATAAATTCTAAGCACTACAGAGATCAACATAGGAGATCATGCAATTTGACATTTTGCAATGAAAAAGTAATAACATTTTTCTTAGCTTCTATGGTAACAAAGAAAAATAGAGGAAACAGTAAAAGAAAATAGAATTGTATTTTAAATTTTGTTAAAGCATTTTTTACAAAAATTAGAAAAATGGTATCCCTGTAGCCTCAAAATGCAATCTGTTATATAACAGATTATATAACTATAAAAAATAAACCTAATGCAGAATTCTTTTCTCATAAGAAATTAACACTCACAATTCACTTGCATAAATCACTGTGAAAACTACTTTGATAGCACAGTATGTTTAAATAAATATGATTCTTTGGATAGTCTTTAAGCTGGAATTCCTGAGCTAGGCAATGCAAAGATTTAAGGTTCAATGTTTCAATATGAAATTTAACCATTCTATATTTGCAATTTAAAGTGAAAATTAAACAAAAAGTAAGGAGTGGGAAGAAGAGGGCATTTGACCTCTCCACTATGGGTTGCATGCAATAAAGAATAACCAGGATGGAAGCAAATCCCCATCACAAAAATGACAACTCAGCTGTTTAAATATAGGCATGCCATTCATGTGTGTGTGTGTGTGTGTGTGTGTGTGTGTGTGTGTGATAGTACCAGAGCTTGAACTCAGGGCCTGGGTGCAGTCCCTTAGCTTATTCACTTATGGCTGGCACTCCATCCCTTGAACCATGCTTCCACTTTCAGCCTTTTTGTGGTCAAATGGATTTTCCTGCCTAGGCTAATTTCTAAGATCCTCAGATCTCAGCCTCCTGGGTAGCTAGACTTACAGGCATGTGCCGCTAGCACCCAGCTGGTGGCTTTAGTGCTAGAGCACCAATCTTGAGTGATAAGGCCACAGGGCAGCACCCAGAAACTGGGTTTAAGCCCCAGTACTGGCACAAAAATAAATAATTTTCTAAAAAGTCCTGAGTGTCCAGCATTATATACGTCTGGACATTCAAGCTAAGTCTAATTGTTTACATTGAAAAGGGATACTGGGTGTGAACCTGTCAGGAGACCTGATTGGCTGATGAAAATCTGATGGTGTCATTTCCCCACTTACACCCTTCCAGATCATCCTGAGGGGAGGCAGGTGCATTACATTGCCTTCATCATCTCCTCACTGTGTCAGGAGCTGACCTCAACCATAACCTCAGGCACATGGCCCCCTGAGATGGGCTGAGTCTGAATCCTCAGGACTCCTCCAGCTAGCTGCTTCCAGAACATCTATGATGGGCCATAAAACAGCAATGCTTCACTTCTGAATATGCTACTGAGCAAAAGGATGCTCAGGTGATAGATGTGCAGATAAAACAGTCAGAGAAGAAGGGGTAGCGCAGGAACATTGATAGGGCCAGCCTAAGCAAGGAGAGGCAGGCACCGAATGCCCAGTATGCCCATCAAGGTAACCAGATAATTTGGGAGGTTTTGTTGGGGCTTATACTGGGGCTTGAACTCAGGTCTTCCTGCTTTGCTTAGTTTTTTGTTGGTTTGTTTCTCAAGGTTGCTGCTCTACCATTTGGGCCACAGTTTCACTTACAGTTTTTTGGTGGTTACTTGGAGATAAGAATTACATGAATTGTTAATGTCTGCATTCACCCTAAACTAAAATCCTCCTGAGTAGCTAAACTCACAGGCATGAGCCACCAGCACCCAACAGGACATTTGTTTTTATGCAGGTGCTGCTTTGGGATACTCGTTAATACCTCAGACTCAGTATATAGTCACCAGTTTTCTGCTGGTTTAGTTCTCACAGAATTTTCTAGACCCATGAAGGGAGAATATTACATTCATGCTGTATTACTATCCAAAGTCTGTGTAACATTAAAATTGGAATTCTTGTTTTCTTTTTTTTTTTTTTTTGCCAGTCCTGGCCCTTGGACTCAGGGCCTGAGCACTTTTTGCTCAAGGATAGCACTCTGCCACTTGAGCTACAGGCGCCACTTCTGGCCATTTTCTATATATGTGGTACTTGGGAATCGAACCCAGAGCTTCATGTATATGAAGCAAGCACTCTTGCCACTAGGCCATATTCCCAGCCCCTGGAATTCTTGTTTTCTACATCACATTCTGTGAGGTCACTTATGAATTTGACCTTAAAAGATTATTCCCAGTGTGGTAACAAATTTCATTCCTGTGCTACAAACTACAGATTTAATACTCATCCATGAGGAATTCCTTAAGACAAATGTCACCTAATCATACATGTTGACGATCAAGTCATTGAGTTTATCACTAGTACCACCTCTTTTTCACCAAACCCTCAACTTCTAAGACAGGGAATAAAGCCTTCATCATGATCCATTTCCCAGCTCTTCCCTGCCCACTTCTTTTTTTAATTTATTTTTGTTGTTGTTTATGGGGCTTGAACTCAGGGCCTGGGCCCTACCCCTGAGCTCTTTTTTTCTTTTCCTGGTTCTTGGTCATTTATTATCATCTCAACTAGATGCACACTTGAAAAATCACGACAAGCAAAAATTGCCCAACCAGAAACACCTCATTGTCTTAATTAGATTGAATTTCATCTTAGCCATGTGAGAGAAGTAGTGATTTGTCGAACTGGAAGAAGGGAAAAGCCAATACTTTTCTCTCAGGACTTAAGGTTCTTGGTCCAGATTAAAGCTGGCAGGTTGTTTATTTCTCTGCCTCAGCCTAACAATGGCACTGTCTTCCACAGGACACGGTATCCTTCGGAGTGGCCTGTCATAAGCACAGGGACCAGGCAGCTGTTTGAGGCCTCGGGCAAGGTTGGGTTCTGATGCCACAGTGAGCAAGACGGTCAATGTCATCGTCTTTGCCCTCAAAGGAAAGACAAGCTTTTCACAAGTAACTTAAGTAAATCCTGAAATGACATTTAGAATCACCATAGGAAAGAAGTTTAGAGGGTCTCTATGAGGCCGGGAGGAGAGGGGCGGAGTTCAGGCTTTTTTAAGGAATGCTTCATCCAAGCTCAAGTGAGAGACCACTGAGATTTAGTTGTTGTTAGTGGTGGTGGTGGTGTGTATATGTGTATATACTGGAACTTGAATTCAGGGCCTCAAGATCTTGCTCAGTTATCCTGCTCAAGGCTTTTACTCTACCACTTCAGCCACATCTCTACTTCCAGCTCTTTGCTGGTTAATTTTGGAGATGGGAGTCTCAGATTTGTTTGTCTGGGCTGACATTGAGCCAAGAGCCTCAGATCTTGGCCTCCTAAGCAGCTAGAAATATAGGTGTGAGCACCAGCAGCTGGCTCTGAGATTTCATGTGACTGAAAAGGAGGTTATAGTGTTGATCCCACTGAGGGAAGGGGCACAGTAATAACAAGGAACAAAGACCAGGACTCCTGGGGAAAATCAGATGGGAGAGTAATTATATCCATCAGAGTTGTCCAGAAAAACAGAACCAGCAGGAAGCATTATAGAGATTCATGAGAAGACATTAGGAAGGTTGACAAGTTCCACCATCTTCAGGGTGAGTCAGTAGAGACAATGACTTAGGTTGGGTCCAAGTCTGAAACTTTAAGGACCAGGAGAGCCAACAGTGTGGTTTCAATCTAAACAACTATAGGTCTTCAATTCAAGTGTAAAGGCAAAATACCAATGTCTTCATTTGAAGGTACCAAGAGAGGAAGAATTCCCGCTCATTCACAACACTCAGACTAGTGGTTTTATTTAGATCATCACTTGATGGGACCAGGCTCACTCATATTTGGAAGAGCAATCAATTTTACCCTATCTATTGATTTAAAGATTAATCTATTTTTTTTAAATCACCCTGATGGCAACACCTAGAATCTTATACCTGATCAGCCCAAGATCATACATCAAATCATCCAGCACTGGGATGGTGAGGAATAAAGCTGTCAAATTGGAAATGACATTTAAGTTAGGTTTAAAGATTGAATAGGAGTTAGTTATTTGGATGGGAGTGAAGTATATTTCAAATGAAGAGAATGGGCTGAGCGTGGTGACTTATGCCTGCAATGCCAGATACTCTAGAGGCTGAGATTAGGAAGGTTGAGTCTGAGACGAACCCAGGCAAAAGAGCAAGAACCCATTTCAACAAATAAAGGGAGAGTAGTGATACACAGCTATAATCTTAGCTACATAGCAGGTATAGGTTAGGAGAATCATGGTTCAAGGCTGGCCCTGGGTAAAAGCCTGAGACCTTCTATGAGAAATAACTAGAGCACAAAGGGCTGAAGACATAGCTCAAGTGGCAGACCACCTGCCTAGCAAGTATGAGGCCCTGAGTTCAAACCCACCATTAGCAAAGGAACAAAGGTAGTAGTTGAGAATGTTCAGTGACTAAGTCATCTTGACTTTTGAAGGACATAAGGTGGCTGGATTGGGCCTTGGGGAACAGGGTAAGGAATCTGTGACATTGTCTTATGGCTAATGACCATTGATGACAGTGGACTGGCAGCCCTGAGCTCTTTTTGTTCAAGGCTAGTGTTCTAAGACTTTGAGCCACAACTTCATGTCTGGTTTTCTTTTTTTCTTTGCCAGTCCTGGGTCTTGGACTCAGGGCCTGAGCACTGTCCCTGGTTTCTCTTTTGCTCAAGGCTAGCACTCTACCACTTGAGCTACAGCGCCACTTCTGGCCATTTTCTATATATGTGGTGCTGGGGAATCGAACCCAGGGCTTCGAGGCAAGCACTCTTGCCACTAGGCCATATTCCCAGCCTCATGTCTGGTTTTCTGGTGGTTCATTGGTGATAAGAGTCTCACAGACTTTCCTACCCAGACTGCTGTCAAACAATCCTCATCTCAGCCTCCTGAGTAGCTGGGATTACAGGTGTGAACCACGAGTGCCCAGCTCCTACCCCCCACCCCCACACACACACCATTTTTATCTCCAATACAGTCTTCCAATTAATATCAGCTGCAGGAGTACCAACATAGCAGTGATGGTGGTAGAGAGTAAGGATGTTGCTTCAACCACAAATCTAACTACAAAAGGCAAATCTCCAAGAGAAAAAGGAGCCATCAGCCCAGGAACTTAGAAGCATGAAATCAACCCAGATGTAATATGAAAAGGAAAATGAGTTTGCCTCCAAGAGAGTTATCAGTAGGAAGACTACTACAAGCCCTGTTGTATGGAGCTTTTGCAGCATTTGTGTGGCTGATGGGCCCACTGCTCAAATGTTCAAATCCCGAGACCTACCTGTTGTGGAATTTGCCCTGTTCCATTCCTCTGCGGCCTTCTTCCTGGAGCAGCCTTGGCCCGCACTCAAGCTGTGCTTCCTCTCTCTGCTTCTGCAGCAGTCAAGGCATTGCAATTTAAGCTGTGTTCTCTACTTTTCTTTTCTTTGTGCCAGTAATGGGTCTTGAACTCAGGGCTTGGATCACTTAGCTTTTTCCCTCAAGGCTAGTGCTCTAGCACTTGAGCTGTTTTAGGGAGCAGAGCTGATTCCATCCTGACTAGGGAAACATGGTAGGAAATGTTAGGGGTAGTAGATTAGGTCAACCTGACCTCCAAATTCTGCTTCTGTAAATGGATTGCTTAACTTGTTTGTTATTTGCTCCACCCCGAGTCAACTTCCTACATCTGTACCATGCTTACTTTGTTGCGTGCTTTGCCCCCTGCATCAACCTCCTACATCCGTGAACTTATAGCATGCTCTACCCCCTGCATCAAACCCCAGCATCTGTGCTATGCTTTTACGTTTATAAACCCCAGCTGGGCATAGTTTCAGCTCCCAAGTCTGTGCTACATGCACAACCAGGCAGTTTGCTTTTTGCTTCCCCAATAAACCCATCTTTTTGCTTGAGACTGTCTCTGAGTAGTGGACTCTTGGGGAGGCATAGAACCTCCCCCAAAAACCCCATAACAGAGCCACTTCTGTTTTTTGGTGGTTAGAGATGAAAGTCTCAAGGGCTTTCCTGCCCAGGCTGACTTTGAACCTCAGTTCTCAGATCTCAGCATCCTGACTAGCTAAGATTACAGAGTGACCCAGTGGGGTACAACTGTTCTGTATTGCCTCAATGCTAATGAATGCCTTATGTTGATATTCTACTTACAACATCTTGGTGCTATGGACATATCTGTCAGAGGACTTTTCACACATGAGAAGAAATATAATTTGATCATTGTAGTACCTAAAATACATGGAATGAAAAATCTGCATGATACTCTAACACTTGAAGATATTCTGGTAAAGATGTAGGCATTGTTTCATTTGACAAATGAAAGGTTTGGGGGCTTTGGTTTTGGTTTACTATGCCTGACCTTGTGCTTAAAAATGAGAAGAGCTGCTGGGCACTGCTGGTTCATGCTTGCAAGCCTAGCTACTCAGGAGGCTGAGATCTAAGGATTGTGGTTTGAAGCCAGCCCATACAAGAAAGTCAGTGAGACTCTTATCTCAATCACAGAAAGAAGAGAAAACAACCCATAAGTTCATATGGAGCAGCAAAAGACCTAGAATAGCCAAAGCAATTCTAGGCAAAAGAAGCAGCGAAAGAAGAATCACAATACCAGACTTCAAGCTCTATTATAGAGCCATCATAACGAAAACAGCCTAGTACTGGCATAAAAACAGACCTGATGACCAATGGAATAGAATAGAAGACCCAGAAATAAAGCCGCATTCTTACAGTCAGCTGATATTCGACAAAGGAGCTAAAGACAGACAATGGGGAGAAAAAAAAAGGAAAAAAAAAACCAGCCTCTTCAACTACTGGTGCTGGGAAAACTGGGCAGCCACATGTAGAAAACTCAAAGTGGACCCTAGCCTATCACCATGCACCAAGATCAACTCAAAATGGATTAAGGACCTCAACATCAGACCTGAGTCCTTGAAACTACTGAAGTACAGAGTAGGAGAGACACTAGAACTTATAGGCACAGGTAGGAACTTCCTGAACATAGTCCCAGGGGCACAACAGATAGGGGAGAGACTCGACAAATGGGACTACTACAAAATAAAAAGGTTCTGCAGAGCTAAAGACATAGCCACTAAACTAGAAAGACAGCCAACCATATGGGAAAGGATCTTCACCAGCACAACAAACAAACAAAGGCCTAATATCCGTCATCTCCAGAGAACTCAAGAAACTAACCCCCTCCAAACCCAGTAAACCAATTATTATATGGGCAAAGGAACTAAAGAGAGACTTCACAGGAGAAGAGATAAAAATGGCAAAGAAACATATGAGAAAATGTTCAACATCCCTGGCAGTAAAGGAAATGCAAATGAAAACAACCCTGAGATAACCACCTCAGGATAGAATGCCACCTCCAGTTAGAATAGCCTATACTCTGAACTCAGGCAACAACAAATGCTGGAGGGGATGCAGAGAAAGAGGAACCCTTCTCCACTGTTGGTGGGAGTGCAAATTATTACAACCACTTTGGAGACCAGTATGGAGGTTCCTCAAAAAGCTCAGCATAGACATACCCTATGACCCAGCCATACCACTCCTAGGCATCTATCCTGAACAACAGGTCCCAGGATACCATAAAGACTTCTGCACATCCATGTTTATCGCTGTACAATTCACAATAGCCAAAATATGGAAACAATGCAGATGCCCCACTACAGATGAATGGATTTTTAAAATGTGGTACCTATACACAATGGAATACTACATAGTTATTAGAAATGATAAAATATTGGTATTTGCAGAGAAATGGTCAGATCTTGAACAAATAATGTTGAGCAAGACAAGCCTAGAACACAGAGAAGAAAGAGGCATGGTCTCCTTGATATATGACTGTTGGGGGAGTGGGGTGAACTGTAGAGACCAGGTCTGCAAAACAACACACTTCTTTTCAAATGGTATTTCCATAGGTTTGGGTCAGCGACCTTACATTATGTATCTAAAACCAAACAACTAAATATAAAAAGGTCTAGAATAGACCTATCAGTGGATCACAATAGCCCAACAGCTATGTACACATGATCATATAAGATGAGGATAAGCAAAAACAACTCCAAGAGAAAGACACAGAAAGATTCTATCATTGACGTTACATTTAAAGTTCTAGGTGAATTTCCCTTGGCGTACCCTACATGGTTACTGTATATGATTTTGGTACACTGGATATTGTATATATGCCTACCTGAACTAGGGAAGGGAAAGAAAAATGAGGGTGTAAGATATCACAAGAAATGTACTCACTGCCTTATTATGTAACTGTACCCCCTTTGCAGAACACCTTGTCAATAATATTTAATTTTTAAAAATAAAATAAAATAAAAATCACAGAAAGAGCCAAAAGTGGAACTATAGCTCAATTGGCAGAGTGCTAGCTAGCCTTGAGCCAAAAAAGAAATCAAGGACAGCACCCTGACCCAGAATTCAAGCCCTAGGACAAGCAAAAAAAAACGGGGGGGGGGGGGCTGGGGATATAGCCTAGTGGCAAGAGTGCCTGCCTCGGATACACGAGGCCCTAGGTTCGATTCCCCAGCACCACATATACAGAAAACGGCCAGAAGTGGCGCTGTGGCTCAAGTGGCAGAGTGCTAGCCTTGAGCGGGAAGAAGCCAGGGACAGTGCTCAGGCCCTGAGTCCAAGGCCCAGGACTGGCCAAAAAAAAAAAAAAAAAAAAAAAAAACGGGGGGGGGGGGGAGGTGGAGCTATAAAAGTGACTTAATCTCAACCATTAAAGAGACAATAAATCTTAACAAACTTGACACTTATATTCTTTGTCTCATGGTTAGCCATCTTGCCACAAAATGTTTCATTGAAATACATACATGTTTTGTGGTTGAAAGGTAGAAATTTTGTGCACGTACTGACTGTAAACCAAGAACTCCCAAACCAGTTTCCTGGGCTTCCTCACTGTAGGTTAAGTATAGGATTGTGAAATATATTGAAGATGATGTTGGTTAATAGCCCACATTCTACTATTTTTATCCCTGAGGCTCATAGACCTGTGTGGTAACTAAGTACTCACTCATGTTTAGTGCATTCATGTTCTAACACACACACACACACACACACAAATCATATTTGGATAAATAATATCCATAAACTATAAATTATTAAAACTTAAGATATTATTCAAAAGACCTCCCTTTCAAAAGATATTATTTGAAAGGTCACTTTTAAATGTATCCTTGGAAGAGGAATCTCTTTGGAGTCTATTTTTCTGGTGGATCTCCTGTTGAGAGATAGTCTTGTGGGGCTAGGAATATGGCCTAGTGGCAAGAGTGCTTGCCTCCAACAAATGAAACTCTCGGTTTGATTCCCCAGCACCACATATACAGAAAACGGCCAGAAGGGGCGCTGTGGCTCAGGTGGCAGAGTGCTAGCCTTGAGCAAAAAGAAGCCAGGGAAGGTGCTCAGGGCCTGAGTCCAAGACCCAGGACTGGCCAAGGAAAAAAAAAAAGAAAGAAAGATAGTCTTGTTAGCTCAAGTTTGACTTGGGCACTTGCTTTATCTGTTTATTCCAGTATATTTACCTAGCTACCTGGAGAGCTTCAAGGCACTGACAATTCTGACGTTTAAGATAGTAGGCATGCAGCGGGAGCTGGTCTTTCATACCCGTAATCCTCACTACTCAGGAGGCTGAGATCTGAGGATCGTGGTTCAAAACTAGCCAAGGCAAGTCCATGTGACTCCTATCTCCAATTAACCATTCAAAAACAGGAAGTGGAGCTGTGGCTCAAAGTGATAAAGGAAAAGAGCTCAGAGGCAGTGCCCAGGCCCTGAGTTCAAGCCCCACAACTGACAAATAAATAAATAAAAGACCGTAGACAAGTAGAAAGTAGACAAAAAAAAATATTTTTTAAATACATAAAAAGAGGCCAAAATCTAATTGCTATAGACTCATTCAATTCCATTCAAGTCATAAATTCATTATTTGCGGGAAAAGAGGGAAAATACAGAGGCTAAATTTAGCAGCAAAATTCAGATACATTTTCCAGTAATTATTCAGAACAAAGCAGCCATCCAGGGGACACAGCCGCAAGCAGCAGTCACTTGTCATTAATATTCAATTCTGTTGCATTAGGCATTCCAGAAATAGATCCCACATCTTAGAATTCACATGTTCCCTTGTGTATCGCCAACAGATTTTCCCCAGGCAGGAAAATATCATGTGCATACCTTTGATGACCATTTCCATTGTGATATGGGAATCTGAATCTAACATACCAGGGATTGGGCCAGGTTTTTAAGGGCCCTTTTTGCTCAAAATTTTAGAAAACAGGTGTCACTTACTGACAAACTGAAGACAAGCCCTTTATCTCCACACACCACAGAAAGGAACAGGTCAAAATTAGTCACATTAGTACAGATCACATTAGTACATACACAGTCACACCTAATTTTATATTCAGTGCTGAGGGTTTGAACTCAGGGCCTGGAGCTCACTACACTAATGCAATATTACTAAGCATTTTTTCATTATTATCCTTTTTTTTAAACCTCAAAATAACAAAATGTATTCATTCTATCTAAAAATCTCTCTTGACAAATGTGGTAGCTTATACCTATAATCCCAGAGATTCTTAAGAAGGATCAGGGGTCTGAGCCCCATCCAGGGCAAAAACTAGAAGCTTTCTGTGAAGAGGAATTAAAACAAGAAGGGATGGGCCCACCTAGCAAGGATTGGGCCCTGAGTTGAAATCCCAGTACTGACAAATGAGTGAGTGAATGAACGAACGAATGAAAGAATAAAGCTAACTTTCTTTTTACCAGTCTATCCTTAAAAGTGAGCATTCCAACCAGGAGTCATTGGCTCACATCTGTAACTACTCAGGAGGCTGAGATTTGAAGATCACAGTTATAACCCAAATGAGGCAGGAAAGTCCATGAGGCTCTTAACTCCAATAAACCACCAAAAGCTAGAGATGGAGGTGCAGGTCAAGTGTTAGAGTGCTGCCCTTCAGCAAAAATCACTCGGGGACAGTGCCCAAGCCCTGAGTTCAAGTCCCAGGACTGGCACACACACACACACATACACACACACACACACACACACACACACACACACACTGAACATTTCATTCAAAATTTTCTACTTTAAGCTCATTTGCTTTCATAATGCTCAATACATTTCATTTACATTTCAATTCAATTATTTCTAATTATCATATTTTTAATTTAAAAAATACTTGAAATCTGTATGTTAGAACTTAAAATACACTGGCCTGTTTGCTTTTCTATAATATAAGGAGTCTGCATCAGTAAACAGAATGTTTCTCGTAAAACTCATACTTAAAAACTAACTGCCTTGATTAATTCTATAATGATGAAATTATAGCAGTGAGTCAAAAGAAAACTGAAACCATCATTTTTCAGTTAAAAAGTAAATGGCAAATAACAAATAGAAGTCTTCAAATTATAATGCATCTAGATTGTATGTCTGTCACTAATGATTATTTGGGGAGTCCATATGGATATTTAAAAGCTTTTGAAGAGAAGGCTAAATATAGATTCCTCTGTTCATATGTTTTTTTTAGTGCTGCTCTAAAAATCTCATAACTGCTGTCTTCCAAATATTGCTCTTTATCTAAGGTAGAAAAGACAATTCGTTCCTCTGGAAGTCTCTGTGTTTGCCTAATTAAACTTGGCAAAAATATTCGTATCTGCAGATCTGCCAAGTTCAACCCATTTCACTGGAGAATTCTCATTGCATTGGATCTTTGCCACAAAAATAAGATGGGTTATTGAAAGTTCCTCCCTCACCCCCCCTGACCCCCCACCCCTCCCTACACCCACCCCCATCTTCTGCAGAATTTCACTCTCTCCCTTTACTGGCCACATACTCGATTTAGATGTGCAATGAAACACACACTTGTTCCCTTTCTAAAAAGCGTTACAACAATGAACACTTCAGTGTCGCCTTCTTGTAAGTCTTTCACTTCAGAGCAGCCCTCAGAAACCGGAGTTCAACCTTCCCTGTGGAACTGAATAAAGCTTTTCTGTGACAGGGCCTTCATATAAAATTTGCAACTCTTAGCCTTATTTCAAGTATTCAGAAGCACTTCTAAAAGCTGGTAAGCATTCTGCAATATTTTCTTTGCCCCACTGAACAGCCCCAGCTGATGAAAGCAAAATGAAGAGGACCAGATGCATGCAGGGGGGAGGGGTGATAGCTGCTGTGATAGTTCCCAGGGGGCTAAGATCCTGCTTTCTCCATCAGCTATGCCTCTATATGTAAAGGCTCAGGCACTGGCCTCTAATTGCTGTCATCACATGAGCTTGATACAAAAAGAAAAAAGGGCCTTCCAATTTGCCCCACAGTATGTGCTTACTCTACTACTTTTCTTGCGACATTTTCAATACCACCAGACACCAAGGGCTCACACCTGTAATCCTAGCTGTTCAGGAGGCTGAGATCTAAGGATCTCAGGATCTTTCCTGCCAGGGCAGAAAAGTTCTTGAGGCTTTCCTTCAATTAATCAACAAAAAAGCCAGAAGTGGAGCTGTGATAGAACACAAGCCTGGAGAGGAAAAAGCTAACAAGCTAAGGGACGGCACCCAGTCCCTGGGTTCATGCCTTAGTGCAAGCGTGCACACACACACACACACACACACAGAGTCAACAATTAAAGAATTTGGTTGAGAATAATAACACAAACGTTACCAGTATGATTAACTATAGGACTTATATAGTCACCATAATAATCACTAGCACTTCTAGAATTAAGACTAACTTATGTGAGTCAAGTGGAGGAATTATAGGAGAAACAATTTTTGCTTTGAAAAAGTAAGTCATCAACAAGTTCACTAAAACTTGGTCTACTTTAGCAGATACCAACAGTTTCTACAAAGACTCTTTGTACACAGAACCTAACATGTGGGGCCCTTCTCTCTGGCCTTGCATCATCTCGGCCACAGGCCATTAGTTCAGTAATAAACTTTTCTCTCCTGCTTGGAAAAAAAAAAAAAAAAAAGAACATAGGATATGGGACTGGAATCGAAATATTCATCACCCAAATGGATCAAGAAAATGTGATATATACATATGTATATACATGTATGTGTATACACACACACAATGGGATTTTACTCATCCATCAGGAAGAATGACACGATGGCATTTGTAGGGAAATGGGTGGATTTGAAAACCATTATGTTAAGTGAAGTAAATCAGGTTCAGAGATCCAAAGGACTCATATATTCTCTCATGTGTGGAAGTTAGGTCTACATTATAAAGATACATGGAAACATAACCATATATACGGGGCTGGGAGTATGGCCTAGTGGCAAGAGTATTTGCCTCCTACACATGAAGCTCTCAGTTCGACTCCCCAGCACCACATATATGGAAAACGGCCAGAGGGGGCACTGTGGCTCAAGTGGCAGAGCCAGGGACAGTGCTCAGGCCCTGAGTCCAAGGCCCAGGACTGGCCAAAAAAAAAAATAACCATACATACACAAACATATTGGCTACAAAGTATGGAACATGCTGAGAGGGTTTCCAATGGTGTAACTTCTCTGAAAATTAACTTACAGTTTCGCAAAATGAATACCAGGAAGCTGGAACGTGAGTTGTAGGGAAAGAGTCATTATGGTAAGGAGAGGGGAAGACCAATGGAAAGAAGACGAGTGATAAACGCAGCCATAATTCTCAATGTGCATGTGTGAAACTGGAACCAGGTAAATTAAGAGGATGGGTGGGGTTGGGAGAGGTGGGGGAGAAGGATGGAAGGGGTGACATTGACCAAGAAACATTGTTCTCACAAACTGACATGTTGAATTGAAACTGCTTTGCACAACTACTTAAGGATTAACAAAATAAATGAATGAATGATTAACAGAAATGAACTTTTCCTTAAAAAAAGCTGTCACTTTTTATTATCATTGTTTGATTTGCGAGATAAGGTTTCACTATATAACCTATGCTGGTCTCAAACTCATGATCCTCCTGCCTTTGCTTCCAAAATGTTGGCATTACAGGTGCACGCCACTATACCTGGCTCTTTTGTTTTTTTCTTCTTCTTTCTAACTTGGGGGTTCGGGGGCAGGGGCCTGGGGCTTGAACTCAGGGCCTGGCCCTGACCTTGCGCTTTTGTGCTCAAGGCTAGCACTCTACTACTTAAGCTAGTGCCACTTCTGGATTCTTTTAGTGATTAATTGTTGAGAAGAGTCTCATAGACTTCCCTGCCCAGGCTGACTTCTAACCCTAGGTCTCAATGTCCTGAGTTTCTTCTTCTTCTCCTCCTCCTCCTCCTCCTCCTCCTCCTCCTCCTCCTCCTCCTCCTCCTCCTCCTCCTCCTCCTCCTCCTCCTCCTCCTCCTCCTCCTCCTCCTCCTCCTTCTCCTTCTTCTCCTTCTCCTTCTTCTCCTTCTTCTCCTTCTTCTTTCTTCTTCTTCTTCTTCTTCTTCTTCTTCTTCTTCTTCTTCTTCTTCTTCTTCTTCTTCTTCTTCTTCTTCTTCTTCTTCTCCTTCTTCTCCTTCTCCTTCTCCTTCTTCTCCTTCTTCTCCTTCTTCTCCTTCTTCTTTCTCCTTCTTCTTCTTTCTCCTTCTTCTTCTTCTTCTTCTTCTTCTTCTTCTTCTTCTTCTTCTTCTTCTTCTTTCTTCTTCTTCTTCCTCTCCTTATCCTTATCCTTCTTCTTTTTAATTATTGTTATTAAAGGGAAAAAGTGGTCTTTTGACTTGTTGAGTTTTAATTTTTTCTTTTTTTCATAATGAGAGAAAAGTTGTTTTAATACCAATTTCAAAGGTCTCTAACCTCAGATAAAACAGGAAATAATTGAAGAATGTTATTTTCTGCAGTTATAAGAAATGAATGTAAAATATAATTAGAGTAATGGATGGATGACATGATTTATTAAATTTAGCTGAGAGGGACTGGAAAGCTCCTATTTGATTTGGTTAGAAGTTCCTAAATGAATCAAGACAAACAAATCTAATTCTATCATTACTCTCAATTATATATGCTCTTCAGAAAAAAAAATATTCCAGAACATACAGAGTTTACAAGAATGAGTTACCTAAATTTAAGCTAATTATGTTCCAATTACTGATCAGAAATAGGGTCAACCTTCTATCCCTTCAGGAAATGTCTGCAAGTTAACATCTTATGCCTAGAGAAAGGAAATGGTCCCCATTATAATATAGAAAAGTTTTGTCACCCTATGCAGACAGAAATATAAATATTATCAATAATATCAATTCAGAGTATTGTATTTCCTATTATCTGAAAAGGGTTAGTCATTGATATTTTCTCTGAGCAGTCTTAAATATTTAAACAAGCCTTTAAAATGTTTCTGAAAACTGAGCCTAAATTTGATATCTGGCCCATATAATTTCATAGTTAACCCTTTTAATTATTCTCATTTCCTTCTGTCACCAGCTTACCTGTAGCTATAGGATTTCACAGATCAGTAGAGATCTTTACAAGTGGTCCGGGGAATGTATATATTGTAAAGCACACAGCTGGATCTGACCGCTTTCCCTTCTTGCCTGAACTGCCCATTCCACCACCTCTTTTCTTGCCAGAAGTTCAAACATTTAGTCTCCCTTTCCTTTTGCACTATTTTCACTAGCATTGTGTGTGTGTGCGCACGCGCACATGCTCATGTTACTACTGGGGTGTGAACTCAGGCATTGAGAGCTTTCCCTTAACGTTTTTCCTCAAGGCCAACACTCTACCACTTGAGCCATACCTCCACTTTCAGCTTTTTGATAGATAATCAGGAGATAAGAGTCTCACAATGGTTTCTCCTGGGGCTTGAACTCAGGGTCTGGATACTGTCTCTAAGCTTTATTGCTCTAGCACTCCATCCAACATTTGAACCACAGCTCCACTAATGGCTTTTTGTCTCAGGATCAACAGTAAAATCAGCAGTCTACTTATCATTTAACAAAGGCAGTTCCCAATATATGAAACTACTTTTCAATATTTCCCTAACTTCTCTTCAGATTAACCACTTCAGTGATACCTGAGCTAAATTTTCTAAGAAAAACTTTCTGAAGAAAAGAAAAATACTTTGATAAGGATGCTGACTTGATTTTTCCTTGGTTAGTACTCCGATGTATCTTCTATCATATAACTGAGTTATTAATCTGGTGCAAAAGGATAATATATGATTTTTTATATTTAAAATATCACTGGTCATTACAGCCAGGCCTGATGGTTCATGCCTATAACCCCAGCTACTCAGGAAGAGAAGGGAGAATTAGTACGATCTGAGACTGGTCTTTGAATGTTAATGTATCACACAGCCAGTCTCATAGCCCATAGTATAATCATCTCTCTAACCAGATGAAATGACTCCCACCTTATTTGTTTGTTTGTTTCTTTTTAATCAGTCATGGGGCTTAAACTCAGGACCGAGACACTGTCCCTAAGCTCTTTTTACTCAAGGTTAGTGCTCTACCACTTTGAGCCATAGCACCACTTCGAATTTTCTGGCCGTTAATTAGAGAGAAGAGTCTCACACGCTTTCCTGCCCTGCTGGCTTTGAACCAGGATCCATAGACCTCAAGCCTCTTGAGTAGTTAGGATTATAGGCATGAGCCAACAGGGCCTGGCAGCCCCCACCTTATTTTAAAGATTATCTCTAGAAGAGATTCTTCTAGATAAGATTTCTGTCTTTAAAAAAAATTTCAGAAATCATGTGTAATATATATTGAACCTAAATATTTGTATATGCAATTATATTTGAAATATAATATTTCCCTCCTTCCTCTTTCCTGAAAATTTTTACATATAAAATCTGGAGAATTCTCCTCATACATGCAGTCTATTTAAATTATCTTGAATCCAATCATTACTGACAACCATTCAGTGATAAACTTTATGAGTAATGCTAAACCTAGTGCTTTGATGGCAGAAAACAAACCATAGCTCTTAGAGAAATCTGAGATGGCTTTGATAAACAAAGTCCAAGGTTTTTGTCTCTTGTATTCAAATTACCACACACTCTCTTTTCCCATTCGTGAATATCTGGAGGGAAAGCAGGTCAATTTACTTGTCTTTCTATTCCCAAATAATACTAATAATAATTGCCTAGACTACAGAAATAAAAGCAACGTCATATATTACATTCCTCATGCTTAAAATTATTAGTACTATATGTTTTCAAATCTGATTTTATGGGGATATTTTTAAAATAGTACTTAAGTACATGCTAAGCTCTATTCCTGCAGAAAGATTCCTTCAAAGTAACATGAAAATACCAAAAGTACCTTTTGTAACATGGTTGTCATTTGAAATATCAGTTCTTCATATCCCTGTTCAGTTACTTACCTAAAAAGAAAGAAAAGAAGAAAACATTAGACATTTAAAATCATTTCAATTTTATCATTAAGAACATCTTTTGGAGCTGGGCATGATAGCTCATGCCTGTGACCCTAGGTAATTGGAAGGTGGAGATGGAAGATCATGGCTGGTTCAAAGCCAGCACAGCTGGGCACAGTGGTGCATTCCTGCAATCCCAGAACACAGTTAGTATAAATAGGAAGATTCAAGTCCAGATGGGCCCCCTTGAGACTTTATCTTAGAAAGAACACATACACAAAAGAATTGAGTGACTCAGACACTTGCCTAGCAAATGTGAGGCCCTGAGTTCAAACACAGGTATTGCCAATTTAAAAAAAGAAAGAAAGAAAAAAAGGAAAAGAAAATGTGTATACAGATTTTACTCTTTCAACTAAAAAATAAGTTTATAATATGCTTTGAAAGAGTTCTTTAACAATCTGTCATTTATAAAAATGAAAATAAACAGCCAGGTTGGTGGCTCACGCTTGTAAACCTAACTACTTAGGAGGATGAGATCTGAGGATTGTGGCTCAAAGCCAGCCCAGGTAGGACTCTTATCTCCAATTAACCACCAGAAATCTGGAAGTGGAGCTGTGGCTCAAAGTAGTAGAGTAGTAGAGTGGTAGACTTGAGAAAAAGAGCTCAGTGATAGTTCCCAGGCCCTGAGTTCAAGCCCCACCTGAAAAAATAAAAATATTGAAATATCTCAAGAGCTCAGGAGAGTAAGCAAAGCACAATGTGAAAAGATAATAAAATCAATATACAAGAGGAATAGACTTAAGAAAATGTAGGGAATGTCATCAATTCATACAGGTGTTTAAGAAACCATGCTAGGCTTCAGAGGTCAAAGGAATTGTAGACAAAGGAGACACACATACAAATTTCTTTTACTTCAAGTTGAGTGTGCTCAACACACTTTGGTTGACACTATATATGTTTACAAAACACCTATTAAAATATTTCTTGTAGAGCTGGGAATGTGGCCTAGTGGTAAAGTGCTCGCCTAGCATGCACGAAGCCCTGGGTTCAATTCCTCAACACCACAAAACAAAAAAAAGCCGGAAGTGGCACTGTGGCTCAAGTGGTAGAGTGCTAGCCTTGAGGAAAAAGAAGTCAGGGACAGAGTTCAGGCCCTGAGTTCAAGCCCCAGGACTGCAAAAAAAAATAATAATAAATATGTCTTGTATACTCTAAAAAGAAAATAATTCCAGAGGAAAACAAAAGAGATTAGTTTTATTCCACTTCGAGTACTCAACATTGCCCTTCCTTGTTCTTGTTCTTATTACTTTAAATTTCTGCATACATATATGGTTTCATATGACAGTACATTATTAATGTGGATAGGAATAGTCCTATGTAAAGTTTAGCTTACACAGCACACTACAAATCCAGCCCACTGTTCTTTAAGCACTTACATGCATACAATCAAGTTACTATTTCTATTTTGCCAGTTTGGGGCTTGAACTCAGGGCCTAGGCACTGTCCGAGCTTCTTTCCCTCAAGGCTAGCACTCTGCCACTTGAGCCACGGAGCCACTTCTGGATTTTTCAGAGTGGTTTATTAGAGATAAGAATCTCAGGGATGGGCTGGGATGTAGCTCAGTGGCAAAGCACTTGCCTAGCAAGTGCAACGTCCTGGGTTTGATCTCCAGTACTGAAACAGAAAAAAAAAAAAAAAATACAGTTTAAAAAAAAAAAAAAAAGAAGAATCTTAGGGATTTTCCTGCCCGAGCTAGCTTCGAACCACAATCCCTCAGATCTCAGCCTCCTGAGCAGCTATGGTAGCCTGAGCCACCCAGTGCCCACTAGCCATCATTTTATTAACAATTATTTAGATTGTTTTTCAGATTTGCACAAATAATATTATAAATATTTACATATGTACATATATATATTCCCCTGTTTTGTGTGTGTGTGTGTTTGTTTGTTTGTTTGTTTGTTTGTTTTTGCCAGTCCTGGGTTTGGACTCAGGGCCTGAGCACTGTCCCTGGCTTCTTTTTGCTCAGGGCTAGCACTCCGCCACTTGAGCCACAGCGCCACTTCTGGCCATTTTCTATATATGAGGTGCTGGGGAATCGAACCTAGGGCTTCATGTACATGAGGCAAGCACTCTTGCCACTAGGCCATATTCCCAGCCCCATTCCCCTGGTTTTTTCTTTCTTTTTTTCCATAATCCACTTACCCTCAATCTTAATATTTATTGACTTTCGTAAGTTCTACTATCTGGTAGAATACATTCGTCCTCAGGATTCCTTTTCAATTACTTTTTTTTTTTTTTTTTTTTTGCCAGTCCTGGGCCTTGGACTCAGGGCCTGAGCACTGTCCCTGGCTTCCTTTTGCTCAAGGCTAGCACTCTGCCACTTGAGCCACAGTGCCACTTCTGGCCGTTTTCCATATATGTGGTACTGGGGAATTGAACCCAGGGCTTCATGTATACGAGGCAGGCTCTCTTGCCACTAGGCCATATTCCCAGCCCTCAATTACATTTTCTAACTGAACCAACTGGACTGTTTGTTGAATTCAGTGATTTAAATTCTAATCAGAATTGTATTCAGCCCATAACAGACTCGGTAAGCCTAAACAATTACTTGTCATCATGTCCTTTCCTTGTTCAAATCTTTCTTTTTGTGTCCCTCCAAAAATGTATTGAAGTTTTCTTTGTTCAGCTCATATACACTCCTCATACCCATTAAGTACTTGGTATTTAATTTTTGATGGATTTTGTTTTTGCAATTGTAAACAAGCTCTTTCTTGTTATATTTCCTCTCTGATTCACATTAATATTATTAATCCCAGCACTTTTATATGGCTCTATTTTCTTTAGAAAGTTGGTAAGACCTTTCAGAAAGTTTGTAATTTTCTTATTTGAAGAATTTTTAAATTTTTATTATTAACAAAGGAAAACAAAAATTCTATAAGTCAGGTTATGAGTACAATGTATCTTGCTCAATGTCACCCCTTCCATCATTCTCCATTTTTCCCCCTCTCCATCCCTACCTCCAAGCTATATAGTTCTATTTTTCTTTTCTTTTTTTTTTTTTTGCCAGTCCTGGGCCTTGAACTCAGGGCCTGAGCACTGTCCCTGGCTTCTTTTTGCTCAAGGCTAGCACTCTGCCACTTGAGCCACAGCGCCACTTCTGGCTGTTTTCTATACATGTGGTGCTGGGGAATCGAACCCAGGGCTTCATGCATGCTAGGCAAGCACTCTTGCCACTAGGCCATATTCCCAGCCCTATAGTTCTATTTTTACATATTATGGAATAATTTGTGTGTATGTGCAGGTTCTGGGGCTTGAACTGAGGGCCTGGGCACTATCCCTGATCTTTTGTGCTCAAGGCTGACATTCTACCACTTTGAGCCACAGCTCCGTTTCTATCTTTTCTTTTTTTTTTTGGGGGGGGGGGGGGTAGTTAATTAAAGATAAACATCTCAAGGATTTTCCTGCCCAGTCTAACTTTGAACCATAATCAGCAGATCTCAGCCTCTGATTAGCTAGGATTACAGACATGAGCCACCAATGCTTGGCAATAATTTTTAAAACTTCCTGAAAACCTGCATCATACTATCTAGGCAACAGGCTACCATATGCATAACAATCCCAGGTCTGATGGCAGGGAGGAGATTGAGATGACTTTCTGAGCCACAATATAAAAGCAGGCTTTGATTTTACTGTGTGCATCGGTTTGGAAATTGTGCTGGTTGGCACATAATATTCAAATATTTGATACTTCTCTTTCTTCAGAGTCTGTATTTATCAAGCTCAATGCTTTTCCTGAACAGACTTTTCAAAAGAAAACTTGCTGCACAATAATATCCTCTGACTTTTCTCAGAAAGCTATTTTAAAGTGTGGCCACATTATAAAAGAAAAGGACAAAGCCTGTGAACTGTGATTTAACAGGAAAAGCCTGGCTCGGGAATCTAACTGGCTTTACTTCAAGGGCTGGCACTTCTACTGGCTAACTACAGGCCTTGTACAAATTGCTGAACTCTGAGTCTTCGTTCCCCCCACCCCCAGGAAGTGCAGTTATCAAAAGGATTAACAGTAGTAAGT
Source organism: Perognathus longimembris pacificus (assembly GCF_023159225.1). Lineage (NCBI taxonomy): Eukaryota > Metazoa > Chordata > Mammalia > Rodentia > Heteromyidae > Perognathus > Perognathus longimembris. Next base: position 10,984,485 of record NC_063184.1, read on the forward strand.
TGAATGCACCTGGCACAAATTTGGCACCCAAAAGTTGGTCCATATTATCGTTTGTTGATAACAAGATAGGCCTGAACCTCATCCTAAGCATTTTGCACGTATTAACTCATTTAATCTCACAAGTACCATAGGAGATAGCACACCCCTCTAGTTCAAGAAGAGGAGGTACAGGGTCTATATCAGAGTTCACAACATTAGTTAATGCTAATTTGGGAATCTAGCTCTCTTTAAGGCTAAAGTCAATGGTCTGTCTATTATGGTGTCTCTATCCATCCTCTCCCAATAAGATTTTTATTTTCATTTGAAATGATTAGAAAAGAATCTTTAAATTTACTTTTACGTGTGTGTGTGTGTGTGTGTGTGTGTGTGTGTGTGTACACAGTGGCACTGGGACTCGAACTCACATCCTCGAGCTGTTGCTTGGCTTTGTTGCTCATGGCTAGTGTTCTGCTACTTGAGCCTAACCTCTACGTACAGCTTTTTGGTTGGTTAATGGAAGATAAGAGTCCTTGAATTTTTATACACAAGCTGGTCACCAAATGCAATCCTCAAATTTCAGCCTCCTGAATAACCAGGATTACAAGTGTGAGCCACTGGCCCTTGACTGAATTTACTTTTAAATATAGTGAACAGTGTCAGAAGTATACTTCTGAAACTGTCATTGAAAAGCAACATATCAAGTATCAAATGATAGCATGATTTCCAATAAAAGGTTCCTTCATTCATCTGCAGCCAGACCAATGCACTTGTACTTCTTTGCCTTCATATTCACACAAATATCTGTTTCCGAGGGGTGCTGGTGGCTCACACCTGTAATCCTAGCTACTCAAGAAGCTGAGATCTGAGAATCTGAGATTTGAAGCCATCCCTTGCAGGAAAATTCAAGAGACTCTTATCTCAATAAACTACTCCTAAAAAAAGAAAGAAGTGGCACTGCAGCTCAAGTGGTAGAGCACTAGCCTTGAACACAAAGAAGCTCAGGGACAGAGCCCAGGCCCTGAGTTCAAGCCCATGACTGACCAAAAAAAAAGATAATTTGTTCCCATTTTCCAGTCTCCTTGATTTATCCCATGATTTATTTTTAAATGTTTTAATGAAAAGTAATAAGTGCATTTGCTAATTGATACACACTCTCCCCATTTACCCCTTCCCAACTGTGTCCTTCCCTCTCTGGCTTCTTCTCCCATATACACTTTTGTATAGGGGGAATTCCAACAGAATCACTAAACGTGGTTTTTTTTTTTTCCCCCCCAAACCATCATAGTCTTCAATTATACCCATTGTAATTTAATTTTGTAAAGACTTCATATTTTTTCGTAGTTGTGTGTTCTGTGTGTGTGTGTGTGTGTGTGTGTGTGTGCTGTGTGTGTGTGTGTGTGTGTATCTCCTGGGGCCTGAACTAAGAACCTGGGTGCTATATCTGAACTTTTTTGCTTTGCTCTAGCACTTGAGCCACAGCTCCATTTCTGTTTTTGGGTGGTGCCAATTGGAGACAGGAGTCTCACAGACTTTCCTACCTCAGGCTTGATTTCAACAGCAATCCTCAGATCTCAGTCTCCTGAGTAGCTTGAATTACAGGCACCTTTCTTCACAATTTTTTTTCAGCAATTCCCTGAGGTAATCCTCGTGCATATTCAAAATTAAGAAAATAAGACCTGCGGTTGTTCATTGGTTGGTCCTCAGCTCAGCAGGAGAAACCTGCTGGAGATACATGTTTGGGCTTCTCTCCTCCTGAATTAGAAACTCTAGTGATGTATTTTAACAAGCCTTCCGATCATTCTGGGTTCCAGATTGTTCTGTTTGGAGTTCCCTCAATTCTAGTCTATCACTCTGAAGTTTCCCTGGGAAGATCTTTGAAGCCTCAGGAAGTAGACCCTCTAGTATGTTCCATGTTCAGTGCCCACCATGTCTATTTCTTGCACTTGTTGTCTAGCTCTTCTTCTTATGTCTAGATTGAAAGATTAGCCAGGCGCTGGTGACTCGTGCCTGCTAGCCTAGCTACTCAGGAGGCTGACATCTTGGGAATGATGTTCCAAGCCAGCCCATGAAAAGAAAATCCATGAGGCTCCTCTCCAGTTAGCTACAAAAAGCTTGGAAGTGAAAGGTGGGGGGCGGGGGGAGAGACAGAAAGGAAGGGAGGAAGGTGGACATATGCAACCATGGTATTCAGTGTGTACTATGTGGAAAATGAACTCTGCAACTTGTGGGTAGAAATGAGAGGAGGAGGAAATTTGGGGGAAAGCAAAGGAAAGAGCAATATTGTCAATTAAAAAAAAGAATATATTATCTGAACTGTGAAATGGTAGCCCCCTCTGTACAACACTTTATTTTTTTAATTAAATTTTATTGTCAAGGTGATATACAGAGAGGGTACAGTTACATAATAAAGTAGTGAGTACATTTCTTGTCATATTTGTTACACCCTCCCTCGTTTTTCTATCCCTTCCCTAGTTCAGATAAGCATATATACAATAGCCAGTTGTACAACACTTTAATAATAAAAATAAAATTATATTTTAAAAAATTTTTAAGCTGGAATAGGAGCTGCCAATTTAAGGAGCAGCGTGCTAGCAGCCTTGAGCAAAGGAGTTCACTGACAACTCTCAGACCTAGAGTTCAAGGCACACACACACACACACACACACACACACACCAAGTATTAGTCTCAACACATGTAGTGCTCACATTCACATAAACTTAGTAGAGCTACTGAAATTGTAAACAGGCATTCCAGCACTTGAAATCACGAGCTCTAAGACTGTGTATGTAGCTATGGATGGCTAGCAAGTTAGTTTTCTTTATTTTAAATATCCCCATAGTTCATTTTGCGTGTGGTGAATACCCCTCTCTGTGCCTTTAGTATCAATTTAGAAAGCACACATTAAGCATTCATAAGAAATTTCCATGGAGAAAATAAAGAAAAAAACTGGAAGTAAAATATAGTCTCCAGTGTCAAAAGAATTAAAACAATTCACATACACACACACACTCACACAAAGAATAAAATGAGGTCACCAAAGGAAGCCAGCTGAATATCCAAGGAAGACAAGAACAGATAATAACAGCATATGACTATTAATTGTGACCAAGTTGTTTCAACAGGGACCTGATTCAACATCTCATACAATAATGTGTTACACCCCAGGAAAATCAACACTCTTTTCTGCAGGCTGGAAGAACAGTATTCCATCTAACATTTACAACCAGTTGCTCTCAATCACTTTGAATTTTAGTCCCAGTTTCAAGAGATTGCCAAAGACACAGAACTACTGCTTAGAGTCTTGCTTCCAACTCCTGTTGGGCTGTTCCGTAGAGCCTTTTGAATACACTGAACTTCACTGAGAAAATTTGACATTATTTCCTTTACAGCTTGCACCCAAATTCCTGGGCCTTTGCATTCATGTTTATTCTTCTCTGAGAAAATTGAGAACAATTTAAATGCTTTCCTCTTCACCATGAGTCTATAATTCTCTCTCTTTTTTATTAATGATGCCACATCGTTCACTTGGCTCTCTTTAAAATGCTGGCTTCAGATTCACTGTTCAGTGGGGGTTCTCGGAGCCGCTGAGGAGGGTGAATAGCTTTCCTTAGTCTAAAATATCTTAGGTCTCTTTATTTTTTATTCTTTCACAGCAGAAATATTGCTTTGAGGTTGGCAAAGAAATAGTACTGAAAGGCAATGAACTCAAGTGTGTGTGTGTGTGTGTGTGTGTGTGTGTGTGGTGTGTGTGTGTGTGTGTGTGTCCTATAGCTTGAACTCAGGGCCTGGGAACTGTCCCTAAGCTTTTTTGCTCAAGTCCTAGTGCTCTATCACTTTTTTTTTTTTTTTTGGAAGTTAAGTGGCAGTAAGAGGTCTTACAGGCTTCCTTGCCTGGGCTGGCTTTGAACTGCAGTCCTCAGATCTCAGCATCCTGAGTAGCTAGGATTACAGATTTGAGCTACCAATATATAATCTGTTTGTGTGTGGTGTGTGTGGGTGTGAGTTGTGTGAGAGAGAGAGAGAGAGAGAGAGAGAGAGAGAGAGAGAGAGAGAGAGAAAGTATTCCAGTACTGAAGCTTGAATTCAAGGCCAGGGTACTGTGTTTTAGCTTTTTTCACTCCAGATTGGTGTCCTACCACTTGTGGCAGCAAGCTCCACTTCTGGCTTGTTGGTGGTTACTTGGAGATAAAAGTCTCTCACCAACTTTCCTTCCAGACTGGCTTTGAACCACAGTCCTCAGATGTCAGCCTCCTGAATAGCTAGCTAGCGCTACACATTTGAGTCACCTGTGTCCAATGGAAATAATGTTCTAATTGTGACCTGAAAAGCCAAACTCCAAGACTTAAAGAGTAGATCTTAATTAACAAATGCCAAATTATTCCTCTTAAATTTGGGGAGAACCAGTCACCAATGGCTCACTTCTTTAATCCTAGCTACTCAGGAGACTAAGATCTGAGGATGGCAGTTCAAAGCCAGCCCAGGCAGGAAAATCTGTAAAACTATTATTTCCAATAAAGTACTCTGAAAAAGCTACAAGTGACACTGTGGCTGAAGTGGTAGAGCTCTAGCTTTGAGCACAAAGAGACTCAGAAACAGTGCCCAGGCCCAGAGATCAAGCCCCAGGACTGGAATAAATAAATAAATAAATTTATGGGGACAATTTTGTTCTTTCCCTAGGTCAGTACTGAGGTCAATACCAATAACTTCAATGCTAGACAACATGTTCTGTTAAAGAGAGGATTATTGTTTTTGATTTCTGACCCTCTTTCTGCCTTTTATGAAGCAAACACTCCACACACACTGAATGATTAAGTCAACATAACTTATATAAGACCAGTGCTGGTAGCTCATACCTGTAATTCTAGCTACTGGGCTGAGGAGCCCAGGCAGAAAAAGCCCATGATATTCTTATTGTCAACTGTGCAGCAAAAAAGCTGAAGTGGTGCTTTGGCTCAAATGGTAGAGTACCATCTTTGAGCAAAAAAGCTAAAAGAGACAGTGCCCAAGGTCTGAGTTCAAGTTCTGTAAAGACTTAAAAATTAGAAATAATAATAACATACACGCAAATGTCTCTAATTCCAGACAGAGCAGACAGAAAGATAAGGGGGAATATATTTTATTAATATGTGGTATAAGCAGAACTGACAGAAAACAAAGCAGAAGTATCTTCTTTGTGCCAACCGTTAACTAAACCACACTCCATTAATTTATCATTAACTAATTAGTTACAGTATACCAAATTAATGAGACATTAATAATATAAGAAATTTGGGAGAGAATTCTCTGTTGTACTTGCCCAATTTTCTTATGAGCATGCAATAATTCTTAAAAAAAATAAAATCGACTAATAATAGAGAAATGGGTCGCTCTTCCTTTAAGTCAAAATATTTTCTTGCTTCTGTAATGCACACTTCAATTTATGTTATAGATAATACTACAACTATACATTAAGTTCTAGTCTTCTGAGATACCTGAGAGGACTATACACATTTTCCCCATCCCCCCAAAATAGATCTCCCAATCATAAAAAAGAAAACATAGAGAAAAGTAGCTGGAATGATGGGTATAGAAAGCTCATGCAAAGACATGATGCTTTCTGGAAAGGCCTTCTGCTGCTCTTAGCTGAAAAAAAGAAACTGTGGGAGCCACAATGCATTGTTATGAGAGATCAGATGCTCAACCCACAGACCAGGAAGAGGCCCAGCATGGAGAGACGTCCATTCTGGCCTCTCACTGCCCAACACAACAGAACATCATCAGTGCACAGAAATTCCGGAAAAATCATTAAATCGTCTACTTCCATCTCTTCATTTCTTCAGATGGAGACATTTTAATGGCTAACTCAATTCTGATAAGAGGCTCTCTGGCCGTGTTTGGAAAATGTAAGAAAGATGCATCTAAAGATGTTTTAAAAAAAAAACAAAAAACAAACAAACAAAAAAACCTCTTTTAGTAGCCTCTAATCCTAGCTACTTGGGAGGCTGAGATCTGAGGATCATGGTTCAAAGCCAGCCCTAGCAGGAAAGTCCATGAGACTCTTATCTCTAATTAACCATTAAATGAAAGCCAGAAGTGGAGCTGTGGCTCAAGTGGTAGAGCACTCGCCTTGAGCAAAGAAGTTTAGGGCCAGTGCCCAGATCCTGAGTTCAAGCTCCAGGACCAGCACACACACACACACACACAAAGTTTAAGAGGATCATTTTAGTTTTCCTTGAATGAGAACTTAAAGAATTGCCCATAGTTTCAGAGATTCAGAGAGATGAGACTGTATGTAGCCTTGACTATAAGAGGGGCTGGGAATATGGGTTAAGCTTGCCTAGCATGCATGAAGCCCTGCGTTTGAGTCCTCAGTACCATACACACAGAAAAAGCCAGAGTAGCACTGTAATCCAAGTGGTAGAATGCTAGTCCTGAGCAAAAGAAGCTCAGGGACAGTGCCCAGGCCCTGAGTTCAAGCCCAGGACTGGCAATGGGTGGGGGGGGGGGGGGTGAGGATTGGTAAGATCATTTTAGAAAAGAAACCACACAAAGCTCATGCAGAGGACATGATAAACCTCCTAGGAAGGTGACCATGCATTGGATCAGGAAGTTGAAAATTCAGGACTGAGGAATAATCAGTACATCTATATGGTTGATAAGGTGAGCATTCTCACACTGGAGTTCAAGGAAAGAACAGTTAGACTACAAGGTGGATGGCTCAACCATAGGAACTGTGATTGGGGACGGTAAGTCACTGTGACCTTGAGTTGAAGGTTGAATAAATGGAGAAGCTCATTAGGGCTCAGCTGATAAACAACCAGGCAGCAGAAGCCAGGAGTTCAGTCTTTCTCCAAAGCAGCCTCCCATGCAGCAGTAAAAGACTTCTCCCCAAAACTCTTGAACCCTCTTTAGTATCTGAGGTTTCACAAATGAGATCTCAAATGTTAATGCTACCTACTTCAAGAATAATGTTGCTAGCGACCATAAAAGCAAGCTCTCAGTAAGATGACATTATTTCATCCCTTTTCCCTCTTCCCTTTATACTACATCTTATACTTAGATTCCAATGTATAGATTCTGTTGCAATTGTTACCTGCCTTATTAAACAGAGACAAAAGCTGGACAACATATTCATTTATACTTGAAGTGCATGCCTCTGGTGAATAAGTGACTTTGCTCTCAATAAGTCCCAGAATTCATAGTCTAGATCACAAACATCCAGAAAGAATTGGGAACTGTATTGCAGCTCTTTTCTTCTGTGTCTAGAAAACAACACACAAACAGCTAAGTCCTCTAACTAACTGGTGGTCATAAATTAAGTCAAAGCTTTGCTCTAAATCCAGTCATCCTATCCACCTTTCCAAACATTCTAGAATGAGTTGTTTGCTTTTTTTTTTTTTTTTCTCTTGAGAGACTTAGGGCATAGTGGCCTGGAACTGAAGCAGAAGGGTGATGGGTGATGACAGAATGAGAACAAATGTTTCCATTGTGAGACCAGAGGAGACAAAATGAGTTTGACTCACAAATACAACACAATCAAGGGCCACAGCCGAGACCATAATGTGCCAACACTGAATTGTCGACAGTGTGAGTGCTTTCTCTTTTGACCTCATACTCTCAAAGTGGAACAGTTTTCTAAAACTGTTGCCAACCAAAGAAATCTATTTTAAGCGACTTTTGTTCATGTTTTTTTGAATTTATGAATACTTTGGGAAGTAAATAAACAATTCTTTAGTGTGGGGACAGATTGTGTGGGAGGTTAGGCAGAATATCAAAGTAACCCAATGAGGGAATGAAGCTGCTTATGGATTAAAAGTGTTCCTTGCAGTTGTGTGGTATTACTTTGTCTGGAATAAAAAAAATACAGACGTGCCAGTATTTTCAAGCTCTGGCGCTAACATAGCAGAAATAGTGAACTCAAATGACCATTCAAAATAACCCATTTAGGGCTGGGGATATGGCCTAGTGGCAAGAGTGCTTGCCTCGTATACTTGAAGCCCTGGGTTCGATTCCCCAGCACCACATATACAGAAAATGGCCAGAAGTGGAGCTGTGACTCAAGTGGCAGAGTGCTAGCCTTGAGCAAAAAGAAGCCAGGGACAGTGCTCAGGCCCTGCGTCCAAGGCCCAGGACTGGCAAAAATAAATAAATAAATAAATAAATAACCCATTTAAGTCCCCCTCCTCTACCCAAAGAATAGACAATGATAATTTCTCTCACAGTCCATTGAAATCTATGACAGTTGACCGAAATGACAGTAAAATCAAGCCAGGCACCTCATGACTCAAACTTGTAATCAATCCTAGTTACTCAGGAGGCTGAGATCTCAAGATCACACTCAAAGCCAGCCTGGAAATCACAGAAAAGCCCATAAGATTCCAGTTAATCACCAAAAAGCTAGCGATGAAGCTGTGGCTCAAGTGACAGAGTAGCAGCCTTGAGTGAAAAGGCTAATTGAGCAGTGCCCAGGCTTTGAGTTCATGCCCCAGTACTGAAATAATATAAAGAAATATATAAATAAGTACAATATGTAAATATATTATGTAATATAAAATACAAAGATATACGTGCATAAATATATACTATAATATATGCATATAATAAATATATGGAAATCAATAAAGTTTTAAAATCAGAGTAAAAAAAATCCTGATTATCACAAGTGAATGCAAATTCTTCCTGAAAATCCTGCTTTGAATGAGTATTATTTTATTTTAAATTGAAGCTAGATTTGCCCACCCACATGTAAAAGTGAGATGATTAAAAGCTTTTATGGCAAGGGTATCAAGTTCTTCCTAAGAACTAAATTGCTGTCATCTGCTGTGGCCTTAGTGTAATAAACGCGGTTTTGGTGCCATCTGTACTTTTGCCCAGACAAATGGAATACGGGAATAACAATACTAATCATAATAAATGCCTATCGCAATAAAAAAAATTCCACTAGAAACATTTTTTTTAAACCACTAAGGATAACAAAATTATCTTTGGGCCATTTGACAGCTCACCCAGGCCCCATTTCTAAGCATCTCCATTGGGAGAGATCATAGGAAACAATTTCATGAGCTACAGCTGCATCCAAGGTCGTCGCTATACATGCCCACTACCGGGCCCAGCTTTCAGCCACTTACTGAAAACTGGATCACTTTTTCATCATGCTCAGAGTCTGAGGGGAGGAAGAAATGCTACCTATCGAGCTTGGCTTTTAGATCTCTCAGCTTCTTCTTCGAGTCTGGGAGCTCTGCATGACTCTAAAATCCCCTGTAGACAAGGTGGGAGAAAATGATAGAAAGGGTGATTCTGATCAAGAAACATGGGTGGGTATGTTAAATGTAATACCCTTGAACAACCTTTTGAAGTTCAGAGGAAAATAGTTAAAGGAACTAAATAAAATCTCCCTTGCATTTCCATTCCTATAAAATCAACCTGGAATAGGTAGAGGTGGGGGGAAAGCTAAGGCCATGAGTTCTATGGTGCCCTAATCCAAGACACCATTATGCCTCCAACTAACACACAGCATGGATATAGGGATCTTTACAATTTGCAGGCTAAGATAAGGATGTTGGGTTCGAAGACAGTCTCAGCAGCAAAGTCCATGAGACTCTTATCTCCAATTAACCAGGAGTAAGCCAGAATTGGAGGTATAGTCAAGTGGTAGAGCACTAGCTTTAAGTAAAAAAAGCTCAGAGACAGTGTCCAGGCCCTGAGTTCAAGCCCCAGAACATGCGCGCGTGTGCACACACACATACACACACACACACACACACACACACACACACACACACCATGGAGCCAAATTTCACAACTCATCATAGGAAGCAAGAAGGACATTCAGAGCAGCAAGATGTGATACAGAAGTTCATTCCCTGTCTCCAAGTGAAAACATCAGGGCTGGGGAAATGGCCTAGTGGCAAGAGTACTTGCCCCATATACATGAGGCCCTGGGTTCAATTCCCCAGCACCACATATACAGAAAACGGCCAGAAGTGGTGCTGTGGCTCAAGTGAGAGTGCTACCCTTGAGCAAAAAGAAGCCAGGGACAGTGCTCAGGCCCTGAGTTCAAGGCCCAGAACTGGCCAAGAAAAAAAAAAAAAAAAGAAAACATCAACCTGTTGGCAAGGAGTGCTCTGTTTATCCCTCCTTGAACTGTGTTTAAAAGAAGAAAAGGCTGAAAGAAGAGAAGAAAAAGCTCCAGTGGCTCATGCCTGTAATCCTAGCTACTCAGGAGGCTGAGATCTGAGGATTGTGGTTCAAAGCCAGCCTGGGCAGAAAAGTCCCCGTGAGATTCTTATCTCCAATTAACCACCAAAAACAGAAGTGGCACTGTGGTTCAAGGTAGAGCACTAGCCTTGAACAAAAGACCTCAGGAACAGTGCACAGGCAGTATGTTCAGGCCCCTCAACCAACAAAGAAAGGGGGGGGAGGAGGAGGAGGAAGAGGAGGGGGAGGGGGAGGGGGGAGGGGGGGAGGAGGAGGAGGAGGAGGAGGAGGAGGAGGAGGAGGAGGAGGAATAATTGGTTTAGCATTTCCTAAGCCTGTGTAAATGTTTTTCAATCTTTAATTGAAATCCTCTCTCCCCATCTCTTGTCCTTGCTACCCAATAATGAGCCAATGTTAAGGAATGAAGTATCTTTACTTAGAAAGGAAAGGAAAGGAAGGATAAATGAATCGCAGCCCTCCACCATGAAGGCATCACAGTCCCCAGACCTCTGCAGCCTGAGCTCCTTGAAGAAGAGAACTCCAAGTCACCCTGGCTAGCAGAGGAGTCATTGTGCTTTGTGAAACTCAAATAATTCGTGCCGATTACATAACTCACACAACTCCCTGTGGAGTTAGCAATTCCCAAACAGCTGGAGTATGAAATCAAGACCATAAACTCAGTTCTTCTCAAGCATAAATTAAAACATGAGCCTATTGGATTATGCTTTACTAATAAAGACAGGATCATGTTTTGCTTTCATTTCTCAAGTTAGTTTTGTAAAGCAGAAATAATTGTTAATTTGGGAGGAAAGAAAAGGAAGAAAAGAAGGAAGGGAGAGAGGAAAGAAAAAAGGGAAGAAAGAGAAAAACAAAGAAAAAAGAAAAGCAGGAAGGAAGGGAGTAAGAGAGAAATGGAGGAAGGAAAGAAGGGAGAAAGGGAGGAAGGGAGGGAGGGAGGGGAGAGAATGAGGGAGGGAGGGAGAGAAGGAGGGAGGGATGTAGAGAGAAAGAAAAGAAGAAAGAAAGAAAGAAAGAAAGAAAGAGAGAGATGAAAGGAGAAAGAGAGAGAAAGGGAGAAAAGGAGAAAGGGAGGAAGGGAGGGAAGGAGAGAAGGAAGGAAGGATGGAGAGACAGAGGAAGACAGACCAAAATTGGGTAATTAGGTGGGTGAGAAAAATAAATAAATAAAGTAGAAAGACAAACCTAAGCCGAAGCAACTAACTAGAACAAGGTTGGTGTAAGTGTTTCTTGTCTATTCAGTGTAGCTCTCCAGATTTACCAGGCTCCAGGGCATACAGCAGGACCAGGGCAGACCCAGCAGAGCACACATCCCCTAATAGGTGTAACAGCATGTAGTATTTTATCTGTTCCAGAAAGAGCATTCTGTACCACTCACTCCCAAGGGTAAAAAAGACAGCATAAGAGGTGCTGAACGCTAAGTACATCGTTCCAATGAAGTTAAAGCGTAATGTTTTGAATGAGTAACATGGCCAAATTCGAAGTAGCATGGTTTCTACCAAACAAGCTTTTTTTTTTTTTTTGGCCAGTCCTGGGGCTTGAACTCAGGGCCTGAGCACTGTCCCTGGCTGCTTTTTGCTCAAGGCTAGCACTCTGCCACTTGAGCCACAGCGCCACTTCTGGCCATTTTCTGTATATGTGGTGCTGGGGAATTGAACCCAGGGCCTCATGTATACGAGGCAAGCACTCTTGCCACTAGGCCATATCCCCAGCCTCTACCAAACAAGCTTTAAAAACTAGCAGAGGGGCTGGGGATATGGCCTAGTGGCAAGAGTGCCTGCCTCATATACATGAGGCCCTGGGTTCGATTCCCCAGCACCACATATACACAAAATGGCCAGAAGTGGCGCTGTGGCTCAAGTGGCAGAGTGCTAGCCTTGAGCAAAAAGAAGCCAGGGACAGTGCTCAGGCCCCTGAGTCCAAGCCCCAGGACTGGCCAAAAAAAAAAAAAAAAAAAAAAAACTAACAGAAACACTCATTTTAAGGAAATCTTGCTAAAGTGTAAAGGAAAAGAGTCTCTTCTAGGGAGGCTAGAATGGAAATGTACAGTTTCATACCACTTAAAGTGGCATGTATGCACTTATTAGACCATATGCACTTATTAGCTGATATCATGTCGGGTAGAGGCATTGGTTTCTGTTTCTATCACCATTAACAAGGCTTTCCAAAAATTCACCAGTTAGTAAGATTTAGAGTACTTAGGTCAGCACTCTGAATCATCCTCGTCTTTGTGTGATTGTCCTCACAGGATAGATGTGGGTACCACAAGGTCAGCTGCCAGCTTTTCTTCTTTGAAAGGACTTTGCCATTCAAAATGTGTCATGTTGTAAGCAGTGGATGAACTCTAATCAGCCCAAGCAGTGATAGTGCCAACGCTAGAGTGAAAGAATACAGGGGAACAAAGGCTGGATTTATCTTTGGGCCTTGCTGGATTGTTTCTTTTCAGATACAAAAGGAAAGAGGGGAAGGTTAGAAAGTTTCCCTTTACATAATGTCAAAAGAAAACATAAATATGTTTTAAACTTAGAGCTGGTTGAACCTATTTACTCAGATAAAATTTCCCCCATACTGATTCATCATATTGTAAAGTGTAGACTCATAATTTTTTTTAAAATTTTGTTTGCAAAAAAGACTTTTCTACCCTGGCTGGCTTTGATTCACAATCCTCAGGTCTCAGCCTCCTGAGTAGCAAGGATTACAGGCGTGAGCTACTGGCTCCCTGCCAATTCATTTTTTGCAGTTTAATTGGAGACATGGCTCAAGTGGTAGGGTACCTGCATAGAGCACAGCACACTGAGTTCAAACCCCAGTACTTCCAAAAAAACAAAGAAAAGCCAAGGACAATAGGCTTACACACAGCAGGCATTTCAGCCAATAAACTTTACAGTTAATACAATTTAACCCATTATTATATAAACAATGAGTTAATAATTTTTATTGTTCTTAAAACAATAAGAAAGATACAGAACACACATTTTACTCATATAATCAGAAACAAGTATAAATGCCTACTGTGTAACTTTGGTGGTTAAACAAATAAGAAAAATACAAATTCTGGAAGAATTAGCATATGTGAAGGTCACTATAATGTAATTAAGACAATATAACTATAATATTAATATGAGATAATATAACTATGATAGTTATAACTATAACATGATATAATATCGTATGTAATATGATATAATTGGGTGTCACAGAAGAAGTATAAGTCTATGAGAAGTTAAAACACAGATAAATGATTTCAGATTGGAGAAATTCAAGGAAGTCTCTTAAAAATATACATATACCATTAGAAGAGGGTTTTAGTGGGACATCAGTGGCATATGCCTATAATCTTGGCTATGCAGATCTGGAAGAGCACAATTCAAAGCCAGCATGGTTAGAAAAGTCTAAAAGACATTATCTCCAATTAACCAGCAAAAAGTAAGACTGAAGGCCTGCCTCAAGTGGTAGAGGACCATATAAGTGAGCAAGTCAGCTGAGCAAGTTAAGGCCCTAATTTCAAATCCCAGTACCAGCCAAACTAAAAAAAGGGAAGAAAAAAAAGAATTTTGAAGAATGACCTAAATGTTAAATTAAACAGGAAAGGACTTCAAAAGCTTTCTGTGGGATAGAAGCAATATATGCTAATAAAAAGGGCGGGGGGGGGGGAAAGCCAGGTGCTGGTGGCTCACACCTGTAAACCTCAGGAGGCTGAACTGGTTCAAAGCCAGCCCAGGCCAGAAAATTCATGAGACTCTTATGGCCAATTAGCTACCAGAAAGCTAGGAATTTTGTTGTGGCTCTAAGTCTTAGAGCACTAACTTTGAGCACAAAAACACAGGGACAGCATCCAGGCTCTGGGTTCAAGCCTCAAGACACACACGCGCACACACACACACACACAGAGACAGAATGATATGCCTTTGTTAAACAATAAAATCAACAAAACAAGAGGAGAGAGTTGCTTAATTTGGTCTATAATAGTTCACTGACTAATGGATTAGCCCTGGTATTCTAGGTTAATTCCGATTTGAAGAATTATTTTTTTCCCAAAAAAATCTCTATTGGTTTCCGTGAGATATGTCAGCCTCTGTCCTAAACCAGCTTTCTTATTGCTCCGGATTCCTCCCTCTAGAGCAGGCTTCCACCCATCCCACATCTGTAACATCATTCAGAATTCAAGAGGGAAAATACATTTGAAACTACTAATGAGTATTTCAACACTTGAAAAGTTTTATTCTTTCTCTTTTTGGCAAAATGATCCTGACCCTACCATTACTGGGCTGAAGTACTATCTGTGTCTACTAAATATAGACTACTCAAAATTCAAGCGTCAAAGATTTGAGGAGAAAGTGTCTTTATTTACAGCAGCTGACAAGCTTAACTACTCATTAAATAATAGTATAGAACCCCTATTAGGTATCTATAGAAGACCTGATAGTGTTACTGGATATGTAATATAGAATACCTAATATACTAGAATTATAGGATAGCTAATATACTGGAATTATAGAATACCTAATGTACTACATACACCAATATGCTCATGAGCAATATAAGATATTCCTAAGTTACCTAAAACCCAAACTACATCATTTTTGTAAAAGAAAACAGTGAACTTCAGTTTCTGCTAAAATACCAAGTTTTGTGTGATGCGAATAGCTATATTTTTTACTTTTTCCTTACATGTGATTTTTTTTTTCACAATAAGGTTTGTAACATGGAACAATTGGAGCTATGCTTTAGAAAAACTCATAATACCATTTTCCCCTTGCCCCAGGACTCTGCAGGAAGGTGAACAACACTCTCTAATCACATTCATCTCTGAGGAATGTCCACAGAAGTTACAACCCCTGGTCTAAATAGAAAAATGGAAATCAGAAAAATAGAAAATGGGAAATAATTGGAAGCAACAAGATGAGGAGATTCTGATTAAATCTGATCTCTAAATGCATGAAAGAAGTATGTCTTTGTTTTACCTTTCCTCTTCCTTCACTCAAAGACTACACATCTCTCTTTCAACCTACAATGTTAATGTTGCTAGTTACAGTCAGAAGCTGGGTTCCTGGAGAAAGACAGGAAGATTATGTTTTACAGTTGACATTTCACACTCTGCATAAGAGTACCAGTTTGCCATATCTGGGTTGATCCAGCAGGAAGATTCTAGAACCCAGAGGCTGTTTTAAGTCATGACTATCAATAGCTAGAATTGTTTTCATGTATTACTAGTTCAAGTGTTCATTGACTTAGTAAACAATTGCTGTATTAACTACAGCCAAACAAAGTAAGGTATTCTTCAGAAAAACCCAAGATGGCCCTCCGATAGTGCTGTGCAGAGCAATGGAAATGGGAGGAGGAGGAGGAGGAGGGGGGGGGGAGGGGGAGGGGGAGGGGGAGGGGGAGGGGGAGGGGGAGGGGGAGGGGGAGGGGGAGGGGGAGGGGGGAGAGGGAGGGGGAGGGGGAGGAGGAGAGGGAGGGGGAGGGGAGGAGGAAGAGGAGGAGGAGGAGGTAGATTACAGAACAATACATAGATAGATATATAGATAGGGAGAGAGGTAGATTGTGTGTGTGTGTGTGTGTATATATATATGTATTAACTGAATATAGTCTTGCACTCTAGATAGATAGATAGATAGATAGATAGATAGATAGATAGATAGATAGATAGATAGATATAGATATAGATATATATTCAATCAATATAAGGTGCTTGGGGGTGAAAAGTGAAAAGAATGAGGAAAGAGGGAGGAAGATATGGCAAAAAGGCCCAAAGAGAAGTTTTGATTATTTTTTATGTCATTTTGTGACTACAGTATACAGGGGTCTTGATCAATGTCACCCCTGCCATTGTTCTCCCCCTTCTCTCCCAATCCCACCCGTCCCTCATTACCTGGTTCCATTTTCACACGGGTACATTGAATAATATAGTTGCATTCTCCCACCCTTCCTCTCTCCCTTGTCTGTCCTCCCTTCCCCTGACCTCCCTTCTCTCAAAGGAAACTTTTTTAAATTAAATTTTATTGACAAGGTGATGTACAGAGAGTGTACAGTTACATAATAAAGTAGTGAGTACATTTCTTGTCATATTTATTACACCCTCCTTCATTTTTCTTTCCCTTCCCTAGATCAGGTAGGCATATATACAATATCCAGTGTGCCAAAATCATATACAGTAACCACGTGGGGTAGACCAAAGGAAATTCACCTAGAATATTAAACATAACAGCAACAATAAAGTCCTCCTGTGTCCTTCTCTTTCTCAAAGGAAACTTTTTTTTTTTTTTTTTTTTTTTTTTTGCGCCAGTCCTGGGCCTTGGACTCAGGGCCTGCGCACTGTCCCTGGCTTCTTCCCGCTCAAGGCTAGCACTCTGCCACTTGAGCCACAGCGCCGCTTCTGGCCGTTTTCCGTATATATGTGGTGCTGGGGAATCGAACCTAGGGCCTCCTGTATCCGAGGCAGGCACTCTTGCCACTAGGCCATATCCCCAGCCCGAAAGGAAACTTTTAATCATAAAAGGTAAACAGGGTTTTGTCATAACTTCAGATTTTTTTAAGTCCAAGACTGGAACCCAAACTTGGTGCCTGATGCTTTTGCTCATTGGCTAGCACTATACCAACTGAACCATGCCTCCAACCCCTCAAATTTTATTTGAAGTAGACCCTTTCAATAGGCACTATTTATTTTTATTTTTATTTTTGTTATCTTTAAGTAGTTGCAGAAAGGAGGGGCCATATAACAAAACAGTTTATGACCATCACCAAGTATCACTTATGGCTGATTCTCAGAAGTCAGACTTGTTTATTTTCCTATGTCTGTGGATTCTAACCAGCCCCATTCCATGAGGGGCTAGAGGCCCTTGTGAGAGCCAACTTATCAGGACGGGAACATTGGGGGCCAGCTTCAAAGTTGGATAACACAACCCACCCATCTCTAGTGTTTTCCAAAGAAAATACAATAACCTTTCATCTTCTATACAATTTCACTCTCATTTATCTTCCAAAATCACTCCCTTCTCAAGTTCTATTTCACACATGCTAGCTTACCTCCATTCCTATATTGGTTGGATAATACAACATTTTCTACAGTAAGTCATCCCTAGCAATTCAAACCTAGATGTAACATCAAAAATAAAAATAAGCCCCGTTAGTGGCTCATTCCTTTTTATAGATAGGTTTTGAAATTACAAACTTACACGTAAACTTTGAGGGAAAAAACAAACAAACATCTAAAATGGCAATACTGGGAGAGAGTGAGGAAACAGAAATCAATGTATAAAAGGACTTGTGCTAATTACCTAACTTGTATAACCAGCTCGTGCCTGTTATCCCAGCTGTTCAGGAGACTGAGATCTGTGGATGAAGGTTCAAAGCCAGCCTGGGATGAAAAGTTCCCGTGAGACTCTTTATCTCCAATTAACCACCAAAAAACTGGAAGTAGTGCTGTGGCTCAAAGTGGAAGGATACTAGCCTTGAACAAAAGAGCTCAGGGACAGAGCCCCAGCCCCAACTTTAAGCGCCATGACCAACAAAAATTTAAAAATTAAAATAATAAATAAAATAAAATGGCAATACCAAGTAAAATGATGAGTAGTTAGGACCCTGACAGATAAATAAGCATAAGTCCAAGAATGGTTGTTTATTCACTCAACAAAGGTTCAACAACCAAATGTATGAGGGTGGGGGTGGTTAGGGTAGGAAAGTTAGGTTGATAAATAAAGATTAAAGGAAAATATTTTACAGAAGAATCTATTATTGTAGTAAAGTGTACATTTTTCATGGTAAAAGAGGTAGAAAGGAAGACTGCAGTTTGTTGAGAGGTTAATAGGAGTTCAGCAAGTAGAAATGAGGAACGCAGACCCAGATTGAACTTCGTGATATGAACCTACTCAGGCCCACAGTCCCCATATTTGATGTAACCCTCTTAGTTCCTAACTTTTAAGCAAGCAGTGTGCATGTCTGTGTTGTTCTAAGCTCTTGTCAATTCTGAAGCCTATTCCTTCTAGAACATACTTCAGAGAAGCTTGATTGAGCAAGGAACAAGAGATAAAGCCATAGACAATTGGGATGATATGTAGACAACAGATCACTGTCCTGTGGGAGTGAGGTAGTAATGGTTCTGGTTATTTCATTATTTCCATTTTAGGATGAGAAAGATTGAGGGGCTCAAGAAAAGAAAGCAATGGGCTAGGAACATGACTTAGTGGTGGAGTGCTTGCCTAGCATGCACAAAGCCCTGGGTTGGATTCCTCAGTACCACATAAACAGAAAAGCCAGAAGTGGTGCTGTGGCTCAAGAGGTAGAGTGCTAGCCTTCAGCAAAAGAAGCTCAGGGACTTTTAGAAAAAACTTTAAATACATTAAAAAAATTAATCACCAAGTAACAAAGCATTCAATAGGTTCTACATACTATATACTTTATCATTAACAACGTGCTACCCAACATTTAAACTGTGTTTTTAGGAAGATTTACTCCCTGGGGTTCTCTGAATCCTCTAGAGTTAATGGCTTTCTTCTAACTTTTTTTTTTTTTTTTTTTTTTTTGCCAGTCCTGGGGCTTGGACTCAGGGCCTGAGCACTGTCCCTGGCTTCTATTAGCTCAAGGCTTGCACTCTTACCACTTGAACCACAGTGCCACCTCTGGCCTTTTCTATATATGTGGTCTGAGGAATCGAACCCAGGGCTTCATGTGTAGGAGGCAAGCACTCTTGCCACTAGGCCATATTCCCATCCCCTCATCTAATTTTTTCTGTTATAGTCACAGGAAAAACATTTAGCTCATGCCCTAAAAATGTTTTCTAAAGCAAATACATAATATAACCGCAGGCAAACAAACAAACAAGAAAATGACCTGGCCAATGTAATAATACAATTATAACACATGAACCACATACATTTGATTATTTGATTGACTCATTACTCATCTGATTTGAAAAAAAAATAATCCATCTCAAAGGATTTAGACTCAAAACAATTTTTCCCATTAGTTTTATTTCTGTTTCTTTATTTGAGGGTTGTTTTTTTTCAAATCCCATAAAACAACCTAGATTTTGGAATACAGCTGCTCTGGTGAGCATTTCCAAAAAACCAAAGCTCTGACTGCCTTGGCCAGTGACCCTCTCAGATAATGAAGCACAGTCATCGGAAGAGTCACATGTTGAAATGTGTAGCAAAGAGCCATTCTCACTACACAAGCCATCTATATCTCTTTCCAGTGCAAAAGGGTAATAATTATAATATAATTAACATTATATTTGATTAATAAGTAATAGTATATTAACATAACTATAATATAATAAACTTACATTAAGAAAAGAAACATTCTTCCTTAAACCTAGTAAACACTATGATACTAAAACTTTTTCTTTGGTCCCATCTTTAAAAATCGAATGCTCTATTTAAAGTGAATAGTGGAGGCAATGAATGAAGATCTCATACCAGATTTTTCTTTTTCTTCCTTTTTCCTTTCTCTCTCTTTCTCTCTGTCCATTCCTTCCTTCTTTACTCCTTCCTTCCTTCTTTTCTTTTTTTCTTCCTCCTTCCTTTCTTTTATGCCGGTACTGGGGCTTGAACTTAGGGCCTTGAGCTCTCCCTTGCTTTTTTCACTCAAGGCTGGCACATTCCCACTTGAACATCATCTCCAGTTCCAGGTTCTTGCTGATTAATTGGGTATAAGAGTCTCTGGAGTTTTTCTGCCCTGGTGAGCTGGCTTCAAACCAGGATCCTCAGATCTCCACATCTTGAGTAGGATTACAGACATGAGCCACCAGCACTTGGCTTAGAGCTTTTCTTTTCTTTTTTAACTTCATTTTATTGTAAAGGTGATGTACAGAGGGGTTACAGTTACATGAGTAAGGCAATGAGTGCATTAAGATCTGTATTTTCTTTCAGCCTCACACCACCAGGTAGTACTTCTACTCCTCCAGTTTTAAACAAAGGTAGAAAAGTTCCCCTTTCGCCATCATTCGGTAAGCAGCATGCTCTAGGTATAACCAGTGATCCAAATTTGAACTTAATACAAATTTTTTGCTCTCTTAAATAAGGAAGAATGTTTATAGTCCCCCTAGACCCATTCCCCAATTCCTTATCTCACCAATTGGTTTGTTTGCTCATCTATGTTTAACAAAGGAGTGATGCAATTAATGTTTATGAGATATTACTACACTGAAAAGGCCACATTTTAAAACATGATACAGGGGCTGGGGATATGGCCTAGTGGCAAGAGAGCTTGCCTCGTATACACGAGGCCCTGGGTTCGATTCCCCAGCACCACATATACAGAAAACAGCCAGAAGTGGCGCTGTGGCTCAAGTGGCAACGTGCTAGCCTTGAGCAAAAGGAAGCCAGGGACAGTGCTCAGGCCCTGAGTCCAAGGCCTAGAACTGGCCAAAAAAAATAAAAATAAAAATAAAAACATGATACAGGGCTGGAGGTGTGGCTCAAGTGGTAGAGCATGTGATTAGCTAGAAGGACCGGAGCTCAAATGTCAGTATCATTAAAAAGCTATTAATCATGCTGGAGGCTGATGGCTCATGCGGGTAATCCTAGCTATTCCAGAGGCTGAGATCTGAGAATTACAGTTCAAAGTCAGCCAGGGCAGGAAAGTTCATGAGACTCTTATTTCCAATTAACCACCAGAAAACTGGAAATAGGGCTGTGGCTCAAGTGGTAACGTGCTAGCCTTGAGCAAAAAATAGCTCAGGGACAGACAGCACTGAGGCCCTGAGTTCAAGCCCCAAGACTGGCACACACACAAACGCACACACAAACATACACATGTGAGCATGCAGTGTGCACACGTGCACACACACAAACACTCAAAAGTACCAGTAAATGAATAAGACATGATATGATTTTAGTGTTGGAAGCCATTTCAAATCATTGTGACAATAACAATATCAGGAAATCTAATTGAATCTTTTCAGTGCCTCTGTACACACCCCGTTTCATACACAAACTCAAACAACTTGTCTCTGAGCTTTTACAGCTGAATTCATAACCCACCTATTATTTACCCCAAGGTCTATTTGCCATAATAAGCTAAAATACAGTTGTACTAACAAGCCTGCGGTGGAAGAGGCATTTACTACAAATCCTCAGTAAATGAGAATGATTACATGTTTAGCTTGGGTCTCATGCTGAATCCTGGTTCGGTGTACCCAGCTTCAGAGAGAGTTGTGTATTCATTAGAAGTGGATTTTTTTTAATCCCTGATTTCTCTGAATTCCAACTCAAGAAGCAGTCTATATGCCATTGCAGTCTCTCCTTTCCCTAATAAGATACAAACCCAAGAACCAGAGTTGAAGCCCATCTAATTAGGTCTTGGTCAAACAATAGTCCTTTTCTTTACATCAGTGGCTTCTAACCCAGATGATTGGAAAAGCAATTTCACTTCAAGACTTTCACTGAATTGGTTTGCACCCTCCCAGGGCTCTTCTGGGCCCTCCTAACTATCACCCCCCAGCAGAGGAGAGCCGCAATTCTTTGCTTCCAGCAAAGCATAGATCTTCGAAGATTTATGCCTAGCTTTCATGTCTCTCTACACCCCTTGAATTAAGTCTAAAAGCTTTACTCCTTTCCACTTCAACTATCTTCCCTAAGAAAAGCAGTTTTGGAAACTCATGCATGTCAAAGGAGGTTTGTTCACCCTTAGAAAAGTCCAGCAAAATTAACAGTGGGGCAATTCTTTTGTACCCGCTAGCTAAGGACCCCAAATCACAATAGGCCCAGTCACCCAACCTTAAAAAGAATGACTTATAAACCCCAAAATAATATGATTAAAATCTTTCTACTTATTTGTGGCAGTACTGAAGCTTGAACTCAGGACCTGAGTTCAAGCTGCCCTTTTTTTTTTTTGCTGTGGTGCTCTAACACTAGAGGCATATTCCATCCACTTCCAGCTTTTGGTGGTGGTTAATTGGAGATAAGAATCACACAGACTTTCCTGTCTGGGCTGACTTCAAACAACAGTCCTCAGATCTCAGCCTCTTGAATAGCTAGGATTCCAGGTGTAAGCCACTGGCTCCAGGCTGAATTGTCTAAAATACCTTTCTCCTTAAAGACATTACTTACAGAGGTAAGCCTGGACAGAATTGTTTTGCCAAGCTAGACCCCTCGTCTAACTTTCCCATAGCAACAATCAATAAATGACTGAAATAGATTGCAAAGAGTCAAATCCTCTAGAGACCTGACACGCTTCCCAGGGCTTCTCCTCATCACTCTTGCTGTTATTTGCCATCTGCTCTTTCCCTGAACAGTCAGGTGGCCTAGGTCATTAAGCTCATGGTCTCTAGGGCCTGACTGCCTCACTCCAAAGCTTGGTGCAGCCACTTTCCAAACATGAACCTTTGAGCAAGTCATTTAGCATGCCTCTTCCTCTTCTTTTCCCACCTATATAATGGGATTATTGCAAAGTTAATGTGTGTGATGCACTTAAGATCTTGCCTAGCCTAGCACCGGTGGCTCACGCCTGTAATCCTAGCTACTCTGGAGGCTGAGATCTGTAGTTCACAGTTCAAAGTCAACCCCAGGCATGAAAGTCCATGAAACTCTCACCTCCAATAAACCACCAGGAAACTGAAAGTGGTGCTGTGGCTCAAGTGTTAGAGTGATAGCTTTGAGCAAAAAGAGCTCAGGGACAGTGCCCAGGCCACGACCAATCAAAATAATAAAAAAATCATGCCTGCTTGACATATAATTACTGTCAGATAACTATTACTTATTACAGATATTTCCACCACATGAGTTTACATCTTCCCAGATGTAATACTAAAGTTCAGCAGCAATACAAACTTGGGGTATCAATCTCTCACAATTTGTGTTTTATATTATAAGAAACAAATGTATATAGTTGAAGCAAAAGCTTCTCCTTTTAAAAGTTTTGGTTTTTAGAAAACTAAATGCAAGTGGATATTTCTAGGGTTTTTTCAGCATACATTTTATGCTGATGTGCATAATTAATTCAAACTTTCCTTTTCACATATCAGAGACATTGCAAATAAATAGCTTATTTTATTTTCCAAGAAGAGGGTCAACAAAATGACTTTAAATATTAACAAATGTTTTCTTTTTAAAATCAATAAGCCCAGACACAATCTGTCTTTTCTCCAAATTCCTGCCTAATTTCTTCCAATGCTTTCTTGATTAAGGCCATGTGTTATCTGATTCAGAGCATTCCTTTTCTGTCAACATTCCATTCTAATTCTCTCACTTGGGATTCATCCACGAAAAGGGTCTTATTTTTCAGCCAAAATTCACCAGAGTACTGGGCGTGGTAGCTCAGGCCTATAATCCTAGGCATTCAGGAGGCTGAGATCTGAGGATTACAGTTTAAAGCCAGCTCCAGCAAGAAAGTCCTTGAGACTTATCTCCAATTAACTACCCAAACGGCTCTGTAAGTCAAAGTGGTAGAGCCCTAGCTTTGAACACAAAAAGGCTCAGGGATGGCGCCCAGGCCCTAGTTCCAAGCCCCAGACCTAGCAAATGAAAAGGAAGGAAGGAAGGAAGGAAGGAAGGAAGGAAGGAAGGGAGGGAGGGAGGGAGGGAGGGAGGGAGGGAGGGAGGGAGGGAGGGAGGGAGGGAGGGAGGGAGGGAGGGAGGGAGGGAGAAAAGAATATAAACAACATTTTTCCTTTATTTCCTAGTTTGGAACTTCTGTAAATGAATAGATGCTTACATATATGTATTAAAAATTCTCTGATACATTCTTTTGTGTGTGTGGAGCAGGAAGGAGAGGAGGAAGTGTTGCTGGTCCTGAGGCTTGAACTCAGGGCCTGGATACTATCCCTGAGCCTCTCTGTGCTCAAGGCTAGCATTCTACCACTTGAGCCACAGTACCACTTCTGGATTTTTCTGAGTATTTTTTGGAAATAAGAGTCTCATAGACTTTCTTCCCTAGACTAACTTTGAACCACAATCCTCAGATCTCAGCCTCTTGGGTAGCTAGGACTACAGGTATGAGCTACCAGTGCTCGGCTGTTAGCTTTGAACATATTCAATTACTCGTACTATTCCAAAGTTCTCTTTTGATTGATTCATGAACATATTGAATATTTATTGTGGGTGAAAAGATATTGTGGGTGAAAAGAAGTATAAAATTCCTGAATTAGAAAAAATAGGTTGAAGTCGTTTCTGCCGCGGGCGCGTGAAGGAGGCATCAATTTCGGTTCCAAAGCATCTCTGAGCCTGCAGAGTAGGAATCATGAGCAAAGCTCACCCTCCCGAGCTAAAAAAATTTATGGATAAGAAGCTAGCTTTAAAATTAAATGGTGGCAGACATGTCCAAGGAATATTGCGTGGATTTGATCCATTTATGAATCTGGTGATAGATGAATGTGTGGAGATGGCTACTAGTGGGCAACAGAACAACATTGGAATGGTGGTTATACGAGGAAATAGTATCATCATGTTAGAAGCCTTGGAACGAGTTTAATAAATGACAGCTAATCAGAAATCTGCATCCCCTCTCCAAAAGACTACTTAACTGTATACAATTTGGTCATGTACATTTTTATAGTTAACTTTTTTTTAATAAACATTTGCAATAATCAAAAAAATAGGTTGAAAACATAAATTAAATAATCAGTTTGAAAATAATTATGCTTAATTTTAAACAATGATTTTTTTCAGTACTATCACAGAGGTGTGGAACAAAGTAAACAGAGAACCATCTGAAAGAGAGATGGAAGTTGAGTTGGAAATAAAAGAATATAAAAGGTTTAAGGATTGTTTGTCCGGTTAAGAATACCTCCTTGGAAAACGCTGCACGTAGAATGATCACAGTGTATTTTTTAAAAAATCGTCTTTTCTAAAGTAATGGTGGTACACCTGAGAAAGTCAAAGGGAATGTTAAACAGTAGAGCAATGGAGAAATCTTTCAATGCTGTTGTAGAGCTGGGTGCTGGTGGCTCACAGCAGTTATCCTAGCTACTTAGAAGGCCGAGATCTGAGGATCACAGGTTGAAGTCAGCCTAGGGAAGAAAGTCCGTGAGACTCATATCTCCAACTAATCACCAAAAGGCTAGACGTAGAGTTGTGGCTTGTAGTACTAGTCTTAAGTAAAAAAAAAGAAAAAGTAAGGGAAAATGTCCAGGACCTGACTTCAAGCCCCAGTGCAAAGAAAGAAGAAAAGGAGAAGAAGGAAGAGGAGGAAGAGTAAGAAAAGAAGAAATATAGTTGGATCTAGGAGGTACATTGAGACAACCAGAGTTACATAGTGAAACCAATCATTTTTTAAATGAAAATAAAAAATGTAAATTATAGCCAGATCTTGGAGAAATTTAGACTTTTCTATTTAGCAATGGGAAACTATCTGAGCCAACCTATGACTGGATACACACTATTTCTCTTTATGAAGCATGAATTAAGGGTTGGAGTCTGGCTCAGGAGGCAGGATATAAGTGTGAAGCCCTGAGTTCAAACTCCAGTATCATGAGGAAGAAGGGGAGGAAGAGGAAGAAAAGGAGGAAGAGGGAAAGAAGAAGAAGACAAAGAGGAGGAAGAATAGGAGGAGGAGGAGGAAGAGGAAGAAGAGGAATCTTCTGAAGTTACCATATGATCAGCTCTGGAAAAGGTAATGAGTATTAAATAAGGAGAAGCCGAAATCTAAAAAGAATTGCTAAACCAGTTAGTTAACCCACTGTGTGTCGTGACATAAGGTAGATGGACACAGAACAGAGACATAGAGAAACAAAGAGATAGAAAGAATTCAATGGGCTACATCACAAAACATGGACTGAAGGAAAGATGATTTCAGGCTTCAAACTTGGATAAGACAATGGCTGATGATGTCATTGAAAGAAGGTGAGATGTCAAGGAGAGGAATTGGTTTGGGTTGGGGGACACTGACATTAAGTTTGGTTCTGTCACACACACACACACACACACACACACACACACACACACACACACACACTCTACAGCCAGTGCCACAATGTCCTCTATAAAAACAGCAGATTATGTTGTCAACTCTGAGATGCTTGAATACATCCATTTGTCTTCCATGTCACTTTTTTGGGAGAGTGCCCCACTTTAGCTCTGGCTCCCGTACAGATGCTCCTGTAAATCCCTTACATGGCTCAATAAACACGGACTATGAGACAGCATTCTATCTCATGGATGCCAAAACAAAACACCCAGGATAAACGCCGGACTGCACATTGCTTCACAGTCCAGCAGTTACAATTTCATGTGCAAAATCAGAAGACTGCTCCTTTGTATTATAAGCCACCATATATATGTAATCCATCAAATTCTGGTCCCATCCTGTTCACAGAGGGTGGGTCAGAGCCAAGGAAATTGTTTGACCTTATTTTATTTTATTTTATTCTATTTTGTGTGTGAAGGTACTAGGGCTTGAACTAACGGCCTGGGTTCAGTCCCTAAGCTTTTTCACTTAAGGCTGTAACTCTGCAACTTGTGTCACAGCTCCACTTCTGGCTTCTTGGTGGTTAACTGGAGATAAGAATCTCACAGACCTTCCTGCCTGGGCTGGCTTTGAACTGTGATTCTCAGATCTCAGCCTCCTGAGTAGCTAAGATGATAGGTGTGAGCCACCAGTCCCTGGAGTTATCTTTTTTTATTTCTTTTTTCTTCCTTTTTTACTACTTTAAACCCAGTTCAATTTAATCCAATGCTTCTCAATTCAACTGAAATCTGTTTGATGCTTATTTTTGCCAAGCACTAAGAACTAACGGTAAGTCAGTATTCCCAAACTTTAACCTCAAAGTCCAACAGTGGAGAAATCATGTACATATTCAAATAAAGATTAAAAATGTTATATAGGAGAAGTATTATAAAATATTGTAAAAATACAATTAATGAAAGGCCTTTGTTCCTGAGGTATTTACTCACACAAAGAAAATTAAAGAACAGAGCCAGGAGCCAATAGCTCCCATCTGTAATCCTAGCTACTTAGGAAGCTGAGAACTGAGGATCAAGGTTCAATGCCAACCTGGGCAGAAAAGTCGTTGAGAATTGACCACCAACAAAAAACGAGTGGATCTGTGGTTCAGATGGTAAAATGACAGCCTTGAGTGAAAAACCTAAGGGACAGTACCCAGGCCTTGAGTTCTAGAGACCAGCACAAGAAAGAAAAGAAAGAAAGAGAAGGGAGGGAGAGAGGGAGGGAGGGAGGGAGGGAGGGAGGGAAGGGAGGGAAGGAAAAATGAAGAACAGAAGTGATATTTGAGAAAAGAAAAAGACCTGGCATGCTGAGGGGTCTGCTCTTGTCTGAGTATTCTCTTATTAAATTATTTTTCTGGTTTTGTTGTTGTTGTTTTTGTTTGTTTGTTTGTTTGTTTGTTTGTTTTGCCAGTCCTGGGGCTTGAACTTGGGGCCCAGGCACTGTCCCTGAGCTTCCTTTTGCTCAAGGCTAGCGTTCTACCACTTGAACCACAGCTCCATTTCAGGTTTATCTGGTACTGAGGTATCAAACTCAGGGCTTCATGCATGCTAGGCAAGCAGTATACCACTAAGCCACATTCCCAGCCCTAAATATTTTATTTTTTATTAATATTTTTTGCCAAGGGCTGGTGGCTCATGCCTATAACCCTAGCTACTTAGGAGCCTGGGATAGGAGGATCGCAGTTCAAAGCCAGCCTGGGTAATCAAGTCCATGCATTTAATGAAGAGCTATCAAGTGGATCTCAAGCAATTCACATCTAGTGCATCAGCTTCAAGCAGGATGAGTCCATCATCAGTGTGCCAGCAGCCCATAGCATCATACACATTTTTGCAGCTAAAGGACTAGACAGTCTATTTGGCATCAGCCAGTTTTTGGTTTGGGTTTTGTTTTTGTTTTTGTTTTTCCCAAATCAGTTTTAAATGGGCTTTCTCCACACCTCAAGTCCCATTGGCTCTCCCTGCATTTATACCAAGTGCAGTCGTTTCAATCTGTGCCCACGGCAAGTACTACAAGTTCAGCTCAAGAGTGAGTGTACTTGACGATTGATGGGATGATCTATGACCATCGCCAACCACTCCGTGACCTTCAGTGGCCTGACCCTGGTGCCAGTGTTCCAGGGTTGTGAAGAGCTTGAAAAGACTTCCTGGATACCTTGAGCTCGAAGACATTAGATGGTGGTCAGCCTTCCTGAGCAATGCTTCGCATTGCCATGGTAACGAGAATCCTCTTCCAGGCTCTGCCAATAACGCCATAGTTCTGGGAAGCTTAAGCCTCTGACAGCCACTACCCTTCAGATCCACGGTGGCCCTAGCAGCAGTGGCTCCATGAAGGCCAAGGTTTGGGCAAAGAGCAGCAGAAATTGCTGGAAGTTTGTTCTGGAATACATCCCATCGTTTTTCCAGAGTCTGCAGTGGGAAGTATAGTATCAGCCCTCATCTCCTTGGCCGAGTGTTGGAAAGGAAGACTTTCTCGGCTGCCCCCTGGCTAAGCAGGAGTCGCTTTCTTGGGCCTGCTGCACCTGCCGCCATGCACCCGGCTCTGCTCAGAACACCCAGCCTGGGTTCTCCCCTCCCGGAGCCTGGCGTGGCCTATGGCTAAGATGAGGCACAGATTTGCACCGGCCATGTGCAGATCGCCTGTACCAGAACCAGAGCCCGGGTCCTCAAACTGGGGCGGAGGGCGGGTGGGGGGGGGGGTGCTGAACCTCCTGGTCACATGTGGGTTAAAATGGAGCCTCTCCGCCCTCATAGACGTCAAGGATTAGGGGCAGAAGAAGATACAGCTCCTGTGAGGCCTCCTCTGAGGCCCTCTAGCCCAGCCCCTGCGTCCTCAGGTGGCCTGTCATTGGGCGCAGCCTGCCCCGGCCCGCCCCCCTGCACTTCCACTCGCACTCCAACGCTTGGAGTGGGAGAAACCTCCCTGGTGCTAACATGGGCCACAGGCTCTGCACGCCAGGGACACCCAGGCATGTATTTAATTTGATTTAATTTTCTTACATTTCTTCCAAGAAGCTCCAGTTTTACAGGTTTGATTTCAGACTGCAACCATTTAAATTCTACACACTTCTACACAATCATTTAAATTCTACACTTCTGCCAGTTCCCTTGAAATTGTCCCATCACCCATGGACGATGCATGGGGATTTGATGTCAAAATATGAATGCTGTCTTTCATTGATGTGTATTTGATCGTGAAATTTAATTTTGCACGCTGATTTGTACCATTTTGTTAAATAAAAGTGACTAATTTTATTGTTTAAAAAAGAGCTAACAGGCCAGCTGTAGTGATGTACTCCTGTAATTCCAGCTACTCAGAGGTCAGAGGTCAGTCAGGGAAAAAGTGTGAGATTCTACTTGAAAAGCAAACTGCATCTCACAGGTCTAGACCTCAAGTGGAGTTTTGACTCTAACTTCAGAACCTCAAATATTAAAACATCATCAAACACACACACACATACACACACACACTCCCAGTATTTAAAAATAACTTTGAAATACACATTTTTATCAGTTCTTTTCAGTAAACTTTTGTATACTGACCAACTTGACATTGGTAGTAACTCTCGTACCTGTTGGCAACATAAAATCTAGGCCCGTGTTGGGTACCTATGAGTGGCTCATATCTATAATCGTAGCTACACCCGAGACTAAGAACTGAAGATCTCAGTTCAAAGCCAGCCCAGGAAGACAATTTTTTTATTATTAATTAAATTTTGTTTACAAGGTGTTGTGCAAAAGGGGTACAGTTACATAATAAGGCAGTGAGTACATATTTGTGTTATCTTATACCCTCATTTTTCTTTCCCTTCCCTAGATCAGGTAGGCATATATACAATACCCAGTATACCAAAATCATATACAGTAATCACGTGGCGTACGCCAAAGGAAATTCACCTAGAACTTTAAATGTAACGTCAACAATAGAGTCCTCCTCTGTCCTTCAGGAAGACAAATCTTTAAGACTCTTATCTCCAAATAACTAGCAAGAAAAAGCTAGATGTGTGACACAAGTGGCAGAATGTCATCCATGAGCAAACAAAGCTGAGGGAAAGGCTCAGAGTTTGAAGCCTCAGTATGGCTTACACACACACACACACACACACACACACACACACACACACACAAAGGAAGGACAGAAAAGAAAGACAGAAAGGAAGGCAGAAAAGAAAGAAAGGTAGGAAGGGAAGGAGGGAGAGAAAGAAAGAAAGAGAGTGAGAAAGAAAAAGAAAGAAAGAAAGAAAGAAAGAAAGAAAGAAAGAAAGAAAGAAAGAAAGAAGAAAGAAAGAAAGAAAGAAAGAAAGATGGAAGGAAGGAAGGAAGGAAGGAAGGAAGGAAGGAAGGAAGGAAGGAAGGAAGGAAGGAAGGAAGGAAAACAACCTAGGAAGGCACAAGTGAAAGGTGAATAATTTCCCAGAAGCCCTCTGCTTCTATCCTTCACCTCCTGCAGCTCCAGCATTCATCCCCAAGAGAGATCTCCAGGTGCATGCCTGTCTCTAATTACTTTCTATTCCCACACCTTTGTCTTAAGTCATCATTTTCTGGGGTAATTGGTGTCCATAAATTCTCACTAGAGTCACTTTCCTTTTCCTGTAAAGGAACTTACATTGCAACTTAAGGAAGAGATACATTCTATTTTTAACTCTTTTCGTCCCTGTTGTTTAACAATAAGTAGTCCTAGTAGCTACATTCTGTAGTAAAACATAGAGAGAGGTAGCATTTTAAAAATGCCCAAGTAAATGATGTTTGTCAACATTCAGGCTCCATCTTCAGAAAACCAACTATACTATTGATTATAATTTACTTATCCTGACCAATTAGGGGGCATATATTTCTCTCTTGTGTGTGTGTGTGTGTGTGTGTTGTTGTTGTTGTTGTTGTTGTTGTTGTTGTTGTTGTTGTTTGGGGAGGATTGTCAGTTTTGGGGCTTGAACTTGGGGCCTGGGAGCTGTCCCTCTACTCTTCTGCTCAAGGCTAGCACTCTACTTTGAGCCACAGCTCTACTTCCAGTGGTTAATAGGAGATAAGAATCTCACAGACTTTCCTACCTGGGCTGGCTTCAAACCACAATCCTCAGACCTCAGACTCCTGAGTAGCTAGGATTACAAGTGTGAGCCACCAGCACCTGGCTGGAAGCACATATTTCATTGCTCCATGCTTTTCTGGTACTGAAATTTTCTGGCAATCCTAATTCAATACAGTAACAATTTTGGAAAAAAAATTTAAAAAGTTTGATATAGCTCTTTTGCAATTTTATTGACATAACAGGATTTTATGATCCATAGTAGCCTCTTCCTGAAGCTGCTTGCCTTGCTTAAGCATGGCATGAGAGTGGAGATGTTGCCAACATAAAGCAAGGGTAGTATAAGAATTTACCCTCCGAACTGCATTTCTGTATTAATGCAAACATGAGCTGGTCATGCTGCTTACATTATACCCTAAGTTCCTTTTCATATCCCATGAGATGGATTTCTTGCTGTTCCTGCTCCCATGAATCGCTATATTTCAAGTATATGACTCACATCATAAAGTTATGGATATAGAAAATCAAATGACTGGGGATAGGAATGTGGCTTATCAGTAGAGCACTTGTGTAGTATGCATGAAGCCTTGGTTCTGGGTTCAATTCCTCAGCTCCACATAAACAGAAAAGGCCTCAAGTAGTTCTGTGGCTCAAGTAGTAGAGTGCTAGCCTTGAGCAAAAAGAAGCCAGGGACAGTATTCAGGCCCTGAGTCCACACCCTAGGACTGACAAAAAAAGAAAGGAAGGGAGGGAAAGGGAAGGGAAAGGAAGGAAAAGAAAGAAAGGAAAGGAAAGGAAAGGAAAGGAAAGGAAAGGAAAGGAAAGGAAAGGAAAGGAAAGGAAATTACCAATTTGCTTCCTTCATTTGGCTCCTAATAAGCTTAGCACCAAATCAAGGCCCTACCCTCTGAATGCATAATATGTTACAGCATGTATTTTTCAGAACTAGGCTCACTCCTCCACCGGCTGTACTTTTCTGGGCCTTAGTTATTTTACATGAGTGTGTGTGTGTGTGTGTATGTGTGTGTGTGTGTGTGTGTGTGTACACCATTACTGGAGCTTGAACTCATGGCTTATGAACTATCTACAAGCCTTTACTTATGCCATAGCTCTACTTCCACCTTTTTGGTAGTTAGATGAAGATGAGTCTTATAAACTTTCCTGGCCAGGATGGTTTCAAACCTCGATCCACATATCACAGCTTCCTGAGTAGCTAGGATTACAGGCATATGCCACCATGCCCAGCATCATATTACAACTATTTTAATTCATCTGTTATTTTGTTCTAAATATGTTTGTGAGTTTTCTCCATTTTAAGGAGTTATAAATAGATGGATCGTTTCATGGATGATCAAAGCAAGCATCATATATTCTAGGATTTCCATCAGAAGTCACTCATTTTCCAACATCAGTTCCTGCTAAGGCAAAAGCCACGCACCTTTGTTCTTGAGAACTTTGTTTGAAATGACAAACTACAGCATAATGAATAAGCACTAATAAAATGTGGTTGGCATCAAAAGAAAAAGGATAAAGAAAAATTGGACAAGATAAAGCCCTCTTCCACCATTGTTGAGAGCTGTCAAAACTCAAGTTTTGACTAAAGACCACTCTGCAGTACTGTAGGACATTGATGAATACAACTTTTAAAGACGCATTCCAATCATGTAATTCTGCCATAGTAATTGATTCTGGAACTCATGATTATGAATTACTAATTAAGCTTGGGATCTTGAGAGAGAAGATGTCTTGGATTATCCCTGTTTCTCACCTCACCAGGGCCTTTTTGAGAGAGGTGAGAAATTCAAGAAGATAAAGTGAAGTAATTGCAGAGCAAAAGGCTGGGACAATATGCTGGACAATAGAGAAATGGCCAAGAAAAGGAAGCAAGTGTAGAACAGGGAAAAAGCAAGGAAAGAGATTTCCTGACTGAAACCCTAGTTCCAACAGAAGAGAAAGAGGAGGAGGATGAAGAGGAGGAGGAGGAGGAGGGGGGAAGGAGGAGGGGGAGGAGGGAGGAGAGAGGGAGAAGGGGGAGGAGGAGAGGAAGAAGGAGGGGGAGGGGAGGGGGAGGAGGAGGTCAAGGAGCAACTCAGAATAAAGAACACATAACTGCCAGGCACCAGTGGCTCATGCCTGTAATCCTAGCTATTTGGGAGTCTGAGATCTGAGGATTGCAGTTCAAAGACAGCTTAGGCAAAAAAGTCCTTAAAGACTCTTTTATCTCCAATTAAGTGGAGCTGTGGCTCAAAGTAGTAAAGCATTTGTCTTGAGCTAAAGAGCTCAGGGACAGCACCCAGGCCCTGAGTTCAAGCCCACACGGAGGGGGGAA
The DNA here is from genome assembly GCF_023159225.1 of Perognathus longimembris pacificus. NCBI lineage: Eukaryota > Metazoa > Chordata > Mammalia > Rodentia > Heteromyidae > Perognathus > Perognathus longimembris. Next base: position 11,017,892 of record NC_063184.1, read on the forward strand.
AAAGGGGGGGGGAGGGTAGTTACAGCTTTTAAGCTAATGTTTGAGATGTGAAGTAGCTTCTTATACATTAATTGGAAATATAAATAAATCAACTGCCTTCATGTTCTTAAATCTTTCTCCCTTAATTATTTATTTTCTTTGGAGGTACTGGGGTTGAACCCAAGGCCTTGACCATGTTATCCAAGTGCTTCCCCACTGCATTCCATCCCCAGATGTCTCCTTTAGTTTACTCTGAGGGAAGAGTTTGGAAGGCTCCACATCTCAATTTATACACCAGAAGACATGATCCACACTGTAGGACAACCACTCAAATTTGTCAAAATATTTAGTTTCACCCACTAATTAAAGAGGAAGAGAGAAAGAGAGAGTAAGAGAGTCGGTACACATTGAAGATAACCTTACATCAAAACAGACAGAAGGCATGCACTAGAATGACCCAAAGCAACTCTTGCTTTCCAGGCTGTTCCTGGAACACGAGTTCCTTTAGCAGATTTCCCTGAAAAGCAGCCTGGGACTCAGCTTTGGGGAGCCAATTGCTCCTTTCCTGTCCGCAGTGCTAATGCTCCGTTACCTTTGCCTAGCCTTTCTGAGTTCTGTACATCTAAAGACCTTGGATCTGGAAAAACACAGGGAGGGGGTCTCCAGGCTCTAGGAGCAAGAAAAATGAAGGAAGAGATGCTAGAAAAGGCCACCTTCATCGACCGATGTTATCCAAGGAGTAGTGCCAAGCCTTTTTCTCACTTCTTGGACAGATGGTGCTTCTGAGAATTAAAAGATAACAGGATAAAAGCATAATCGAGGAGAAGAAAAGATGCCAGAAGCCTCAATCCACAGGGGAAGGAAAACCGACCCCCATTTGACAGGAGAAAGAGAAGACATGCAGAAAGAACTAGCACAGGGGACCATGCCTGTTAGCCAAGTTACATGGGCAGCTATAGGCAGGAAGATCAAAACCTGAGGCTGGCTCCAAGCAAAGTGCAACACCTAACTTGAAAAGTTACTTTTAAGAAGGCTGGGAACTTGGGTTAAGTGATAAAGAACTACCTAGCAAGTGTAAGGTCCTGGGTTCAAATTCCAGTCTCACCCAAGTCAAGAGAGAAAGAGAGGTGGTGGGGGGGGCAGTGAAGGAGGAAGGGAAGAAGAAAGGAAAGATAATTTCTCTATGACCACAATTAATAAGTAGTTAATTCAGGACTAAAATGCAAGTCTGAGGCTACGGATATAAGTCAGTGATAAAGAGTATGTCCCCTAGCCAGGTGCTGGTGGCTTACGCCTGTACTCCTAGCAACTCAAGAGGCTGAGATCTGAAAACCACAGTTCGGAGCCAGCCTAGGCAGGAAAATCTCTGAATCTCTTATCTCCAATTAACCACCAAGAAGCCAAAAGTGGAGTTCTGGCTCAATTGGTAGAGCACTAGCCTTCAGCAAAAAAAGCTCAGGGACAGTACCTTGGAGTTGAAGCCCCAGGAATGACATGATTTTTTTTTTAAGTCTATCCCCAGCACAAAAACAGTTCTCTCTGAATCTAACACTTAGTACGTCTATACTGAATTAACCTAAAAGGAGAAAAAATAAAAAAGAAAAAGGAAAGGAAAGTCAAATCATTTTTCCATTGAAATATAACCATTAAAATTCCATAGTTTACTGTTCATTATAAATATTTAAGATGTAAGGAAGTACAATATGGAAAAATACTTAAGTAAATCAAGAAAATAATGGCAAAAGAAACTTTCTAAATATCCATCAATAGAGGACTGGCTTAATTACGGTAGCATAAATGCTATGTGGCCTTTAAAGAGAAAGCTAACTGTACTTGGGCTAATCACATAATCGATGAAGGGAACTCCTTTATTGAACAATTTCAGGTAATAAATGCAAAAAATAGGAGCATTAGAAAATCAGTTGCACACCTTTGTGGATAATAGATTAGGTACTGCTAACCATCAGACAATGCAAACTTCATTATGACATTGTTGGAAAGCTCTAGAACAAGCAGGCCTCACCACCGCACCCCAATCCTTTCCTAACTCTCATCATCACTCAATGGCCTCCTGCTATAACATGGTGAGAACTCCATTGCCAAGAACAAGGGACTTCCTGCCCAATACTGAACCTGAGCCTAGTCCACCTTCAAATCCAAGGTTAGAGAAACAAGTTGAGGGCTGTGAATATGGCCTAGTGGTAGAGTGCTTACCTCACATACATGAAGCCCTGGGTTAGATTCCTCAGCACCACATAAATAGAAAAAGGCAGAAGGGGCGCTGTGGCTCAAGTGGTACAGTACTAGCTTTGAGCAAAAAGAAGCCAGGGACAGTGCTCAGGCCCTGAGTTTAAGCCCCAGAGCTGGCCAAAAGACAGAGAGAGAAAGAGAGAGAGAGACAGACAGACAGACAGACACAGAGAGACAGAGAGACAGAGAGACAGAGACAGAGACACAGAGAAAGAGACAGACAGACAGAGAGACAGACAGACAGAGAGAGACAGGACAGACAGACAGAGAGGGAGAGAGAGAGAGAAAGAGAGACAGAGAGAGAGGAGAGAGAAAGACAGAGAGAGGTTGACTGGCACCTGGAGGAAGGAAAACAGAGGTTCTGCAGGGCAAATAAGGAAGTTCCCTAAACAAGTATCTTCCTTTAAAAAGATTATTGTTATTATAAAGCTGATGTGCAGAGCGTTACAGTTACATAAGTTAGGTAAATACTACATTTCTTTTCAGACAGTGTCACCCCCTTCCCTCGCTCCTCCCCAGTTTCTTCCATCCCCACCCACAAGTTGTGTAGTTCATTTCAACAGTGTCTAGTGAGTACCACTGCTGCATCTGTTCACCCTTCGTCACCCCATTTCTGTGCCTTCCCCTTCCCCTCCCAAAGATCTATACATGAACAAACAAGACAAAAATTAAAAACAAAACAAAACAGCAGCCCAAAAAAAACTTGTTTCCATTTCCTGGAGTTCATTTCAATACATATTATTTTGTATGTTTGGATGCACATAAGGCATTTTGTAAAGACAGAGATTTGCCAAAATGGAGGAGAATGGTAGCAGGGGTAACTGTGATAAAGAAACACTGGACAATTAGATGAACAAGTTACATTGTAACCCTCTTGTACAACCTTCTGAAGTTCAGAAAATTAAAATATATAAATATGAATATGGGAAATGTGTAGATAAATATATGCATTTTTCCCCTCTGGAGAATTAATATGGATAACATGTAACTTTCCTGCCTACGCTGGCTTCCAATCAAAATCCTCAGATCTCAATCTCTCTACTTGAGTAGCTAGGATTACAGGCATGAGCCACTGGCACCCTATGTGCGTATGTTTTTTTTTTTTTTTTTTTTTTTTTTTTTTGGCCAGTCCTGGGGCTTGAACTCAGGGCCTGAACACTGTCCCTGGCTTCTTTTTGCTCAAAGTTAGCACTTAAACACTGGAGCCACAGTGCCACTTCTGGCTTCTTCTATACATGTGGTGCTTAGAAATTGAACCCAGGGCTTCCTGTATGCTAGGAAAGCACTCCACCAATAGGCTGTATTCCCAGTCCCGTGTGTACGCTTTTTAAAGTATATTTTTTCTGAGTTTCTTCTTTTCAATCCCAAATGGAAAATGAAGTGAAAACAGTACATAACAAGAAGAACTTGAATGTTATTCTCTGTGTGAAACTTTAGAGCCACAATTATTTTTAGTAACATCTGGGCCAAATGTTCTCACAGGACTGAGTTTATTCTGAAATTAAAGATCACACAATATCAAGACGAGGCACTGAGAATTCAACAAATGACTTTAGAATTCAAATTCATTTGCTTTTATACATACCAACTATGTTTTTGTAAAAATTAAGAATAAACAATATGGAGAAACAATAGTCTTTCATGAGCAAGATAAAATATGTTTATTTCTATCAAATCTACTTTTCATCTTTCTATCAGGAACAGCTTAATGTTCCTCTTATTATGAAGTTATGAGTTTCAGAGTTGGTGCGCTAACACCAAGACAGTAAAATCATGGGTAGTTTTGCCACAGTCTAAAATTTTTTATTAGCTGGTGAATACTGCTCAAATTATTATAAAATTGTTTTCAGTTTTGTTGGAGACCAAACCAAGGGTATCATGCATACTTGGGAATTGCTCTGAGCCTTCATTTTTGTTTTTGTTTTGTTTCCATGCCAGTTGTGGGGCTTGAACTCGGGGCCTGGGTGCTGTGTGAGCTCTATGCTCAAGGCATGCCCTCTACCACTTGAACCATAGCTCTACTTCCAGCTTTTCCATCCTGTTGTTGTTTGTTTTGTTGTTGTTGTTGTTTTTGCCAGTCCTGAGGCTTGAACTCAGGGCCTGGGTGCTGTCCCTGAACCTCTTTGTGTTCAAGGCTCTACCACTTGAGCCACAGCATCACTTCCAGCTATTTCTGAGGAGTTTATTTATTTATTACTTTGCCATTTCTGGAGCTTGAACTCAGGGCTTGGGCATTGTCCTTGAGCTTCTTTTGCTCAAGGCTAACACTCTATCACATGGGCCAAGTGCCTCTTCCTGCCTTTTCTGCTTATGTGGTACTGGCGAATCGAACCCAGGGTTTCATGAATGCTAGGAAAGCCCTCAATCACTAAGCCACATTCCCAGCCACCTGAGGAGTTTATTGGCCATGAGGCTCATGAATTTTCCTGCTCATGCTGGCTTCGAAATGTGATCCTCAGATCTCAGTCTCTTGAGCAGTGAGGATTTATAGCCATGAGCCACCTGCACCCCACCTAAGTCTTATTTTTTCAGACAGACTCTCTCTATGTAGTCCAGATTGTCCTCAAACTCACGATCCTATTGTGTCAGCCTCCTGAGTACTGAGATTACACGCATGTGCCACCATACCAAACCCCAAGGATATACTTTTTAAATCTCACAAATAAGACGTCAAAAAAGTATTCTGAATGGAGGACATGAAAGGACATGGGAAAGTTGGTTTGGAAGCGGCTGTGAGGTGTCTCTCGTGGAACAGTGCCTGCCTGGCAAGCGGGTCACAGAGGCAGCCATGCCATCTGAGCTGGAGGGGGCAGGAGGCCTAGGAGCCGAGCTCTAAGTATTCTCGTTGCAAGCACTCAACGCCACTAGAACTAATTTCTCCCAGCATTTCACTACCGTCAAGCTTCTAGAATGAAAAGATGCCCTCACTGGAACAGTACACACTACTTATTTCACAGCAAAAATAAAATCAGAGGCTCTCTGTAGAGTGGTGAGGGTTTTCAGAAAACATAATGAAACATCAGCCAATTTAACTTTGTTTATTGCTTTCTGGTGTTTTTGTTTGTTTGATTTGGGTTTTTTTTGTTTTTACTCTGTGTGTGTGTGTGTGTGTGTGTGTGTGTGTGTGTGTGCTTGTACTGAAACATTGTTTTTATTTGTTTGTTTGCTTGTTGTTGGGGGTTTTTTGTTGTGTTGTTTCTGGTCAGTCCTGGGGCTAGAACCAGAACCTGGGACTATCCCAGAGCTCTTTTTGTTCAAGGCTAGTTATTTACCACTTTGAGCCACACCACCACTTCTGGTTTTCTGATGGTTAAGTAGAGATAGGAATCTCACAGACCTTCCTACTGGGGGTAGCTTTGAACCATGATCCTCAGATCTCAGCCTCTTGATTAGCTAGGATTGCAAATGTGAGCCGCCAGCGCCAGGCTTTTTCCACTTTTTTTTTTTCACTGAAGGCTAGCACTCTATGACTTGAACCACAAATCCATTTCCATTTTTCTGGTGGTTAATTTGAGACAAGAGTCTCACAGACTTACTGCCCAAACTGGCCTTTGAACTACAATACTCACCTCTCAGCTTCCTGAGTCACTAGGATTAAAGGCATTAGCCACTGGTACCTGGCATGTTTAATGCTTTTATAAACTACATCAGCATAGATGAATTGCATGTATTCATATCCATATTGACTTCAAACAAATATGTGAATTTCACCCTGACCATAAGTAGAATGAATCATTAATAGGACTTTTTTTATTCTTTTTTTAAATTTATTTATTTATTAAACAAAATTTTTTTGACAAGGTGTTGTGCAAAAGGGGTACAGTTACATAGTAGGGCAGTATGTACATTTCTTGTGCTATCTTACACCGTGTTTTTCTTTCCTAGAAGGACATTTTAATAACATTACAGAACAGTGTTGTAACAGATTACCTTTTTAAAAATCATTAGTACTCACAGTGTAGCTAAGTAATAGAACACCTGCTTAGCATGCACAAGGCTCTAGCCCTATCCCAGGAGCAAACACAAACAAATAAATGCTATTATTCTCAAGAACGGGCACTTCGGGGCTATAGCCTAGTGGCAAGAGTGCTTGCCTCGTATCCATGAAGCCCTGGGTTCGATTCCTTGGCACCACATATATAGAAAACAGCCAGAAGTGGTGCTGTGGCTCAAGTGGCAGAGTGCTAGCCTTGAGCAAAAAAGAAGCCAGGGACAGTGCTCAGGCCCTGAGTTCAAGCTCCAGGACTGGCAAGAGAGAGAGAGAGAGAGAGAGAGAGAGAGAGAGAGAGAGAGAGAGAACAGGCACTTCAATGTTGTATGCATTTGTTCTATCATTCCATCAACAAATATGTTTTGAAAATTCTCCTGTGGACTTAGCATTCATCTAACAAGATAAAAACATCTCTTAAACTGCTTTTAATAGGTCACCATGAATATGCCTGAATAAAGAAGAACATGAGTATGTCTCAGAAAACCATCCACAGGGAACATTCCTAAATGTTCCTGTGGTATGTGATTTGTCATAGCTTAACAATTAGTATTAATTAGAGTTGTCCACATTTCCACAAAGCCAAGATTGGCTAAGCATCAGGTATTTGCAATCTCATTATCTGACCCACAAAGAATATTCTTGTAAGAAAATAAAACATTCTGTTTTCACTTTTAAAGGCATTCGATTTTTCCCCCAGACACTCTTGGAGAAGGATCAAGAAATTACAGTGCCCAAGCCCTGAGTTCAAACCCTGAGACCAGTACCAAAAATAAAAAAGAACTTGTGTGGATATAAATGAGGAAATGCATATATTCCTGCCATTTCTTTCATGCTTATACATTTGCTTTATTTTATTTTATTCTTAGATGCTTTATATTCTTTCTTTGTATCTCACTTTTTCAGATTATTTTATTTTATACAGAATCTTTCTATGCACCTCTTAACGGCTTAGAACTGCTGAATCTCACCCTCCCAGATGCTAGGATTATAACCATGTGCCACCATACCTGGGAACACATTCATTTTGAAGAGAAGATGTTTGTGTTGTTCATCTTTAATTTAATATTTAATAATGAGCACCTCTCCCTGAGCATCAGGTGGCACGTGTTTGCAGACATTTAAGGGCTCCTCCTTTTCATGGACAAGGAATCACTGCAGTCAAAAGTATGGGCAGCATTTTATCAGGTTTTCCCCCTCAGCACCATCATCTTTGGCATACTGCCAAAAAAGGGGGTGTGGTCTTGGGTGGATCAGAGTAGATGGACAGACAGACTAGAGACTTCCACTCTACTGATATGCAGAAAATAGCTAATAAAATGACAGGAAGTGATTGGCAGACACCCTTGCCAGGATAAACCTGGCTTCACTCAACAATGTAGATGGAGGCCAAATTCTCTTCATTTTCCTAGAATTTCAGTATCCATGGTCATACCTGTGAGACACTCACCTCCAGGGAGGAATGCTAGCACTGTCCCTGCACTAATGCCTCTGCAGTTCAGTGACAAAAAGGAAAAAACAAGGCAAGTGACTCTGTTTAAAACACCAGGGGCGGGGCAAGCTCTGGTCTGCTGTTCAGGGTTTTGTAACTTAAAGCCCCTGGCCAAAGGGTAGAAAAAAAGAAGACACCTCATCTAAGCACACCTTTTTCTTTGCTTCCATCTCATCATTTTTCCTGTTCAAAAGTTTCTGCAATCCCCAAATGGTTCTGAAACCAGGTGTTTTCATGTTTTGTTTGTTTTGACTCAGCAAAGAAAAGGAATCATCCATTGGGGGAAAAAAATGAAGAAAGATTTACTAATACCTAAAGACACGCCCTAATTATTTATCTATTGACTTTCTAAGAGATACTATCCGCCTTGACCTACAACTGGACAAAGTGTTTATAGGAAAGTCTCAGGGCATGTAAACAATCTGTTCCCCAAAATTCTTTACCTTGCCACCATACACTAGTTAGGTAGATAGATAGATAGATAGATAGATAGATAGATAGATAGATAGATAGATAGATAGATAGATAGACATAGATACACACACAAACATTCAATCACTAAAAGATTTTGTATTATGTGGCCTGAAGGAAAGAGTAAGATGCCCGTGGATTCCTTACTCTCCATTACGGCCACACCTAAGACACAGTAGAGATGATGAACATGCCTAATGCTTGAGCTCCAGAATGTTCTGCTTGGCACCAGCCAAAAAAAAAAAAAAAAAAACCACACACACACACACACACACACACACACACACACACACAAATGGCAAACCCATCATGCTTAGCAATCTCTGTCTCTCATGGTGCCCACCACGCCTTTAATGTGGTTTGGGAAGTGGTAAAGAGATAGGGCTCCATCAGGCCACAACAGTCACCTGTCCTGCCAGACTCTCCCTAATATAAATGTTAGCCAGAAGAAGAAGAAGAAAGAAAGAAAAAGAAAAACACGATTACGGTGCTTGCTGTTTATCCCCAGACTTGTCAGCCCTGCTTGCTGTCAGTTCATCCTGGTCTCTCTCAGTCATCACCTCCTCACCCAAAGCATGGGGAGGAGGCAATCCCCAAATCTTTCTTTGCACAAACACAACCCACCGTTTAATAGGAGCAGCGATGCCGGCTGGGCGAGCCACCACCCTGCGTACCACACCAAGTCCACTCAGGGAGTCTGCGAATGTGAAAGCAATTCGCCTTACCCAGAGGAGAAAGAGGGAAAAAGAGAAATCCGTCCCACCATTACAAAAATAGCAACAGTCCATGAGAGAAACACACACACACACACACACACACACACACACACACACACACACACACACACACACACATCCCCGGGAAAACCCACAGCCACCGGGGGCTGGGGAGGGCGGCACATGCACGAGCTGCCTTGGAACTCCAGCGCACACGTGAAGCCAGGGGGCCCAGCCCAGTCATCACAATGGTGATTTACAATTAAATTTTTTAATGGTTTTCCCACGCCACTGATCCACACCAACACTTCCTCCCCGCTCCCCAAAGGCTCTGAACAAAGACCGTGTCTCCAGCACTTACTGGGAGCAGCTCTCTGTCTGTGAGTCACCCGGCAGGAGGGGCCCGCGAGGGTTGGAAGCAGGCTCCCCAGCCTCCTCGCTGGCGGAGGGGATGAGACAGCAGCCCAGGAACCCGACTTTCCCCTCGCAGCCTCAGACTGAAATCCATGTGCCTCCCGCCGGCCAGTCCCGGCTGCCCACGGCGCACCACATGATCAGCTCTGACATCAGATCAGCCAGACGTGACAGCCGGGCGGCCGGCCCGCGCTCCCGCCGCTGCGCCCGGGTACCTGGGCTTGCACGCACGCAGGTGCTGCCCAGGAAGGAGCTGTGTGCACCGACTGTGTGTGTGTGTGTGTGCTTGTGTGTGAGAGAAAAGGGAAAATGGTGATAATAATAAGCACAGGAGCACTGGGATTGTGTTTCCAGCCTGAATTGATCAGATGCAAAGGAAGTTGCAGGACGTTCCCTCGTGATTCGGGGATGCTGAGGAATTGGCTGCCACGGCTTCGCAGGCGTGATTTCATCCGCAATCCACTCCCCGCATGACCACCCCCCCCCCACCCATCTGTCAACAAGTCAGCGTTTACAGATCTATGAGCTTGGGCATATGTGTGAGTTTAAGTCATAAAGTCGTGTGTGTGTGTGTGTGTGTGTGTGTGTGTGTGTGTGAAGCTAAGTCATCACTGAGTTGGATCGTGGAAGATCTCAGGGACATAACCACCACACCCAGCGCCATCTACAAAATTCCATTCTGAGGAGATTCACATGCAGTCCCCAAAAATTCCATTTACATGGCTGGGTGTGGCGGTACACTGCTGTGATCCCAGTACTTTGGAAGGCTGAGGTAGAAGTTCAAGGCCAGCCTGGGTTGTATAGTAGGACCTTCATACACACACACACACACACACACACACACACACACACACACACACCACAAAGGTAAGAAGACAATGACAAAAGGAAAAAGGGACGGAGGGAGGAAGGAAAAAGTAAAGGATGGGAGGGGGAGGAAGAGAGGGAAAGGAAGGAGAGGCAAGAAGGGGGGAGAGGGAAAGAAGGAAGGGAAGGGAGACGAAGGAAGGGTTAGGAAGGGGAGAGGAGAAGAGGGAAGAGACAGGAAGGAAAGTCTTAAGGGTTTGTTTTGTTTATTTTTTCCCCCACTGCTGGGGAAAGAACCCAGACTTAGAGCATGCTGGGTAAACATCCCACAACTTATTTCCAGTGCAACCTCATTTACTATTTTGATTATTCTGTGGCAAGAGTTAACTATGAAGTTAAATTAACTTGTTTTGAATGTCTCAAGATCTTCACGACCTTTAATTTCATAAGTGTAACTGACTTTGACTATTTATAACACTTTTCAGGTATCTGTCTGTAGCAACACTTGGACAGTGATCTTCTGACATGTTCCTTAATTTCGGAGCTAAGAGAATGGGAAGTGGGCCCCACAGACCAAACTCCTCCTCCAAAATCTAGATGGCTGACAAAAGATTATCAGTATTGCCACTAAAACCTTGATTTAAGCTACCATCATTATTTATCTCCTGGACTACAGGAATTGCTCCCACATTTCCTGCATAGAGCACGCAAGATGTTCTAGAAAATTCAGGATCTCTTTTAGGTTGGAACCCACCCCACTCACACCATGTCTTCCCATCTCATTGAGTTCTTTACCGTGCTTCTTAAAACCCTTCAGTGATACTTTATAGATCTTTCTCAGGAAGCATTCTTCTAAAGGCAGGCCTGTAATTCTATCTACTTGGGAGCCAGTGATCAGGTTCCTATTGCCCAGAGGTGAGGCAACAAGTTCACAGGACCCCATCTTGATCCATGGTTGAACATCGTGCTGGGTGCCTATCATCCTAATTATAGAGGAAATAAAGTAGGAGGCTCACAGTCTACACCAGCCCAGGAATAAAGCAGAACTTTATCTCAAAACTAACTAATGCGTAGAAGGGGAGGAGCCAGGCAGCAGTGGCTCACGCCTGTCATCCTAGCTACTCAGGAGGCTGAGATCTGAGGATCACAGTTCAAAGTCAGAACAGATAAGAAAATTCATGGGACTCATATCTCCAACTGGTCACTAAAAAAGCTGGAAGTAGAGCTGTGGCTCAAGTGGTAGAAAGCCTGCCTAGAGGGCTGGGAATATGGCCTAGTGGCAAGAGTGCTTGCCTAGTGTACATGAAGCCCTGGGTTTGATTCCCCAGCACCACATATATAGAAAATGGCCAGAAGTGGCGCTGTGGCTCAAGTGGCAGAGTGCTAGCCTTGAGTAAAAAGAAGCCAGGGACAGTGCTCAGGCCCTGAGTCCAAGCCCCAGGACTGGAAAAAAAAAAAAGAAAAGAAAAGAAAAGAAAGCCTGCCTAGAAAATGTGAAGGTCAGAGTTCAAACCACAGTAACGTCTCACCCCCCAAAAAAGAAGCATTCTTCTCTGGGAAGCAATGTGCTAACAATCCTCTCTCTCCATGGTTAAGCTACTGACCATTAAGAAATTAATGTTATGGTAATTTCTTTATATCATTAGGATAGACTATCAGAAGTTTAACTATTGGATCAAAGGAAATAGTCTCATTGAAATAGAATTGTGCCAGACGTTGATGGCTCACACCTGTAATCCTAGCTACTCAGGAGGCTGAGATCTGAGGATCACAGTTCAAAGCCAACCTGGGCAGGAATGTTCACGAGTCTCTTATCTCCAATTACCCACCAGGAAATCAGAAGTGACACTGTGGCTCAAATTGGTAGAGCACTAGCCTTGAGCTGAAGAGCTCAGGGACAGTGCCCAGGCCGAGTTCAAACCCCAAGACTGACAAAAGTAAATAAATAAAATAAGATAAAATCAGGGGCTGGGAATACGGCCTAGTGGTAGAGTACTTGCCTCATATACATGAAGTCCTGGGTTTGATTCCTCAGTACCACATATATAGAAAAAGTCGGAAATGGTGCTGTGGCTCAAATGGTTCAGTGCTAACCTTGAGAAAAATGAAGCCAAGGGCAATGCTCAGGCCCTGAGTTCAAGCCCTAAGACTGGCAAAAATAAATTAATTAAATTACATTAAAGTGTCTTTAGGGAAAATAGACATAAAGAAGTATGACCTTGTGATCAGAATTCTGCCTCTTTTGCATGAAAGAAAATTGTCCTTCACTTTCTTCTTCATCCTTCATGAAAGTCAGAACACACTTGCCTGAGACTTAGCTTTAATTACAGTGTCATAATTAAATTATAATTACACTTAAGAAATGGCAAGGCAAAGAAAATTGGGCCCCTAAATGACAGCAGAAGATAGGTTTTTTTTTAAGACACTTTATTCTGGTACTTCTTTGCTATTTTTGTTTCTTAAGCTTCACCCCAACTAGTTCAAATGCCTTGAACTTTTTGACTTCTAGTTCATATTGCCAAATTAACTAGGAAGGGAGCCAAACATCAGGTGACATTTTTCACTTGTGCTTATGAAATCACAATTGCATTGCCTTCTTTAGCATTGCAGCTTGTTTCTTTTCTTCCAAAGAAAACCTACTAGTTGGCAAAGACAGAAATAGCGATATTCTCTTTTTATTGTGGTGAAGTTGAACCTGATCCAATAATTACTATTCACTGATATGCCATCTTTTGATACATGCTTGTTTATACTTTCATTGGATTTTTCAGTGATGTTCTGGTCAATTCTGTTGAGCTTCACTATTCTGTTTTTGTCAGTCATGGGGTTTAAACTCTGGGTTTGGACACTGTCCCTGAGTGTTTTTGCTCAAGGCTAGTGTTCTACCACTTTGAGCCACGGCTTCACTTCCGGTTTTCTGGTGGTTAATTGGAAATAAGTCTCGTGTACTTTCCTTCCCAGGATGACTTTGAACAGCAGTTGTCAGCTCTCAGCTCTTAAGTAGCCAGCATTCCAGGTGTGAGCCACCAGCGCTCAGCCTCACCACTAGCTTTGCAGCTCAGCTTTTCTGGAACAGTGAAATGTTTTACTATCATTGGTGATATTTCCATTTTAAGTTGTTTCATTGGAAACCCCCCCCTAATGTTCATATTTTTGACTCAAATATGAATCTCTACTAAAAAAGAAGTGAGACTCTCTTAGGGAAAAGGTTGATGGCAGATCTGAAGCAGAGAATGTGCAAGGTAAGGTTGGGACACTGTCTTATGCCAGAAAGCAAGGAAATGATCTGGAAGGTACTGGAGTTATACCAAAAGACAAAGGAGTCAGCTTAGGGAGGCTCCCAAAAGGCCAGCTTTACCTGCATCTGTTGTTGTTGCTTGGACTTATTTTTTTTTTACTGTTGTGGGTCTTGAACTGAAGACCTGGGCACTCTCCCTGAGCTGTTTTGCTCAAGGCTAGCACTCTACCACTTTGAGCCACAGTGCCACTTCTGGTTTTTGAGTGATTAATTGGAGAGAGGTAAGAGTCTTGCAGGGACTTTTCTACCCCGGCTGGCTTTAAATCACAATCCTCAGATCTCAGCCTCCTGAGTAGCTAGGAATACAGATGTGAGCCACAGGCTTGGAGTGGCTTTGTAAAAGCCCAACCGGTCAGGCACCAGTGGCTCATGCCTGTAATCTTCGCTACTGAGGAAGCTGAGATCTAAGGATCATTATTAGAAGCCAACTCAAGGAAGAAAAAAATCTATTAAACTCGTATCTCCAATTTCTCACCACACAGCCGGAAGTAGAACTGTGGCTGTGAGCACAAAAGCTCATGGACAATACTTAGGCCCTGAATTCTAACTGTAGGACCGACACACACACACACACACACACACACACACACACACACACACACACACACACACACACACTCCAAACTCAATTGAAAACAAACAAAATATGTTTACCTAGGATGTAAAATATCAGAAGGTTCTCAGTTTGAGGCCCCATTCAACAAATAAGTGGGATGAGGTGGCACATCCTGTGAAGCACTCTACTAGTCAGGAGACACAGACAGGAAGGAGGGTCACCATTTGAGGCTAATCCCAAGGAAAAAGTGAGAGAGCCTGTCTGCAAAATCCAAAAGGGCTGGAGGCTCAATTCATGAGGCAAAGAGCTCTTTGTTCGAACACCAGTACTACAAAATCAAAACAAAGTGAAATAAAAGTGTTCATTAATTTTTTTTTCTCACAGACCTTATCTCTAGGCAGGGATCAATGGGATTTTGATTTTCTTCAGCATCAGTCAATCAACTCCAAAGCTAAAATCATCTAAGCTCATTCCTTGGCATGCCTGGCCCTCGACCAGAACAGCTAAGGAAGAAAATATTCTGGGGTGGTTGGGAGGGGGGAAACAGTAGAGACTAGGTCTGAAAAACAGCAAGCTTCTTTTCAAATGGTATTTCCACATGTTTGGGTCAGCAACTTTACATTATGTATCTAAAACCAAACAACTATTATGTTGACATTACGTTTAATGTTCTAGGTGAATTTCCTTTGGCGTACCCTACATGGTTACTGTATATGATTTTGGTACACTGGATATTGTATATATGCCTACCTGATCTAGAGAAGGTAAAGAAAAATGAGGGTGTAACATATATCACAAGAAATGTACTCACTACCTTATTAACTAGCTGTACCCACTTTGCACAACACCTTGTCAACAAAATTTAATTAATAAAAAAAGAAAAGATTCAACTGTCATGTTTCTTTGTCTCCATGTCTTTCCATACACCCTCGGGTGGTCAGATTTCACTAAAAGCATTTGTCCCAAGAGATCACCAGGCACAAGTGAGGGAGAGAGTGTCAACATCATGTTACACGAACATCTGGGACCCTCTTGTGTGATGTGGCCTACTTTGGTAAGCACAAGCTGTCAAGGCATCATGAGAAAATACAATTGACTGACACACTCAAATACATAAAAATCTTAATGAACCCATAAAGGAAAACCCACATTGTCCACTAATAGGGGTGACTATTATACCAATTCCTTACTCAGTGACAAAAAAGAATGTTCAATATCAATCTTTACTTTTCCACCTGGACCTCCATTTCACAATTTTAAAAAATTGTTCCAGGTAGAAAAGGAGTTCTACTAAAGAAACTTAGTCAATGAAAGGGAAACAATTGGCAATTTGAAAAAGAAATCATCACTTTACAACTTGCAGTAGAATAATTAGTAAAGCCAAGGTCAGCAAAAGGGGTTAAAGGCATAAAGTATGAGGTTGATAAGGCATCACATAACTGCTGTTATGATCTTCTGCTATTAACAGAGAATATTTAGTTGAAACAAAGAGAAAAATGAGTATGAGGGACAAGGTAACAAACAGTACAAGTAATGTATCCAATGCCAAACGTATGAAACTGTAACCTCTCTGTACATCAGTTTGATAATAAAATTTTGAGAGAAAAATGAGCCCAATGCCGGTGGCCCTTGCCTGTAATCTAGATTTTTAGGAGGCTGAGCTCTGAGATCTGAGGGTCTGTGGGGCACACACACACACACACACACACACACACACGTGCACACACCACAAAGAGGAAAAATCATAACTTTTAAATAACTTACCATTAAACAGGGTGTAAGATATCACAAGAAATGTACACACTGCCCTACTATGTAACTGTACCCCTTGTGCATAACACCTTGTCAAAAATTTTTGTTTAATTAATAAATAAATTATTAAAAAATAAATAACTTACCATTAATACAGAGACTGACCATAGTATTGAAAAAAAGGTAACAGTACAACTCATACTGCTCAGCCCCTAACCCACTATGATGAAATAGAATACTTTTGTGTGTGTACCAGGGCTTGAAGTCAGGGCCTGAATGTCATTTCTTAGCTGTTTCGATCAAGGCTGGCACTTTACCACTTGAACCACACCTCCACTTTCAGCTTTTTGCTGGTTAATTGAAGATAGAGTCTTGGGACTGGGGATATGGCCTAGTGGCAAGAGTGCTTGCCTCGCATACATGAAGCCCTGGGTTCGATTCCCCAGCACCACATATATAGGAAACGGCCAGAAGTAGCGCTGTGGCTCAAGTGGCAGAGTGCTAGCCTTGAGCAAAAAGAAGCCAGGGACAGTGCTCAGGCCCTGAGTCAAAGCCCCAGGACTGGCAAAAAAAAAAAAAAAAAGAAGATAGAGTCTTGCAGAATTTCCTGCCTGGGTTGGCCTTGAACTGTGATCCTCAGATCTCAGCCTCTAAAGCAGCTAGAATTACAGGTATGGGCCACTGGCACCTGGCTCAATACAGCATAATATTTGCAGCATCACCCAGACATTATTCAAAATGTTTTAACTGACTTTAGTCACAACTTTAGGTCAAAATTTCCTGACTTCTAGGTGCTGGTGGCTTTCGCCTGTAATTCTAGCTACTCAAAAGGCTGAGATTTAAGGATTGAGGTTTGAAGCCAGCCAGAGCGGAAAAGCCCATGAGACACTTATCTCCAATTAACCACCAGAAAATCAGAAGTAGTGCTGTGGCCCAAACTGGTAGAATACTATCCTTGAGCAGAAAAAGCTCAAGGACAGTACCCAAGCCCTGAGTTCAAGCCCAAAGAAAAGAAAAGAAAAAAATTCTTGACTAAGCTAGGTGTAGTGATTCATATCTGTAGTCTTAACTAATTGAGAGGCAGAAATCAGAGTCTCCGTGGTTCAAGGCTACCCTGGGCAGAAAAGCCCAAGAGACTCCATCTCAATGGAAGAATCTAGGCAAGGTGATAACATGAATGTCAGCCCAGCTATAGTGGGAAATGTAAAAATAGGCAGATCAAAGCCTAGGTACTCACCTAGACAAGAGGCAAGATCCTAACTCAGAATAACCAATGCAAAAATAAAGCTAGACATATGACTGAGTGGTAGATTGCCTAAGTAGCACACTCAAGGCCCTAGGTCTGACCCTTAGTACTGCAAAAAAAGAAACAAACAGTCTAGAAGGCAATATAAAGCTCATTAAAATTTAAATGATAGCCAGAGGAAGCAATTACATAATTCCAAAAGGTGGAATTCTACCCCAAAATTGCTACCATTTCTTCAGAAATCAAGAAACTCCAAAGAGAAAGAAAAGGGAAGAGGGAAGAGCTCCTCTCCTTTTAGGGGGGGAAAAAAAGAGAAATAAATGCCAGAGGTCTGTAGTGAGCCAACTCCTGACCCATCCGGGTCATTGAGGGGATTCTAGTTGCAACAACTTAACTAGGAAGTGCACTTTGGAAGCTGGGCCCCCGAGGCTCACACCTGTAATCCTAGTGACTCAGGAGGCTGAGATAGAGCACTAGCCTTGAGCACAAAGAGGCTCAAAGACAGTGCTCAAACCCTGAGTTCAGGCCCCAGAACAGGAGACAGGGGAGGTGTGAAGGAAATTAAGAATAAGAAAATGCACTTTGGAAACCAATGAAGGAATCTGAATGTATAATGAGTATTAAAAGATATCAGCTGGGAATATGGCCTAGTGACAAGAATGCTTGCCTCTACACGAAGCCCTGGTTTTCATTCCCTAGCACCACATATATAGAAAAGGCCAGAAGTGGCACTGTGGCTCAAGTTGGCAGAGTGCTAGCCTTGAGCAAAAAGAAGCCAGTAATAGTACTTGGGCCCTGAGTTCAGCACCCCCAGGACTGGCCAAAAAAAAAAAGATATCAGAAAATTATCATTCACTTTAACATCTAATAACAACGACAGTATTATGCTCAATTGAGGAAAAAAAATAACCTTGTTTTAGAAATATGTAGTAAAGGACAGAGGGCAGGGGTTGATGGGTCATGCCTATAATCCTGGCTATTCAAGAGGCTGAGATTTGAGAATCACTGTTCAAAGGCAGCCTGGTCAGGAAAATCAGTGAGACTCCCATCTTCCATTAACTACTAAAAAGTTGGACATGGAGCTGTGGCTCAAAGTAGTAGACCACTAGCCTGGAGCTCAAAAACTCAGGAACATTGTCCAGGTATTGAGTACAAGCCCTAGAACTGGCACCAAAGAGTAAAGAAACGAAAAAGCATGTACGGAAGACTGGATGGGCAAAAGAACATATTTATACTTTATTTCTAAATGTTTTCCGAGGAAAATAAATGTGAACCAAATGCTAATTATCAGTCAACCTAGATAAAGACTATATGGGTAATTTCTCTAGCTTTTTCTGATTTTTTTATGGTTTGATTGTTTGAGACAATTCAACACTTAATTTCAATTACCAAGAAATTTTCTGTATCTCTGTATCTTTTCTCTACTGCCGAGCTCATTGTTCCCAAAAATGGATTAAATAAGCCCTCTGCTTCTTACAGTTACTTTCATTAAATTGTGGATACATCAAGATCCCTTTCTGAGGTAATCATTCCATTCATTTACTGTACTTTCACTGTAATCTGCTTAGTATAGCTTTACAGACTGATGAAACAATCTTCTCTTTTCAAAGCCATTATTTTCCCTTTTTCCATTATTTTCTCTTCAGGGAATTTTCCTCCAACTTCCAAAATCCCATTTGTTTTTCCTTTTTGTTTCTATTAAGTGATTGCAGAGGGGTTTGTTTGTTTGTTTCTGTCTTTGTATTTTTATTTTTCTGCAACAATGTCTCACCGTAAGCCCTGGATGATCTTGAACTCTTGAGATCCTCCTGCCTTAGTTTCCCTCCTGATGGGATTACAAACATGTACTATTATACCCAGCTCTACCGGTTTTGTTTTTTGTTTTTTGTGGTTTTTTTTGGCCAGTCCTGGGCCTTGGACTCAGGGCCTGAGCACTGTCCCTGGCTTCTTCCCGCTCAAGGCTAGCACTCTGCCACTTGAGCCACAGCGCCGCTTCTGGCCGTTTTCTGTATATGTGGTGCTGGGGAATCGAACCTAGGGCCTCGTGTATCCGAGGCAGGCACTCTTGCCACTAGGCTATATCCCCAGCCCAGCTCTACCGGTTTTGATTAAAATTAAATTGAGAAATAGTAGTAGAGCTGCTAATTAATATCTGATCCCACTAAAAACGCTAGATTTAAGCAGATGCCAGTGGTCCATGTTTGTAAACCTAGCTATTTGGGAGACTGAGATCTGAGGAGTATGGTTCAAAGCCAGCCCAGGCAGAAAAATCTGTGAGATTCTTATTTCCACTAAAATGCCAAAAAAAAAAAAAAAAAAAAAAAGCCAGAAGTGGAGCTATGGTTCAAGGGATAGAGCTCTAGCCTTGAGCAAAAAGAGAAGCTCAGGGACAGCACCCAGGCCCTGAGTTCAGGCCCCAGGACTGGCACTCACACACACACACACACACACACACACACACACACACACACACACACAGAGCCCTGGTATTGAGTGCTAATTTGCTTTCCTCACATTCTCCACATTCTGCTCTCTTGAGTGACATAAAGTTTATGCACTTGTTTTTCCACATAAATGAAGACAGCTATTCGACTCCCAGCTGATCCAGTCATTTCCTTTTTGACTAGATCTTCACTTTGTCTTTTGTGCTTCTCCCCACTTCCGGATGTGCTGATTTTGCCAGTGTTTCCCCTTGCAAGAGAAAACCCACATTTAAGGGCTGAAGACTCCAAATGTGTGTGGTCCAAGCATTGCAAAAATATTACAAAGACTCATTATGCCCTTCCTCTGGATGCCCGGCTGCTGCTGATGCACGCTAGATGAGGTCCATCATCCTCACAGTTCTCTACTCTGGGCACTTGCATTCAATTTGCAGAGAACTAAAATGTCAAAGCAAGGGGCTGGGAATATGGCCTAGTGCAAGAGTGCTTGCCTCATATACATGAAGCCCTGGGTTCAATTCCCCAGCACCACATATACAGAAAACGGCCAGAAGTGGTGCTGTGGCTCAAGTGGCAGAGTGCTAGCCTTGAGCAAAAGGAAGCCAGGGACAGTGCTCAGGCCCCCGGACTGGCAAAAAAAAAAAAAAGTCAAAGCAATTTCATGGACTTATTCTTAAAATAGACCTTCATGCTAGGAACTGGTGGCTCACACCTACAATCCTAGCTCAGGAGCTGAGATATCAGGAGCACCATTCAAGGCAGCTAGGACAGGAAAGGCTATAAAACTCTTATCTCCAACTAACCAAGAAAAAGCTGGAAGGAGAACTGTAGTTCAAATGATAGCATACCAGCCTTGAGTGAAAAAGCTAAAAGAAAGTGCCCAGGCCCTAACTTCTAACTTCAAGGCCCAGGACAGGTTGAGGATAAATTCATAAAACAAAAAAAGACACACAAAAAAAACAAACCTAAAACTTCATTTTCTTGAATATAAATGCTGAATTTTTCTATATGCATATGGTTATTTTTATCCTTGTGAGATTTTTTTTTCCACACCAGTCCACTATTTCAGCTTAACTACCAATCCTAATTGTGTTTTCCAAGTCATCTGACATTTTACTAAGTACATCTTTATTTTGGCCTTATCCACAAAGTCTAAACAGCAAAGGATCATACCCTGGGACAAAGCAATTAAATACTCCTTCCAGGAGATTGCTCAAGACAGGTTGAAATACTGGGCCTTTAGTATGGCCTTACCAAAGGAGGAACAAGGTCAATTTGGTCTTTTTGTTGTGATTCCTCAGTGTTTATGCTGAAAAAAAGACCTTTTTTTCTTTTTTGTGCCCATCTTGGGGCTTGAATTCTGGGCCTAGGCATTATCCTTGAGCTTTTATGCTCAAGGCTCGCACTCTACCACTTGAACCACAGCTTCACTTTTGGCCTTTTGGGTAGTTTACTAGAGATAAGAGTCTCTTGGACTTTTCCTGCCCAGGATGGCTTTGAACCTCCATCCTTAGATTTTAGTCTCCTAATTAACTAGAATTTCACGCATGAGCCACAGATGCCCTGCTGAAGGTGAAGAGGTGATCGATGTCGGGAAGATCTCACAGGATAGCAATAGGAAACCAGACAGGGTTCAGCACTACTGAATTGAGAATTGTGGAAAGCCAGGAAATGAGAACAGAAAAGTAGTTCACACAGAACTCTATCAAAGAGAGCTTTGCAAGCCATGCTAATGAATTTCAACTTTACCCCATCAGAGATGAAAATGGGCCACTTAAGTGCCCAATTTCCCTGAAGACACATTCCATTCGCCCAGTGAAATCTTACAAAAATGCAAAAATCTAGATTTGATGCAATGCCAGTCAAAGTACGTATTTTATTCTTTACATTTAGAGAACAAAACACTGTTAATATGTGGAACCAAACAACACCTAAATAGTCAAAGAACCCATAAGCAAGAAGAACAAATCTGAAGACATAACCATACCTGAATTCCAAACATACAACCAAGTAACAGTAACCAAAACAATATGGCACACACAGGACTTGAAATCAATATGTTGAAGAAGTTCACTCACATGTTTATCAGAGCACCATTCACCATAGCAAAGATGTAGAATCAGCCTAGGTTTCCATCAATAGCCAAAGAAACTATTTTCATGCACAAGAGAATATTCTTCGGGTATTAAAAAAAATAATGGAATTCTGTCATTTGCAGCAATATGGATGGAACTAAAAGGCATTATATTACGTGAAATGTCAGGCATAAAAAGACCAGAATCAGGACTGTGGGGCAGTGGCTGCTTGGCTCATGTGATAGAACAGCAGTTTAGCTACCAGAAGGCCTTGAGTTCAAACCCAAAGTACTACCGGGGCGGGGCGGGGGGGGGGAATAAAAATACCACCCATTCTCATTTACAAATGGGAGCTAAACAACAGCTATGTACATATGATCATATAAGACAAGGATAAGCAAAAACAACTCCAAGAGAAAGGCACAGGAGGATTCTATTGTTGATGTTACATTTAAAGTTCTAGGTGAATTTCCTTTGGCGTTCACCATGTGGTTACTGTATATGATTTTGGTACACTGGATATTGTATATATGCCTACCTGATCTAGGGAAGGGAAAGAAAAACAAGGGTTAAGATATCACAAGATATGTACTCACTGCCCTATTATGTAACTGTACCCCTTTTGCACAACACCTTGTCAACAAAATTTAATTACTAAAAAAAAGTTTAAAAAAAACAGGAGCTAGAAAAAAGCAAATTTCCCAGAAGTAGAAAATGGAAGAGATAAATCATAGGATGAAATTGTAACTTTATGCTTTATGTCTAATATCTAGCAAGGTAAGACAACTGTGGCTGACAATAAACAATTGAATATTTCAGAATAGCAAATACAGAGGATTTGGAATGCTCTCAATGCAGAAGCAATATCTGAAGTGACTGTGGCCAGCTACCCCTGAGTCTCATTTCACACTGCATACATGTATTGAAATGCCACACTAAACCCTGAAAATACGTGCAATTACAGCAGATCTTGGATAACCACCGGAAGGTTACAAAGATATGAAGAAACTGCCGCCAAAACCTGCATATGCTCAGAGCTCAGCACTGTGCTAGAGATTCATTCATCCCACGGAACTGATCTTGCATTGAAGACACATTGAAATTTTCACTTCTCTTCTATCAAACACATTAGCTTTTATCTTGATGGGGGGCGGGGGAAGGAAGGCGCATCTTTTACTTTGTGGAAGCATAGTTTTGCAAAACAGAGCAATGCTCAGCAAATCACATGATGACTTAACCACAAGTGACCATCATGCAGGACGGATGACACATCTCCCAGTCGGCTGAGTGACATTCGTGTCCGCGTGGGAAGTTAAACATTTTGTTTTTCAAGTTTCTTGGATTTTTTCCCACGCATCAGTGACCATAACTAGGCTGCATGTCACCAGATCTCTAAGAAGCATAATTCAAAGGATGCAATTGTAACATGGTTTATTTTTGCTTCCTGCTGGTTTGTTGTGATTTACATAGCAGAGGAAGTTTTCCTTTGTGGCTATATTTATATTTATGGTCCTGGGCACTTCCTATAACTTCATAGCTTACAGTTGAAAGAGTGATAGCTGGGTGCTGGAGATTCATGCCTGTAATTTTAACTACTCAAGAGGCTGCCTGTAATTTTAACTACCCAAGAGGCTGAGATCTGAGAATCACAGTTCAAAGCCATCCAGAGAAGGAAAGTTTGTAAGTCTCTTATCTCCAATTAACTACCAAAATGCTGGTAATGGAGGTGTGGTTCAAGTGGTAGAGTGTGAGCTTTGAGTGAAAAAGCTAAGGGACAAGGCCCAGGCCTTGAGCTCAAACCCTACTAAAAAAGGGGGTGGGGGGCTGCGAATATGGCCTAGTGGCAAGAGTGCTTGACTCATATACATGAAGCCCTGGGTTCGATTCCCCAGCACCACATGTCTAGAAAATGGCCAGAAGGGGCACTGTGGCTCAAGTGGCAGAGTGCTAGCCTTGAGCAAAGAGAAGCCAGGGACAGTGCTCAGGCCCTGAGTCCAAGGCCCAGGACTGGCAAAAAAAAAGGAGTGGGGGGGGGGAAAGGGACTGTGGCTTAGTGGTAGAGTTCTTGCCTAGCATGCAAGAGACCCTGGGTTCAATTCCTCAGTACTACATAAACAAAAAGAAATTTTAATCTGTGTAAAGATAAAACATTTACATATATAAATGAGGAGTAATTGTTCAGCTCTCAGTGGAAGATGAGCTCTTGGCCTAGGGCTCTACTAAGAAGCAACAAATTATATGCTTCTTCCTGTTGTAGCCTTTGGATCCAATCCCACAGGAAATATCTCTCATTCATAAATCATTCATTCTGCATGGCAACCTAAAGGAGAATCGGAGTTAGGAGCAAAAATGAAAGCATCAACAACTTCCTCTAATGCTCTCTCTAAACTTTCCATCCCAAACCCTTCCTCCATGTAACTCATCTACAACTGAACCTGTCTCCTCCCTCAGGAAAGCTTCCTTTCCCACCTTCCTCAGTGGTCTAAGCCAGAAACAACGCAGTCATCACCTATGCCAATGTCATAGTGTAAAATGTCACCAAATCCTAGACACAGACACTTTGTTTTAACATAAACTTCTCACCATTCCTGAACTGCTGGGGGGAAAAAATATCACCTGGTTGCCAGTTGGCTATGTCCTCAACCCCCACTCCGCGCTGTGGGACAGCTGTGTTTGCAGAACACAAACTGCAGTATGGTATACCCTTTCTGCAGTGCAGACCTGTGACAAGACTTGTGGGTTTTCTTGTGTGCCATTACTGAGGCTTGAATTCGGGGCCTAGGCACTGTCCCTTAGCTTTTTCACTCGAGGCTGACACTCTGCTACTTGCCCTATACCTCCACTTCCAGCTTTCTGGTATCTTTTCTAATCTGGCTGGCTTCTAACTGCAATCCTCAGATCTCAGCTTCCTGAGTAGCTAGGATTACAGGTGTGTGCCACTGTGCCTGGTGGAAGGGGCTTTAGAGCAGATAATTGGAGCTTCTGCTGTAGCTCTGATCATCTCTCATTCTCCCTCCCAATTTGCTTTTAAACCGCATTCTTTTTTTTCCTAAGTACACACTTATGTGCTGTTTCTTTTGAAAAGAAGTA
This sequence comes from Perognathus longimembris pacificus, assembly GCF_023159225.1. Taxonomy (NCBI): domain Eukaryota; kingdom Metazoa; phylum Chordata; class Mammalia; order Rodentia; family Heteromyidae; genus Perognathus; species Perognathus longimembris. The sequence goes on from NC_063184.1 coordinate 11,042,467, forward strand.
CCTTCTTTCTTTGCCTAGATAACTCATCTGCCTTCCTAACTCACTGACTCAGTTATCTTTTCCTCCAAGGAACCTCTTGCTCATCTCCCATGGAGGTGGCAATGGGGGAAAGGGGCTCTTCTCTGTGCTACCACATCATCCTTTGCTTTGTCATTTATTAATATTTAACAACAATGTCAGTTGCCAGGGTGTCATGTCTGTAGTCCTAGCTACTCAGGAGGCTAAGGCGGGAGGATCAAGATTGGAAGCCAGCTCAGGCAGAAAAGTCCATAGGACTCTATCTCCAACTAACCAGCCACAAGTTAGAGGCCTGCTTCAAGTGGTAGAGTGCTGACTGTGAGAGAGAGAGAGAGAGAGAGAGAAGAAAAAAAACTGAATGCGAGAGTGAGACCTTGAGTTCAAGACCCAGTACAGGCATCAAAAAAAGGAAGAAAAAAGAAAAAATGATCCATGGGCATGGTATTATAAATTTATATGTAGGAAGGCAATTCAGTGTGCAGCTTAATTTCAATAAACAACACGACTGAATGATTGAGTAACTTGAGCCAGGCATAAGTGTCTCATGCTTGTAATCCTGACTACTTAGTAGGCTGAAATCTGAGGATCATAGTTTGAAACCAGTCTAAGCAGGAAAGTCTGAGAGACTCTTATCTCCATTTAACTAGCCCAAAACAGGACGTGGTGCTGTGGTTCAAATGGTAGAGCACTAGCCTTGAGTAAAAAAGCTAAGGAACTGCATTCAAGATCTGAGTTCAAGCCTCAGTACCAACACATACCACACACACACACACACACACACACACACACACACACACACACACGAACAGACAGCTTTGTATAAGTGTGAATAGATAAATACATCTAATCTAATCACGGTAGGGGCAAAAGAGGCTCAGCAAGGCCTGTCTAGATTTTTCCTGACCTCTCTATGAAGCATTCCTTCCTCCTGAGTAGGGAGAGGACTGTTCTGGAAAAAAGAATCTCCAAGGAATAAGAGAACAGAGAGTGATCTTTTAAGTTTCATGGCTTTCTTTATTAGAGAGGGGCTCTAGTTTCTATGACTTGATATGGGGCAAAGAAGAAGGCTCAGAGATAGGAGAGTGAGGAAAACAGAGTCCTTCCAATGTCCTTGAGTTGAAAGCACTCAGATAATCAAGGCCACGTACTTTGGGGAGTTAAATCCTGAGACCCACCCACATTACAGCTGCAGGATGACTGGAACCCAAAGAATGGCGATCTGGGTCCCTCTCCTGGATTCTGGAGTCCCCACATCTATTATTCTGAAATTCCATCTTCACAGAAATCCAAGCAAAGCAGAGGGACAGCTGGAGAATTTAGAAATTGCACAGCATAGCATGAACCTGCTACTGCCCTTCCAGGCTCACTATTCACAGTCGCACTTGGTTCGGTTCATACCTATAGCCAATGAAGAACCAGAGCAATTAGTAGTCTCCAAATTCATATTGCTTGCATGTGCTGGTACTGGGAGTCAACACGAGTTGTCTCCTGAGGCTAGAGTCCAGGATCTGTCTCTTGTCCTAGCATGGCTCACAGCTGCCCATCGGGCTGGGCTGTGCCCCTGCCTCCTCCCTGGAAAAACTTGTGTTACCCTGAAATCGAACATCGACAGCCACAGTCTCCTCCTGTTGGCACACAAGATGAGACTCTTGGCAGCAAGTTCATTCTTCAATGAAAGCAATTTAGAGTCCTACCTAGAATGGGGAAGGGACAGGGAGAAGAGAAAAGTGCCTCTTCTCCTGCTCAGTGTAGAGAACAGCCAGCTATCTATAAAGATAAAGAAATTAACCCTGATGCCTGAAAAATCACTAAGTACAAATTCAGGTTACATACTGTTCTTCCTTACAAGGTAACTTCATTACATGGCTTTTCCAGGAGTGTTCCTTGTGGGATTAATCTTACTTTATTGACTAGGAATAGACAGAGCAATAAATAAGTAAGATGAGTATATACTCTGTTTCTATTAATCATTTAGTCAATAAAATATCTTCCAACAAATGGTCTGATCCTTCTCCCAGGCAACTAGGAGACCTGTCTATCAAAATACTGTATTCCATACCTCAAAATCTTACCAATGACATCTTAATTCACAGCGGCTGATTTCATAAGGTGCCTAAGAAAGGGGAGTGGGGAATGTAGCTCAGCAGTAGAGAGGATTGGCCTAGCAAACTTGCAGGATCCCATTTCAAGCACCAAAAAGAAGGAAGGCAAAGAAGAGAATGAAAGAGGGAAGAGGAAGCTAGGCACTGGTGGTTCACACCTGCCATCCTAACTACTCTGGAAGCTGAGATCTGAGGATCATGGTTCCAAGCCAGCCCGGGCAGTAATATGAGACTTATCTCCAATGAACCAGCAGAAAACTGGAAGGGATTCTGTGGCTCAAAGTGGTAGCCTGCTAGCCTTGAGCAAAAGAGCTCAGGGAGAGCACCTAGGCCCTGAGTTTAAGCTCCATGACGGACCAAAAAGGGGGGACAAAAGGAGGGAAGAGGGAAGAAAGGAAGAAGGAAAGGATGGGTATCCAAGTGAGAAATGGGTGCAAATAAAGTATTTTCATGATTTTTAATAGCTTATCCTAAAAATGACTTCTTTGTCACAGAAACACTTTGTATTTGCATTGTGGGATGTGTCCCTCCATACATGAGATGGGGGAGGATGCTCAGCAATTAGTGACTGTATAAACATGCAGCGTGCTCAGTGAGTCACAGGAGGGGGCTGTGAGTTTCAGTGAAGGATCACATTTCACTCTGAGCTTTCATTTTCTCAACTGCAAAGGATGAGATTTAACAAAAATCGTCTGTAAGCATACTTCTGTCTCTGAATTTCTATATTTTGGTTATTCAATAATAGGATAAACCAAAGTGTAAAATACTTTAAAATAAGTAATGTTACAATGAGACAAAATTCTCTGCAAGTGCTCTCATTGTAAATAATAAATTATTAAAAACTATTAGTTTTATAACTGCCTTTCTAAATTATCATTTGATACTTAATGTACCTTTAAATTCTTTGAACAAAATGTAAATATGATTTTATCCTTTCACTGCAGTAATTCTGTATTACCTTTTAGGGCTTGGAGTCAGGGCCTGAGCATTGTCCCTGGCTTCTTTTTGCTCAAGGCTAACACTCTACCACTTGAACTACAGCTCTCACTTCTGGCTTTTTCTATGTATGTGGTTCTAAGGAATCGAACCCAGGGCTTCATGCATGCTAGTGAACACTCTACTACTAAGCCACATTCCCAACCCACCAAGTGCCAGTGGCTCATGCCTGTAATTCTAGCTACTCAGGAGGCTGAGATCCAAGGACTGTGGTTCAAAGCCAGCCCAGGAAGAAAAGTTCATGAGACTTTTGTCTCCAATAAACTACTCAGTAAAAGCTGGAAGTGAAATGGGGCCGGGGGGGGGGGGCGTGGAAATACAGTACAGGGGACCCAACAGCTGCAATGGACACTGATGAGAGCAAACTAAGCAACTCAAGGGCAGCAGGGAGAAGGAAAGAAATGAGAGAAAAAGAAGGAACAGATTACACTAAGCAAAAGGAAAGAAATGTTCATATCACCCAACCTGGAAGGAATTGTTTTATTGTTAATAGAGCTCATAAGCATTGTAGACTAGAATGACAATGTCCATCGGGGGGAAGATTTTAAGCAAGGGGTTGGGTTGGGGGGAGGGAAGGTGGGAGAAAAATGAAAAATGGGGTTAACAAATATGACAAGAAATGTATATATATTCACTACCTTAAGTATGTAACTGTAATCCCTCTGTACATCATATTGACAATAAAAAATTCTTTTAAAAATAAATAAATTTCATATGCACTACAAAAAAAAAGCTGGAAGTGGTACTGTGTCTCAAGTTGTAGAGTGCTAGCCTTGAGCAAAAAGAAGCCAGGGACAGTCTAGATCCTGAGTTCAAGCCCTAGGACAGGCAAAAAAAAAAAAAAAAAAAAAAACCACCTTTAACATTAGGCATAGTAGCTTATGCCTGTAATACTAGATACTCAGGAGACTTAAATATTAGGGTGATGATTCAAAACCACCTTAGGCAGAAAGTTTATGAGATTCTGACCTCCGATTAACCACCAAAAAGCTGGAAATGGGGCTGTGGCTCAAGTGATAGAACACCAACCCTTAACACAAAAGCTAAGAGAAAGTAATCTGGCCTTCAGTTCAAACTCCCAAATTAACACAAAAATATAACAACACTACTCATATATTAAGGATGCTTTTGAACTCTTCAAATGTTTAGTTGCTATTAGATTCAATTCTGATTTCCTGCCTGATGGAAAATTTATGCCATTGCCTATTGAAAAAGTATAGGTTAACCACCCAAAAAAACAGAAACGTGGTATGTTCTTTAAAACCAGTTATCAGCATCTACTCATTATATACAACATGTCTATGAAATTATTCTGTGCCTGAGTCTGTCTTTGAAAGAGCTAACAACATTGCCAAAATATAAATATTCCTTGACTTCTGATTAAATTATTTGGAAATTCTTAAGTAGATTCTAATACATTCTCGTATCTAAATGATACAGGGAGCTCTCAAAGCAAAAGGTTGCTTTGCCTCTGCTTTGATTTTTTTCCAGTGTCTCTACACTGGGCTCCTAAAAGTCTCCCAGAATGAAGTCCAAATTAGTACAACCACTTTGGAGAACAGTATGGAGGTTCCTCAAAAAGCTCAATATAGACATACCCTATGACTCAGCCATACCACTCCTAGGCATCTATCCTGAACAACAGGTCTCAGGATATCATAAAGACATCTGCACATCCATGTTTATCGCTGCACAATTCACAATAGCCAAAATATGGAAACAATCCAGATGCCCCACTACAGACGAATGGGCACAAAAAAATGTGGTACCTACATACACAATGGAATACTACATAGCGATTAGAAATGATAAAATATTGGTATTCTCAGGGAAATGGTCAGAACTTGAGGAAATAATGTTAAGCGAGACAAGCCTAGAACACAGAGAACAAAGGGGCATGGCCTCCTTAATATATGACTGTTAGGAAGTGGAGGGGGCGGGCAGTTGGGGGGGGGGGGGACAGTAGAGACCTGGTCTGCAAAACAACACACTTCTTTTCAAATGGTATTTCCACAGGTTTGGGTCAGCGACCTTACATTATGTATCTAAAACCAAACAACTACTAAACATGAAAAGGTCTAGAATAGACCTATCAGCGGATCACAATAGCTCAACAGCTATGTACACATGATCATATAAGATGAGGATAAGCAAAAAACAACTCCAAGAGAACGACACAGGAGGATTCTATTGTTGATGTTACATTTAAAGTTCTAGGTGAATTTCCTTTGGCGTATGCTACGTGGCTACTGTATATGATTTAGGTTCACTGGGTATTGTATATATGCCTACCTGATCTAGGGAAGGGAAAGAAAAATGAGGGTGTAAGATTTCACAAGAAATGTACTCACAGGAAAGACACTAGAACTTATAGGCACAGGAAGGAACTTCCTGAATAGAGTCCCAGGGGCACAACAAATAGGAGAAAGACTCGACAAATGGGACTACTACAAATTAAAAAGTTTCTGCACAGCTAAGGACATAGCCACCAAAATAGAAAGACAGCCAACGATATGGGAAAGGATATTTTTGAGCACAGCAACAGACAAAGGCCTGATATCGGTCATCTACAGAGAACTCAAAAAACTAAGCCCCTCCAAGCCCAATAAACCTATCAGGAAATGGGCAAAAGAGCTAAAGAGAGACTTCACAAGAGAAGATATAAAAATGGCAAAGAAACACATGAGGAAATGCTCAACATCCCTGCTAGTAAAGGAAATGCAAATAAAAACAACCCTGAGATACCACCTCACCCCAGTTAGAATGGCCTATACTCTGAACTCAGGCAACAACAAATGCTGGAGGGGCCGTGGGGAAAGAGGAACCCTTCTCCATTGTTGGTGGGAGTGCAAATTAGTACAACCACTTTGGAGAACAGTATGGAGGTTTCTCAAAAAGCTCAATATAGACCTACCCTATGACCCAGCCATACCACTCCTAGGCATCTATCCTAAACAGCAAAATCCAAGATATCAAAAAGGCATTTGTACTTCCATGTTTATCGCGGCACAATTCACAATAGCTAAAATATGGAAACAACCCAGATGCCCCTCCACAGACAAATGGATCCAAAAAATATGGTACTTATACACAATGGAATACTACATAGCGATTAGGAATGGTGAAATACTGTTATTCGCAGGGAAATGGTCAGAACTCGAACAAATAATGTTGAGTGAGACAAGCCTAGAACACAGAAAACAAAGGGGCATGATCTCCCTGATATATGACTGTTAACAAAGGGAGACGGAGAGACAGTAGAGACCAAGTCTGTGAATACTGTATATGTTCTTGATACATTGTATATTGCATATATGTCAACCTGACCTAGACAAGGGATAGAAAAACAGGTCGTAAGTTATCATAAGAAATGTACACACTGCCCTACTATGTAACTGCACCCTCTTTGCACAACACCTTGTAAAAAAATTTATGTCCAATTAATAAAAAAAGAAAAAAAAGAAATGTACTCACTGCCTTATTATGCAACTGTACCCCTTTTGCACAACACCTTGTCAACAAAATTTAATTAATTTAAAAAAAGTCTCCCAGCATGAGATCAAACCTGTTTTACAAATGTGAACCCCAGAGGTGCCAATCTTCAGAAGTTCCCACTATCACCCGCTCCTTCAAATTCAAGAGAACGTCTCTCCTGGTGCGTGGGACCCCACGATAACATCGCTGACAGATCTCACGGTGCCTTCTTTGAAAACACAAGATGGAGACTCCTACCTCCCACAGCATCTCCCACCAGTGTGCGACACCTCTGTGTGTCTGAATATCCTCATCTCTAGCAGAAATTCACTTTTTGAAGCCTCCACGCAAAACTCCATCTTCTGAAGGCACCCAGGATAAATTTAACTGCTCTGCACAACAAAATGTTCCTTCACATAAACAGTTACAAGAGCCAAGAGCCAGTGACTCACGCCTGCAATCCTAGCTCCTCAAGAGACTAAGATCTGAGGATGGCGGTTCAAAGCCAGCCCAGGCAGAAAAGTCCATGAGACACTTATCTCCAATTAACCACCAGAAAAGCAAAAGTAGAGCTGTGGCTCAAGTGTTAGAGCACGAGCCTTGAGCAAAAAGAGCTCAGGGACAGCACTCAGGCCCTAAGTTCAAGCGCCAGTACACACACACACACACACACACACACACACACACACAATTAACTAAAGGTTGCAGAGGTGTGTGTGTGTGTGTGTGTGTGTGTGTGTGTGTGTGTTCCTGAATACAGGACCTTGCTCAGCTTTTTTACTCATGGTTGGTTCTCTAGCACTTGGACCACATCACTAGTTCCAGGAGGTTTTCTCAGTGTGTTGCTTGTTTCTTTGTGCCAGTATTAGGGCTTGAACTCAGGGCCTGAGTGCTGTCACAGAGCTCTTTTTGCTCAAAGCTAGCACTCTAACTCTTAAGCCACAACTCTACTTCCAGCTTTTTGGTGGTTAATTGAAGATAAGAGTTTCTTGGATTTTATCTGCTCAAAATGCCTTTGAACGTGACAGGTCTTTAGACTGCAGCCTCCTGAACAGCTAGCATTTACAGGCGGCAGTCACTCTAAATCAGCTCCACTCCAGTTTTTGGGGTTGTTGTTTTGGTTGTGTTTTTTTTTGCTAATTGGAGATTAAAATCTCTCCAATTTGTCTGCCTAGGGTGGCCTTGAGCAGTGATTCTCAAACTTCAGCCTTCTGAGTAAGATTACAGGCATGGGGTGCTGGCATTCACTGTTTGTCTTATTTTAACTGGCTCATTTCACATAACATATCTTCAGTGGTTGCTTTTATTGTAGCATGTGACAGAATTGCCTTTTGCTTTCTTTTTTTTCCTTCTTTTTCTTTTTGTAGGTCATGGGGCTTGAACATGGGGCCATGGCCCCGTTCCTGAGCTCTTTTGCTCAAGGCTAGTGCTCTACCACTTTGAGCCACAACACCACTTCCGATTTTCAGGTGGTTAATTGGAGATAAAGAGTCTCACAGACTTTCCTGCCCAGGCTGACTTTGAACCACGATTCTCAGATCTCAGCTTCCTGAATAGCAAGAATTACAGTCATGAGCCACCAGTGCCCAAGTGCTTTCCTTTTGAAAGATGAATAGTAACCCATTGTACGCACATGCCATATTTTCTTTATCCATTCATCTGTCCAGGTCCTGGGATTGAATTTAGGGCCTGGGCACTGTCCCTGAGCTTCTTTTGCTCAATGTTAAAGCTCTATTATTTGAACCACAGCTCTACTTCCAGCTTTTGGCAAGGGGGTGGGGGGAACTGGGGAGGGCCGGCTTCAAACTGTGATGCTCAGATCTCAGCCTCCTGAATAGCTAGGATTGCAAGTGTGAGCTATCAGTGCCCAGATCTATGTTTAATTCTTTCTGTTACCTCTATTTTGTTTTGCACAGCACAGTGATTTGGACGGTTTGGCAATTTCTCGACATTCACACTAACACTTCTTTTCTGTCATTTGTCTTGGCAGCAGCGTTCCTAACAGATGTGAGGCTATATCTCCTGGCAGTTCTGAGTCACATTTTTCTTTAGGCTCTTCCTCACTAACATCCTCCACCTCTGTTCCATATTCTCTAACTGCATTCATTTTTTTAAACCAACTACTAGGGACCACCACCCAGAACTCAAAGGCACAAACAGACTAGAATTCAGTGGGAGCTGGGTATAAACAATCAACATCTAAGATCCATCTCCAGTGAGATTAAAGCATTCAGTGTTTGCTCTCTTTCTCATGAATCCAAGTTACTTCTCCTCTCCAAGTTCGACGGTCCATTAACAAGCATGCTTCTGAGCTGGGAATATGGCCTAATGGTAGAGTGCTTGCCTCATATACATGAAGCCCTGGGTTTGATTTCTCAGCACCATATATACAGAAAAAACCAGAAGTAGCACTGTGGCTCAAGTGGTAGAGTGCTAGCCTTGAGCAAAAAGAAGCCAGAGAGAGTGCTCAGGCCAAGTTCAAGTCCCAGGACTGGCAAAAAACAAACAAAAGAAAGAAAGAAGTGTGCTTCTTTCTGTCCCCCTCTAGCCTGTTGAAATTGTCTTTCTTTCTTCTTTTTAATTCTATCACTTATCCTTTTAAATTTTTATTTATTTTTTATTTATGTAGCACCAAGGAGTTGAACCCAGGACTTCATGCATGCCAGGCAAGCACTCTACCAATAAGCCACATTCCCAGTCTAACATGGTCTTTCTTTCTGGGTTTCGCTCTCTACCTCTATAATTTCAAATCATTGTCTCAAATCTTTTCTGGTATCCTGGTAGCCATCTTACCTGTTGACTCAATCACTAGCAACTTACTCACCAAAGACCACCTGGCAAAAGTTCTATTTGTCTTTTGTCTATATAAGGTCTTTTCTAGGGGCTGGGAATATGGCCTAGTGGCAAGAGTGCTTGCCTCCTATACATGAGGCCCTGGATTTGATTCCTCAGCACCACATATACAGAAAATGGCCAGAAGTGGCGCTGTGGCTCAAGTGGCAGAATGCTAGCCTTGAGCAAAAAAGAAGCCAGGGACAGTGCTCAGGCCCTGAGTTCACAGCCTAGGACTGGCCAAAAAAAATAAATAAATAAGGTCTTTTCTAGTCTCCTAACATTCGCAAACTTCTGAGTGAGCCATAAACCCAGGCTTTAGCTCATCTAAAGGTTAGAAATCCGTGTGTGTGTGTGTGTGTGTGTGTGTGTGAGAGAGAGAGAGAGGGGGGGGGGGAGTGTCCTTGGACTTGAACTCAGGACCTGGGCATGGTCCCTGAGCTTTTTTGCTCAAGGCTGGTGCTCTACCAAGTCAGTCACAGCAATACTTCCAGCTTTGTTTTTTGTTTTTTTTTTGGCCAGTCCTGGGCCTTGGACTCAGGGCCTGAGCACTGTCCCTGGCTTCTTCCCGCTCAAGGCTAGCACTCTGCCACTTGAGCCACAGCGCCGCTTCTGGCCGTTTTCTGTATATGTGGTGCTGGGGAATCGAACCTGGGGAATCGAACCTAGGGCCTCGTGTATACGAGGCAGGCACTCTTGCCACTAGGCTATATCCCCAGCCCTACTTCCAGCTTTTTGATGGTTCATTAGAGATAAGCGTCTAACAGACTTTCCTGCCCAGGCTGGCTTTGAACCACAATCCTCAGACCTCAGCCTCCTCAGTAGTTAGGATGACAAGCGTGAGCCATTGGCCCCCAGCTCCTTCTGAACGTTTTCTGAACATGCCATTTTACCACTGTATAATAAATGCATTTACATAATTGCTTTGTGTTGCTTGTGTGCCCGTGCATTCTTGGCACAAATCCATGAAAAGGTTAGGGTTGTTTTTTGTTTTGTTTTGTTTTTTGCTATATGCCCATACTGAGGCTCACACTCAGCTCAGAACCTTGCACTCTTTTTTTTTTTTTTTTGCTCAAGGTTGAGAGATGGAACTTCTAGTCACTATTAGTAGCAATGGACATGGTATATAGATATAATCTCAGCTATGTGGGAGACTGAGAAAGGAAGATCTTGAGTTCAAGGCTAGCCCGGGCAAAGGTAACAAGATGCTGTCTAAAAAAAAAAAAAAATGAGCTGGGCACTGGTGGTTCACACCTGTAATCCTAGCTACTTTAGAAGGCTGAAATGTGAGGATTTCAGTCCAAAGCCAGCCTGGACAAGAATTTCTGTAAGACTCTTATCTCCAATTAACCATCGGAAAACCATAAGTAGAGCTGTAGCTCAAAGATATAGAACACTAGCCTTAACAACAAAACTCAACCACAGTGTCCAGGAACTGACTTCAAACCCCTTGAGCACAACAAAAAGAAAGAAAGAAAGAAAAGAAAATGTTATCCAGGCATTGGTAGCGCACAATGTAACCATACCTGAGAACTGGAGGACTAGAGTTCAAAGCCAGCCAGGGAGAAAATGTCTGGGACCCTCCATCTCCTATTAATCAGCAAGCTACCAAACTGGAGGTGTAGATCAAGAGGTGAAGAGCAAGCTATGAGCAAAAAAAGGCAATGATAGTTTGAGGTCCAGAGCAGGGGGTGGGGAGAAGTGCTAGGCACATGGTCAGGGTCCAACTCCAGTATTTAAAAAAAAAAAAAAAAAGGAAAAAGTATAGTTAATTACATGTTACTATTTGACATATGCATTACATTGTTTTTTAATATTATGACTAGCCATTGTGCAGCTAACTCAATATATACATTCCCTTTAGAATTCATATGCTTCTTTCATAATTAAAATTATTTGCTTCCTTGCCTAGAGGGATACTAATCCTTCTGTTGCTTACTTTCCCATCCCTGGATCTAAATTGAAATGAGAGCCTTACTAGTGCGCCAGCAATAGAATTTAAAAATCTTTAGTCTGGGCTCTTGTAGCTTTGCAGGCCTAATGACATCCTGGCTGACTGGAGATGCACCAGCAAGCTCATTTCCTGTCAGTTCCACAGAGGCTAATGGGCTTGCTGCCTGCACTTGCTCTGAGACCTAAAGACAGCTAGTTGGGGACAGGGTGTCTGGGAGCCCAGCGCCCTCTGCTGGCAGACTCCCTAGGAGACGAGACATCCTGAAGGATTCCTGCAGTAAATTCTCAGTTCTGGAGCAAAAATGTCAAGCTCCACCACAGACATTTTCTTTTAAGCTTGTGTGACTGGACCCATGGCTCACACCTGTAATCTTAGCTACTGAAGAGGTTGAGATCTGAGACATGAGGTTCAAAGAAAACCCTGTCAGGAAAGTCCAGGAGATTCCTACCTTCCACAAGATGTAGAGGTGTGGTTCAACTGGAAGAAGGCCAGCCTTGAGCATAAAGAAGTTAAGGAAAGGAACAGAGCCTACGACCTGAGTTCAAACCCCAGTATTAGCACAGACACAAAAAATAGATTGTGTTCCAGTAAAGGCAAGAAAAAGGTTGTCAGATCAAATCACTGTGGAGAGTTCTGAAATTAGTATTATGTATAACTGCTTCACATGAAACAGCATACCACACTCTAGGAAATGTAGCATTGTATTTTGTTGTTGTTGTTGTTGTTTTTGTTTTTTGTTTTTTGTTTTTTTGGCCAGTCCTGGGGCTTGGACTCAGGGCCTGTGCACCGTCCCTGGCTTCTTTTTGCTCAAGGCTAGCACCCTACCACTTGAGCCACAGCGCCACTTCTGGCCATTTTCTATATATGTGATGCTGGGGAATTGAACCCAGGGCCTCATGTATATGAGACAAGCACTCTTGCCACTAGGCCATATCCCCAGCCCCGGAAATGTAGCATTGTAAAAAAAAAAAAAGAAAAAAAAAAAGCTAAATGTACAGGGTAAAAAAATCTGAGAATTTCATGTGTTTATATAACTGAGATGCTTCTATAAGAAAATGCAAATAAACAATCTACATACTATTATACTTCACACGCATTTGGGGCTGTGGGGGGGAGGACAGTCCTGGGGCTTGAACTCAGTGCCCGGGCACTGTCTTTAAGCTTCTTTTGCATAAGGCTCACACTCTACCACTTGAGCCACAGCACCACTTCTGGCTTTTTCTATTTATGTGGTAATGAGGAATGAACCCAGGGCTTTGTGCATGCTAGGCAAGCACTCTACCACTAAGCCACATTCCCAGCTCCACACTTAATTTTTTAAGGTGGTTGTTTTTTAAAAAATATCAAAACCATCTATCAAACTACTTCCCCTGTATTGATATTTTAATGTGCATAGCTCTACAGAATACACCATGATCTCACTGAGTATAGCTACACAGTCCTCGAAAACAGTGTTGATGAAATAGAGATGGCAGACACACTGAAAGATGATACAGTAAACTTTCCCAGAAGCAGAGAGTTCCATTTCTGAGAACTTGAGTACAAATTAGAATTCCCTAAAGGCTCACGTTGATTCAAAGAACTGGTCACGAAGCCAACTCAGCCCGTCAGAAATCAGTGGTAAGTGCTGACAACTGCCTGTAAGTGATGATGTTGAGAACACTTCAGTGATTGCATTCAATTTCCTCAAAAAATTAAGCACACAAAGGCAGTTCCAGGCAGTGGCATGCTGGATAATAAATGGATAGGCAATTTTTGTATCACCCTCCAACCCCCTAAACAAAAAACAGGAATACTGTTACCAAACTAGCAATAGTTTTCTGTTTTTGCCAGTCCTGGACCTTGGACTCAGGGCCTGAACACTGTCCCTGGCTTCTTTTTGCTCAAATCTAGCACTCTACCACTTGAGCTACAGTGCCACGTCTGGCTGTTTTCTATATATGTGGTGTTGAGGAATTGAACCCAGGGCTTCATGTATAAGAGGCAAGCGCTCTTGCCACTAGGCCATATTCCCAGCCCCAATAGTTAGTTATAAGCTAAGGTTCTTTCTCAAAACACCATTCCAGCCGGGGACCACATCACACCGGTCATCATATCTGTAATCCTAGCTACTCTGGAGGCTGAGATCAGAGGATCACAGTTTCAAACCCACCCAGACAGGAAAACCCATGAGATTCTTGATCTTCAGTGAACCAGCAAAAAGCCAAAAGTGCAGCTGTGGCTCAAATGGAAGAGCACCAGCCTTGAGTGAAATAGACAGACAGGACCCAGGCCCTGAGTTCAAGCCCCAGTGCCAGCACACACACACACACACACACACACACACACACACACACACACACACACACATTGTTTTCCTGAGAACAGCAGGAAGTCTGAAGTATAAAGGGTCCCTGCTGCTGTGGGTTCTGTGGAAATGACTGGCTCTGAGAGGTCATAATGAAAAGTTGCAAACAGCAGGAGGCCACGGGATGCTTTCCATACTGGGCCCACACTGGGATGAACAAAGAGCAGCTCACCCAAACCCTGTGTCCACTAGGGGTGGGACAATGACAACACCTCTGGAGTTCAAGGATGGGGCTGCCAGAGAAGGTAGAACTTAATTCAAAGAAACTGGGAAGAGCCACAGGCTGGTGGCTCATGCCTGTAATCTAGCTACTCAAGAGGGTGAGATCTGAGGATTGAGGTTCAAAACCAATGCAAGCAGGAAGTCTATGAGATTCGAATCTGCAATTAATCACCTAAAAACTAGATGTGGAGCTGTGGCTCAAATGGCAGAGCGCTAGCCTTGAGCAAAAAAGCTCAGGGATAACGCCCATGCTCTGAGTTCAAGCCCCAGAACCAGAGGAGAAGGGAGAGGACGAGGGCAAGGAGGAAATAATGGAAGGGGAAAAGTAATTCAGCTGCTGAGTTATTTAGGGATCTTTAGATAAACAAAGCCAATGGAGTATATGTACCTCTATGGGGGGTGGGGAGAGAAGGGAGAGAGACTGAGAGTGATGTGCGTTCATTTTCATTGCTCATCATATCTGATGAGGAAATGGTTCGAGAGGTTATGAAACCTAAATTCTTCATTTTTTCTATTTACAAGCTGGGCACAGAAAAGCCATTTAAATCCAAATACAAAGACCTGTGGAACGGTAGAGTCCCCATCCCATCCCTGTGATAGAGTGCCACACACTTGCATCAGTTCCTCTAGGGGGCACTACTACTCACTTAGAACATTATTTCTAGGTTTTATTTGGAAGGATGGATTCTAGTTTCTATAGGCATCCTCTAGTAAAAGAAAGAGCCTGATTCTAAGCCATTTTCCTAGGCATCCAAACTTTTGGATATCATGTTCTAAGACATAGCCTGTGTCAGAGAAAGGGAGAGAGAGAAAGTGGGAGGCAGGGAGGGAGGGAGGTAGGGAAGAGAGAGAACTGCTTCAAAATGTAGAACAAAACAGGTTCTAGTATTAAAAAGTAAAACGCATATGTGAGTTGCAATGAACTTAAGAAATAAAGCTAGGCCAGGAGCTGGTAGCTCATGCTTGTAATCCTAGCTACTCAGGGGGCTGAGATATGAGGATCAAGGTTCAAAGTCCAATGCAGGCTGGAAAGTCTATGAGACTCTTAGCTCCAATTAACCACCTAAAACTTGGATGTAGAGCTGCGGCTTAAGTGGTAGAGCACTAGTCTTGAGGAAAAGACCTCTACCACTAAACTAGATTCCCTAGCCCCTTTCTTCTGAGCTGGTCACTGTGTTCCAAACTGATTCTAGAAGCTACTGCTTTCATCCCAAGCAGCACTTCCTTCTTATTGTTTGCAAATTTAATTATCTCCTAAGAAGATATTGAATATGGATAGGATTAATTATCAAGTTACCTAGCATATAAACTTTTGTTTAAATGATATATTCCTGCCACAAGACAAACTTTCGTTTAAATGATATATTCCTGCCACAAGAGGGCACTATAAGTACAGAAGCAGTTAAAAAAAAAGGTTTTCACAAATTTTAAATTACTATAAAATGTAAAAACTATAAGTCATATCACAATGTCGTTACTTCATTTAATCCTTTTCCACTAAGTGTTTAGAAGATTCTTTTCAAACTACTGCCAGTAGATGTTTTAAACACTTAAAAAGTATGTAGCATATTTCTTTGCTTGTATTTTGTTTCAATGAGTTATTTCATCAAATGTTAATAAAACAGTTTTTTATTTCGGATATGTTTCAGTGGTAGAGTGCATGATTCATATGCATCAAGCCCTGTGTTTTATTCAAGGACGAAAGGAAAGAAGGCAGGAAGGAAAGAGAGGAGAGGAGAGGAGAGGAAAAGAGAGGAGAGGGAGAGAGAGAGAAAGAGAGAGGGGGAGAGAGGGAATCAGACCTACAGACGGATGTGAAACTTTCTATAGAACAATTAATCCAATTCTCCGCATGCCTAGGAACTGTCCCCGAGCTTTTTCTCTTTTTCACTCTACCACTTGAGACATAGCACTTCTAGCACTTGCTGATTAAATGAATATAAGAATGTCATGGGCTTTCATGCCCAGACTGGTTTCAAACTGCTATCCTCAGATCTCAGCCTCCTGAGTAGCTAGGATAACAGGTGTGAGCCACCAGTGCTTGGCAGAATCCAGTTTTCTTAAGAACCAATGATAGGATTAAAGTGATAGAATGGTAGCAGGAAACTGTTCTCCCTAAGCAACAATATTGGTCTGAGATCAAATTTTAAAGTCCATAAAAAGTGATTATTAGCTACATAGAAGTTACTGATGTGTCTTCTATATTTCATCTTGGATTTTTCTCACTTGTGTGCAGTCAGGATGTAGAAGGTAAAAGCCAAAGCCATCATCCTCTCTCTGCCATGGTTTCTATGAATTCCACAGTGACTACCACTTCCCTTTCTAGAAAGTGTTCGGGCAGCTTTAGAGCACAATTACAAACTCCATGTGAGAGTCTGCCAGGAACAAGTATAGGAGTTTTCCAGCAGTGGCTGCCTGAGGGAATGTTCAGATAGAATCTAGAAATTCATACTTTGAGAGAAAACCCACATACCCCCCCCCACACACACACAAACCATAGTGGAGACCCAATTCAACCCACAAATTAAACACAGTTGCTTCTGCCTTTTGTCTTTTCTGTTACTTTGTTTGTTTTAAAACTCAGGGCCTGGACACTGTCCCTTAGCTCTTTCGCTCAAGATTTCTTGCTGCTCCACCACTTGAGCCACAATGCTACTTCTGGATTTTTGCTGCTTAATTGGAGATGAAAAGTTTCATGGGCTTTCCTGTCCAGGCTGGCTTCAAACTGAGATCTTCAGTTGGGTGCCAAGGGCATACGCCTGTACTCCTAGCTATTCAGGAGGCTGAGATCTGAGGATTGAGATGCAGATAACCACACACAAAAAAGCCTGAAGTGGATCTGTGACTCAAATGGTGGAGTGCTATCTGTAAGGAATGAGAGGCAGCAACAGATACGGGCTCACGGCTTTATTAGGGGACAGACCTGCCGGGATGCTGCAAGCAGAAATGGAGACAGCAGCAATGAACAGGTGTGGGCAAAAATCTAAAGAAAATTTTAGGGAGCAGTCACAGGAGTCACATTACACTGACTGAGGGACTTGAGGGGAAGAGTCAGTTTTGAGAGCAAAGGTTATGTGAGCTACGGGAACCAGAGGTGAAGAGTCTCCTTTCAGAAGGAATGCAAGGAGACTGTTGCAACCGGAGCAGGAATTTGTATGCCACGGGGAAATGGTGCAAAGTCAGGGAAATGGAAACAACTCATTTTTGATATGCAGGGACTTTTCAGAATTGGCAAGCTGACTCAAGAGCCTTTAGACTAGTCTTGAGAAAAAAGAAACTCAGAGATAATGCCCAAGCTCAGTTCAAGCCCCAGGATCAACACACACTCACACACACACACACACACACACACACACACACACACACACACACTGGAATCCTCAGATCTCAGCATCCTGAATAGCTGGGATTACAGACATGAGCTGAACCACCAGCACGTGGCACTAGCCTGTTTGGGGATTAGAAAAAGGTTAGGGGCTATGGCTTTGGGGCTGAGCTACTGAGAACTGAGACCAATTATCAGGCAGAGTAGGGCATAGCCTGCCCACAGCCTATGGAAGAGAATTAGTGAAAAAGGGCAAAGCATGGGGGCTGGGGATATGGCCTAGTGGCAAGAGTGCTTGCCTCGTATACATGAGGCCCTGGGTTCGATTCCCCAGCACCACATATACAGAAAATGGCCGGAAGGGGCGCTGTGGCTCAAGTGGCAGAGTGCTAGCCTTGAGCAAGAAGAAGCCAGGAACAGTGCTCAGGCCCTGAGTCCAAGCCCCAGGACTGACCAAAAAAAAAAAAAAAAAGGGGGGGCAAAGCAGTTTTATACAAGTACATCCAGTAACAGATTAGACAGAGGATAGAAATAGAGCTAGGAAGGCAATGGTTCTCTAATAGCCCATTAATGCTTCTCATCCAACTCTGGCCTCCTACATTTCCAGCCCTGAGTTCCCCCTGTGCTACCATGCTGCTTCCTGGGTCTCCCAAACCAACCCCAGCCACCAAAGGGATAATGGAAAACATGACCATGTTTGCAATGTGGAAGCACTCTTCCAGCACTGAGAGTCATACTCCACTATCAGACAGTCTGTCCAAAGAAGAAAACACGAGCCTTATGTTTTTTATTCTTTTGTTTTGTTTCGTGTTTTTACTTTTTCATTGCTAGGATCTTGTGAATGCTAAGCACACTCTCTACCACTGAGTTAACTCCAGCCTTGTCTTGTTAATTTAGTTAATTAGTTATGTTTACATGCTGGTACTTGAACTTAGTTAGGGCTTGAGCACTGTCCCTTGGCTTTTTTCCCTTCAAGACTGGTGCCTTGCCACTACCAACTTTTTGGTGGTTAACTGGAGATAAAACTGTACTAGATTTTCCTGCCAGGGTTGGTTTCAAACCATACCCCTCAAACTCCTGAGCAGTTGGAATTACAGGCATGAACCATAGGCACTCAGCCTTCATTTTTTTGTAATATGATGACACAGCTAACACTGCAATGGAAAGCAGAATGGTGAAGTCTTGTCTTGCCTCAGCCATTAACTAGTTTAAGGACTAAGTAAATACGTAAGTCACTAAGTTAAACTAAAAGGGGGTTTGCGGTGCAGCCAGTGTGACTGTCCTAAGACTTTTTTATGACAGATGTCTCTGAAGTTCAAAGAAGAAAGATACGTTTGTGGAAGGAAAACTTGGTGGAGGAATTCTCAGATTAGATTAAACCCTAGAGGATGAGAAGGATTAAGTAGCAGGAGGGAAAGAATGGCGTGTTGGGGAGGAAGGGCATGGGGGAGGGGGGTGGTAGAAGGAAACAACGTTTGCAAGAATTGCAGACCGGAATGCATGGAGATATGCTAAGGAGGGAGGGAGATCTCACACCAGAAGGCAGAGAAAGATCTTATCTCTTAGCTAGGAAGTGAGGGCTATCCGCATTAAAAAAAAAATCCCAGGCGAGGTGTTTAGAACTTGGAGTGGGGGGAGGGGGGGTGGGTTTCTCCTCTTCTGGGAGATGTGAAGGATGTACTGACAGCTCACGGTGAGATGTCCCAGCAGGGGCTGTGAAACCCTTTTGCTATCCATTGAAATGACCAAATTCTTTGTAAAAATCAGCGCGAAGAGTAGGAAAAAAGTGCTTGCCAGTTTTCTCTGGTGCTTTGGCACTTCTGCTACATTTGTAGTACATATTACCCAAAAGGAAACAGCCACTGAAACCAGAATTCCTTTTGTTTTTCCTCTCTCTTACTGACAACAGAATCCTGGGCCTTAGTCCTGCTAGGCAGGTAACTGGTCTACTCCTGTGACACAGCCTCTGTCAAAGCCAGGGCTTCTTATGAACCCCACACAAACTGATCCTCACTCTCAGGAATTAAGAGGGAGAAAGTCAACCCTTCACACAGTCATTGACTCATTATTCCTTCTTTTATTTATTGGATGTCTCCTTTCTAATTCTGACCTCACACTGTAAAGAACTCTGTTTCTGGTCCCCTTTAGATCACTATCATAACTCCTTTCTTTCTGGCTTCCAGCCCACCAACCCCCCTTAAAGGTAGGTGAGAGGTGGGTACACTCACCCCATAGGCAGCACAGGGTTAGAGCAAGAATAAGGGACCTGTTTGCTCTCCTGGTCACTAAAGGTTAAGTAACAACCACCTCTTCCTTCTAGCTCCAGGCCTGCAGTATTCACTCAGCTTCCTCCACTTAACCAAGTGATAACCTCTAGCTATGTATATACATTTTAATGAGCTACTAATTGCTGGCTTCCACCTGGTCCTTTATTCTACCCAGGTCTCTACCCAATACTCTCTGTAGCCCCAGGCTTTCTCCTTAGAGACTTCACTTAATCCCTCCCAAATCCTTGTCAAGGTGAGTCATCTGGGCCCAGTAAAAAATAGTATATAATCTCATCTACTGATATGTGAAGTACTCTGAAACCAGGTATAGACAGCTTTGGAGAAATTGCCAAGCCCATAGAGATAAAAGTTGGGGAAACTAGATAGACATACACTTACAAATACTGGCGAGGATAGGAGAGTAATAAATATTAAATCCAGTTAAAAGACAGTGTGAGATGTGGTTGTTGTCAGCAGTTAAAATTCACACAGACCTACATACACAACAGTGGTAAGCAGACCTGAGCATTTCCTGCTTAGCCAACATCCCAGGTTTCCCAGTTAGCTTTGTCTTTGTCTTTTGTGAGATCTGCTCATTCACAAGTACAATGGAGTATGGTAGGGGCCCTGGGCTTTCCAAACTACTGACTCCTCCTCTAATTCTTCTCCAGTTTACCTGAGACCTACCCCTCCCTATCTGCTTCCTTTCACACAAAGAAAATATTCTTACAGATAAAGGAAGATCTTTGCAACACTTCAGGGAAACAAATAAGTCCTTTTGTTGTTATTACTGATCTGATTGAATATGATCACTGGTTTAAAAACAAAACAAGAAATAGAGGGGCTGGGAATGTGATCTAGTGGTAGAGTGCTTGCCTGCTATACATGAAGCCCTGTGTTTGATTCCTCAGCACCACATATACAGAAAAAAGCCAGAAGTGACGCTGTGGTTCTAGTGGTAGAGTGCTAGCCTTGGGCAAAAAGAATCCTGGGACAGTGCTCAGGCCCTGAGTTCAAGCTACAGGACTGGCAAAAAAAAAAAAGGAACAGAGAGTACTTAGAGTTGGATGTGTGTGTGCTATCTGAATCAAATCCAGGGCCTTAGGCACTCCCCCAAACTCCAGGTCTAGAAAGAATTACTTTCAGCTTCAACTACTGTGTACTAAATCAAGTCTCTGCATATCTTGTTTGCAGTACTTCAAAACACATAAAGCCAGCTACGCGCAAGGCTTACGCAGGAGGAGAATCCCCATTACAACCTGGAAGTCAGGTGGTAATAAGTTCATGCCTATAATGCTAGTTACTCAGGAAGCTGAGATTTGAGGACCATGGTTCTAAGCCATTCTCAGTAGGAAAGTCCACGAGACTCTTATCTCCAATAAACTACCAAAAAGCTGTATGTGTAGACATGGGTCAAGTAGTAAATCGCTAGCTTTGAGCCAAGAAACGCAGGGACAGTGCCCAGGCCCTAAGTTAAACACACACACACACACACATACACACACATGCAAACTGAACGAAGACACATATGAGACATTTCGGGGAACTCGCTAAAGCACAGATCGGCTAGCCCACTGAGCTAGAATTATTCTCAGAACACCAAATCTGCAATTATCTTATCAGAATTCCCGTTTCTCTTTTCCAACCCTTCCAGCTCTAGGCATGGAAGGGTTAAAGGCTGTAACTTCATCCCTTCTGCCACTTCTGATAACTTTGTTTTAATACAGTCTTTAGAAAGCAGCTGGATTCCAATAATGCAGAACCTGACATTAGAGACCCACCAATAAAATAAATCACTTTAGCTCAGGATGGATTTGCTTAATTGTCAGTGCTTAATATTTAACTTTCAAATTGAAAATAAACCTCTTAAATTTAGTGTTTTCCCTGAAAAACTTCACCGCTCCCCACCCCCAGCCCAAAGGTTCCTCAACAAAAGGTATTGAAGAAACCAATTATGCACGCAAACCACTCATTTTCACATGCAAATATCTTTCACCTTATCCTTTTGTACATTTGAATGTGATTTTTACATTTAAGTCCTGTAGCCCAGGCTTTAGGGATCCCAGCCTGTGCGCTAAGGATTAAGATTTGGTTTCTAATTATCATTTCCTTTTGGTGGTAATGTGTTTGTTCCTTATTAGTGACACTCTCTGGCTGAGCCCTAAACCAGATTTTAAAAAAAACTCCTTTGATTTGCCTGGTTTCAAAGATACAAAAGAATTTCTCACTTTGGAAAATCCCCACCGAGTTTTTGGGTGGAGAATGTGTCACCTCTGGATGGTAATATTCTTCATTATAACTTAGGAGGTTAGGAATTCCTCAACCTTAGAAGGTCTGGTTGCCTGTTCATGTCAAGGCAGTAAGTTTCTATTATTGTTAAAGTGTTCAATTTCTGAAGAAGAAAAAGAAAGCAAAAATCCACAAATCAAAATTGTCTCTAAGAGTTTTATATATGGCTACAAGTGGAATTGTTAAAAATGGATATGTTGTTTAGTATTAGAAATACTGCTTAAAACTGGGTCTTTGAATATATTTGCAATTATTTCAGATATCTCATGGTATTGCATGATTAACACTTCAATTAATAACCATTGAAATCTGTTTTGAAGATATACCAATTCATATTGCCTTAGAATGAAATCTTCAATATTTGTCCCTATTATTACAAATTGGCAAGTGAAAGTAAAGGTGATTTAATATTAAAGCGTATTTGTAAGCTTAGGAGCATTGCCATCTGCTTTGTTTCAATACAAGAAGGATAATGATGGCTTTTTTTTCTCATCCTGAGACAAAATCAGAGTCTGGGCACTATCCCTGAGACTACCATTCTACCACTTGTGCCACAGCTCCACTTCCAGATTTTTAGTAGCTTATTGGAGATAAGAGTCTCACAGGCTTTCCTCTCCAGGCTGGCTTCAAACCACAATCCTCAGTTCTCAGCTTCCTCAGTAGCTAGAATTATAGGCATGAGCCACCAGCAACTGGATCTGGTTTGTTGGTTTGTTTGTTTTTTAATTAAGCAGATTTAATGATTTTTTTTCTTATCCAAACAGTTTTATTCGGCAGTAAAGGCAGTTTCTAACCCCAAGCTAACTCTGCTACCCAATCTCTCCAAATAACTTTTTGTGTGCATGTGTTTGAGTCCTGGGCCTCGAACTCTGGGCTTAGGCACTGTCCCTGAGCGTTTTTTGCTTGAGCCACAGATCCACTTCAAGCTTTTCTGGCAGTTAATTGGAGATAAGAGTTTCATGGACTTTGCTGCCCAAGCTGGCTTGAAACAGTGATCCTCAGTTCTGAGCCTCCTGAGTAGCTAGAAATACAGACATGAGCCACTAGAACCAGACTTCCAAATGACATTTTTGTTTTCCTATTTAGACTCATCCTCTTATATCATAGATAAGAGCTAAAAATAAAAAAAAAGAAAGGGAAAAAAGCAGTCTCAACTGAAGTTAGATATCTCTTCAAATATACTTTTAAAATTACTCTAGGGCTGGGAATATGGCCTACTGGTAGAGTGCTTGCCTCACATATGTGAAGCCGTGGGTTTGATTCCTCAGCACCACATATATAGAAAAAGCCAGAAGTGGCTCTATGGCTCAAGAGGTAGAGTGCTAGCCTTGAGCAAAAAGAAGCCAGAGACAGTACTCAGGCCCTGAGTTCAAGCCCCAGGACTGGACAAAAAATTTTACCCTAACTTTGCATACCCCCCTAGAGAGGATAAATCCCAGCTACTAGGCAGGCAACTTTACCACTGAGCTCCAGTCCCAGCACTACTCTTGAAATTCATGCTATTTTTCAATTGTTTTAATTGTTAAACATTTTAAGGATCATTAAAAAGCTGGCCATGCTAATTAGCCATCACAAACCCTGACTTAGATCTCTTACATCTCTCAGATTTTATCTCTCTTCTCTCTCTCTCTCTCTCTCTGTATGTGTGTGTGTATGTGTGTGTGTGTGTGTGTGTGTGTGTGTGTGTTAGGGCTTGAATTCAAGGCCTGGGCATTACCCCTTAACTGACACTATTACTTGAGCCACCCTTGCACTTTCTGCTTTGGGTGGTTAACTGGAAATAGGAGTCTCACAGACTTTCCTTCCTGGGCTGGCTTTGAATTGTGATCTTCAGATAGCTTCCTGAGTAGCTAGGATTACAGGCACCCTGCCTAAAATCTCTTTAAGAGCTAATATATAATTGATAATACCATGAATGTCCATTCATTTAAAAAGATGATGTGAGATATGGCAATGGGTGAGAGGACAGGATTAGTACTACATATTTGTTAAAGAGAACTATACCTTTTACGTATGACCTTATGCATGTGTACTATGACCTGAATAAACAGGTGACGGTGCTAAGGTATGGTGGCATACACCTGTAATCCTCACACTCAGGAAGTTGAGGCAGGAGGTTCAGGAGTACCCTGGCAATGTAAATGACAGAGAGAGGCTGTCCATAAAATAGTACTTGCCTAGAATGTTCAAGACCCTGCACTCAATCCCTAGTACTTCACAAAGAAGTGGGGGGCAGGGGAGTAGTGAATATATGTTACACTTTTTTTTAAGAAGTAATCAGAAAAGAAGTAAACAATAAGAAAATGAGGAAGTGGTGCTGTAGCTCAAAGTGGTAGAGCTCAAAGTGGAAAAAGCACAGGATAGCACCCAGACCCTGAGTTCAAGCCTCACAACTGACAAAAAAGAAAAAAGTAAAGGACAAGAAAATGACACTGATCAATTGGCTAATTATTTATAAATATAATAAAGAAGAAAAACATGATGACTGGGATTTAAGAATATCAACTGGAGAAAAAAATGTTCAATCAAATATCACACTGAAGAAAAAAGAAGTGTGTCAAATCATTAACAAACCAAACAAAGAAAATGACAAATACTATGAAGAGACATTCACAAATAAGGAAATAGAAGTGGCAAACTTACAAAAATATTTTTGCCTAGCTGGGCACTGGTGGCTGAGATCTGGGGATCATGGTTTGAAGCCAAGTCCAGGCAAGGGAGTCCCTGAAGCTCTTTGTTTTGTTTTATTTTTTGCCAGTCCTGGGGCTTGAACTCAGGGCCTGAGCACTGTCCCTGGCTTCTTTTTGCTCAAGGCTAGCACTCTACCACTTGAGCCACAGCGCCACTTCCAGCTTTTCCCTGAAATTCTCGTGTACAATTAATTACTTAAAAACCAGAAATGAAGCTGTGGCCCACGTGATTGGGTGTTAGCCTTGAGCACAATAGCTCAGGGACAGCGCCCAGGCTCTGAGTTCATTGAGGATGAACAACAGAAAAAAAAAAAAAGTGTCCTAATAAAGCATAACAACCCAGGGAATAATTTTGTCTGGTTTTATTTTTACTCTGTGTGTGTGTGTGTGTGTGTGTGTGTGTGTGTGTGTGTGTGTGTGTCCTGCTTTCAATCTTCAGCACTGAATAACAATAGCAAATACAGGTGAACCCGGAGGAGACCATTTCTTGGTCATTGACCAAGCAAAGTGGGAAGCTGATATGGAAAAAGACTTGTTCTCAAATCCAGGGAAATCTGAAGTCTCATATTCCTGGAGAAGTCCCAAATTCTTTTCAAAGAAAGGATCAGAGTCAAAATGTGAACATGATCTGATTTGATGGCCTGCGTAGATCTCAAGGGATTGTGAGCCCTGTGGAATGAGGGTAGGAACCTGTCCAAATCTGTTTTTGAATTGGTGTCAAGTAAGTTTGACTCAGAGTATTTCATTTAAATTTTGCATTGGGGGTTGGGGTGGGGAAAAGTATTGTTTTATTTTGTTTATGTCAGCTCGGAGGCTTGAACTCAAGGCTTAGACACTGTCCCTTAGCTTTTTCTCCAATTAACCTCCAACAAGCTCAAGTGAAAGTGTGGCTCAAGAGGAAGAGCACCAGCACTGAGTGGAAAGCAAGAGCTGAGGGCTCCAGTACTCCATGAAAAACAAAACAAAACATAATCCAGAGGTTTTTCAATTCTAACTACAATTTTAATGCTGAGTTATATTTTCATGTACATCGTTTTCTCATAATTGAGGCAACACAAATGATTGCTCTGAGAATAAACTCTTTGTTGATTCCATTTTAGGTTGATAAGAATATATTATGCTGCATCATTAGTAATGACTAATAACAGTGATAATCTAATAAGTCCAATGCAATTTAAGACACTTCACAAATAAACAAAAATTAAACCAAAGTGGGCAGAATGCCCGGATTACTTCCTACACACACACACACACACACACACACACACACACACGGACTAGAAAAGTAAAAATGGAAACAAATGTCTCTCTGTAGTAGTGGTGGTAGTTTGGGGATGATAAAACAACCCAAGCCATTTAGTTTCTACTTCTCTGAAATGAGCATGAACACCTTTGAATAATGGGAAAACACAGCCAGGAACCTATAGCTCTGGCTGTAATGCTAGCTACTCAGGAAGTTGAGATCTGTGGATCACAGTTTGAAGCCAAGCCCAAGCAGAAAAGTCTATTAGACTCTTATCTCCAATTAATCACCAAAAAGGAAAAAGTGGAGCTGTGGCTCAAGTGGTAGAGCAAAAATATAAGAAAGCTGAGTGACAGAGCCCAGGCCCTGACCAACAAAAAAGAAAAAGAAGGAAAAGGAAGAATGAGACAGAAAGAAAGAAAAGAGAAACAGGGGAGAGAGAAAGAGAAAGGGAAGGAAGGAAGGAGGAAGGAAGGAAGGAAGGAAGGAAGGAAGGAAGGAAGGAAGGAAGGAAGGAAGGAAGGAAGGAGGAAGGAAGGAAGGAAGGAAGGAAGGAAGGAAGGAAGGAAGGAAGGAAGGAAGGAAGGAAGGAAGGAAGGGAGGTAAGAAAATTTTTGAAATCTAGTCCTTTAACAAAACAATAACACCAAGCCGGGCACCAGTGGCAATGCTGGGCATGGGCAGTAATGACAATAAGATTTTTTTCTTTTTCTTTTTCTTTTTTCTGGTTCAAAGCTTGAACTCTGGGCCTAGGCACTGTCCCTGAGCTTCTTTTGCTCAAGGCTAGTGATCTACCACTTGAGCCACAGCACCAGTTCTAGCTTTTTCTGTGATTAATTAGAGTCTCACAGTTTCTTGCCTGGGATAACTTTGAACTGTGATCAGCAGTTCTCAGCCTCCTGTATAGCTCAGATTACAAGCATAAGCCACCAGAACCTGGCTGACATCCTTACTTTCATTTAACCACCAAAAAGCTGGAAGAAGAATTGTGGCTCAAAGTGGTAGAACCCTAGCCTTGAGCAAGAAAGCTCAGGACAACACTCAGGCCATTAGTTCAAGCCCTGTGACCACCACCACCAACAACAAAACCTACATTCAATTGTCAAGGGCAATATTTATGTATTCCTATGATATAACTAGCAATAGCAAGTTCTTCTGCAGAAGAACTCAGCCTCATCAAATTCTTTTTTTTTTTGGCCAGTCCTGGGCCTTGGACTCAGAGCCTGAGCACTGTCCCTGGCTTCTTTTTTGCTCAAGGCTAGCACTCTGCCACTTGAGCCACAGCGCCACTTCTGGCCGTTTTCTGTATATGTGGTGCTGGGGAATTGAACCCAGGGCCTCATGTATACGAGGCAAGCACTCTTGCCACTAGGCCATATCCTCAGCCCCCTCATCAAATTCTTCTTGAGCTATTGTTGTTCTTTCTAAGGAGCATTCCACTATCTCAGGACTTTTCTAATATATCCTAAATATGTATGCATGTCTACATGTAAATAGCATAATATCTGTGCATATGGGTCTCTATATTTTAGGCTAGATTAATATGTGTTTATTTGTTTGTTTGTTTGTTTGTTTATACCAGTCATGAGGCTTCAACTCAGGGCTTGGATGCTGTCCATGAGATTTTGTGTGCAAGGCTAGTTCTCTACCACTTTGAGCCACAGCTCCACTTCTGGTTTTCTAGTGCTTAATTAGAAATAAGAGTCTCAAGGACTACCCTGCCCAGGCTGGCTTTGAACTGTGATTCTCAGCTTTCAGCCTCCTGAGTAGATAGCATTAAAAATGTGAGCCCCAGCACCCAGCTCAACAGAGAATTATTGTTACATATATCCAATTCATCTGCTGTGTGGAATCAAAGTAAGTATGTGGTAAAGAAAAATGGAATGTACAAAGTAAATCACAATTATACTGTCATTTTTGCCAGAGCTGTTTCTATCCATTTCTAACTAAGTTAGAATACATCAAAAGCTAAAGCTTTTTAGAAATAGCTCAAATAATCCAATAGTATAGTCAGGAAATTTAATGAGATCAAACATATATGAAGGCTGGGAATGTGGCTTAGTATTAGAGTGCTTGTCTTGCATGCATGAAGCCCTGGGTTCGATTCCTTAGTACCACAAAGTGGTAGAGTGCTAGCCTTGAGCAAAAAGAAGCCAGGGACCATGCTCAGGCCCTGAGTTCAAGCTCCAGGACTGGCAATATATATATATATATATATATATATATATGTATATGTATATATATGTACATATATATATTTGACTTCCAATAATAATGCATTCATGGCATGCAAATTCTCTCTCAGATGCACTAATTTCTCTTCCAGGAGAAGCTCAGTTTCAGAGACCACTCTAGATCCCATGGGTTAGATTTGTGTCATGCCTGTGACTCACTCACTCAAACAATGACTTTGCTTTTGGTATCTTTTCTGTTCGTGCTCACAATGTCATTGCTGCACCTGCCTACATGTTGCTAGGTAGACACAGTAAACCTTGACACTTCCATTTCAGAATTCACAGTCACATTGTTACTCTCCCCCTAGAAAAGGAGCTGTCTTCGAAAACACTTCTGATCTCTTCTTGGCCCAAACTCCCGCATTAAAGTCCAAGCTGACAACAACACTACCTTTTTCAGGGAAGCCAGACAGGTTAATAAAGCAGTCTATTATCTTCACCACAAGGGTACCATATCCTTCCCCAAAACATACCAGGAAATTCATCTTCTGTCTCATCCTTTTCTTAGCATCCATCATTCCTCTTGCCTGAGACTGACCTGAGGGATTCAGGGGTTCTAAATTCTCTGCAACAAGATAAGAATAAAGGGTCTGGGCACTGGTGGCTCACACCTGTAATCCTAGCTACTCAGGAGGCTGAGATCTGAGGATCATGGTTCAAAGCCAGGCTGGCCAGCAAAGTCCTTGAGACACTTATCCCAATAAACCACCAGAAAACTGGAAGTGGCACTGTGGCTCAAAGTGGTAGAGTACTAGCCTTGAGCAAAAGAAATTCAGGGACAACACCCAGGCCCTGGGATCAGCAAAAAATAAAGAATAAAGGGGACCAATGGATTCAGGTGTGAGTGAAACGCTTTGATTTTCCTCCATACAGAGAAAATCCCACAGCACTTTTCAAAAAGCAACTAATATCTAATACCTAGCACTATTATAGCCCAGGCTGCATGTAATAGCCACAGCCAAATGTAAGTTCTTAGTATATAATGGTTTTACTATTTCCAACATGACTTCTGGGTAATAAGCTGGGTGCTGGTAGCTCATGCTTATAAACCTCAGGAGACTGAGATATAAGGATCACAATTCGAAGCCAGCATGAGTAGAAAAGTCCATGAGGCACTTATTTCCAATGACCTTTCAGAAACCCGGAAGTGGAGCTGTGACTCAAGTGGTGGCATGCCAACTTGGAGCAAAAGAGCTCAGGGATAGTGCCTAGGCCCAGAGTTCAAGCCCAATACTGTCATGCACGCACACACTCAGAGAGACATTCATATGAGTCACATGACAGCATTTGGTTAAAAAAAAAAAAAAGCTGACAGTAAAGATACAGATTGAAGAGGCACCATGGGTGGGGGATGTAATAGAAGCTATAGGTGTGTATGATTGGTGTGAGAAGAAGTCTAAACACAGGAAGTGAAAATCGATAATGGAAAACGGAACACTGAAAGATGCTAGTATCTACTAACAAGTAAAGGAAGAGGAAGTGACAGGGGAGAATGATAACCCCTGAAGGAGCCCTAATCATGACTATAGTTCTGTATAATTCAGCTTTTGAATGACTTACCAGTCTCCTCTCCTGTGACCTTCCCCAAACACTGTGCTCAGCCATTCAGGTGACTTCCTAATGTTCTATGCCTTCTACTTCAACATGTTTGCACCTGCTGTTTCCTCTGCCTAGAATTCCTATCTTTTCTTAATCATATTAAAAACTCTTACTATTGCTATTTATTTGTTCTGTTTAGTGCAAGTCCTGGGGCTTGAACTCAGAGCCTGGGTGCTATCCCTGAGCTTTTATGCTAAAGTCTAGTGCTCTACCACTTGAGCCACAGCTCCATTTCCAGTCTTTTGGTAGGTAATTGGAGACAAGAGGGTCACAGACGTTCTTGCCTGGGTTAGCTTTGAACTGCAATTCTTAGATTTCATCCCTCCCCATCCACCCCACCCCCACATAGCATTGGATTATAGCTACATTATTAAAGTCATCACATCCTGTTTATTTTCACACTACTCCCATGCTTTCATGTGTATTGATGCACCGTGTATTATATCCAGGCCTCCCATGACAACTGGTAGATGGTGGCAGTATTTTCTGGCACTGCTGAAGGGACACAGGCTTTCACAACTACACATGGGAGTGTGGAGTTCTTGTTCTGCCATGTACTTGTGTGTATGATCTGGAGAAGATAAATCTTGGTTTCTTTACATTGGAATAATTAGCCATGTGTTGGTGGCTCACGCCTATAAGATCTGAGGGTCAAGGTTCAAAGTCAGCCAAGGCAGGAAAAGTGTGAGAGACTTCTCTTCAGTCAACCATTAAAAAGCTGGAAATAGAGCTATGGCTCAAGAGGTAGAGCACCAACTCTGAGCGTAATAGTTAAGAGACAAGGCTCAGGTACTGAAATCAAGCCCTAGTACAGATAGGTAGGTAGTTCAACCTCAATGTCAGGCTCAGTCATACAGTCTCTATAACCAATGAAGACTACAGAATTAGAAAAAAAAAAATTTCTAGGCAGAAGTAAGTCCTAGAAGAGGCAAATGATGTTGTCAAAGCTGAAAGAAAGCAGAAATATGTGAAAAAACAGTGCATGGGTGTTCCTGCTTTTCTTGTACAAGAAGGTGGCTATAAAAACAAGAGTTTATGAATGAAACTGTGTGAGCGTGTGTACAAGCACATGCACATTCATGCTCATCCTGGGTCTTGAACTCAGAGCCTGGATGATGTTCTTGAGCTTTATCACTCAAGGCTGGCATTCTACCTCTTGAGCCACAGCTCCACTTCCAGCTTTTTGATGGTAAATTAGAGATGAATCTCAAGGACTTTCCTGCCCCAGCCAGTTTTGAACTGCACTCCTCAGATCTCAGCCTTCTGAATAGTTAGGACTACAGGTATGAGCCACTGGTGCCCAACTCCAAATAAAACCTTTTGTACTCCAGATCAAAGAATGTAATCAGCTATCCAATGATATAGACTTGCTATCAAAAAAGATAAGACTTTCTAAGTTGACTATGAGGTCCTTTATCTAATTAGAAGCCTGATTTTGTCAATAGCCCTTGTACTCTCCCCCTACATCACCTCGAGTTCCACGGCTTGAATTCAGGGCTACTCAGGAGGCTGAGATCTGAGGACCCTGGTTCAAAAGCAATCCTGGGTGGAAATGTCCAATTAACCAGCAAAACGTTGGCTGGAGATGAGGCTCAAGTGGTAGGGTGTCAGACAAGTAAGTACCAAGTCCTGAGTTCAAGTCTCAATTTTGGAAAAAGAAGAAGAAAAGAAGTGGT
Source organism: Perognathus longimembris pacificus (assembly GCF_023159225.1). Classification (NCBI taxonomy): domain Eukaryota; kingdom Metazoa; phylum Chordata; class Mammalia; order Rodentia; family Heteromyidae; genus Perognathus; species Perognathus longimembris. The sequence goes on from NC_063184.1 coordinate 11,073,735, forward strand.
GAGTTAGGAGGGATGGGTGAGAATGTTGAAGGGTAACATTGATCAAAGTGCATTGTATTCATAAACAATTTTGTTGAATGGCAACTTCTTTGCAAAACTGCTTAACAATAATAAAAATATTTTAAAGGAAAAAAAGAAATAGTAAAATAAACTATGACACATTTCTATACAAATATGTAACAGCTGGGAGATTGAGAGCTGAGGATCATACTTTGAAGGTAGCCCAAGCCAGAAAGTCTGCAAGACTCTTAACTCCAAGGAACCATCAAAAAAGCTAGAAGTGGAGCTGTGGTTTAGGTGGTAAAATGCAGACTTGAGAGAAAATGCTAAGGGTCACCAGCCCCGAGTTTAAGCCCTAGTGCGCACACACACACACACACACACACACACACCACACTTAAAAACAAAAAGTATGTATCAAAATGAAATGACTACTCATTTTTTATGAAAATAATACAAGACACAGCAATGTACATAGTAGGCTCCCATTCAGTGTAAAGGAGGAGGATGTACACAGAAATCTTTTAATTCACCTTGACTATTTCTAGAAGGATGTGTACAAAGTGTTTGCTCCTGGAATAGATGATTGTAGGGTTTGACCTTGGGCATGTTTACTTTCCCTATCTAAAATGTTATTATCATAAATTCATAGCTTCTTCAATTAAAAATTCCATAAAATTATGTTTTAAAAGCTTAACTTTATTAGTGGAATGGACAATTAGCCAAGCCACTTAGGATGCAAGCAATTCTAATCAAAGTATGTCTTTTCATCATACATCTATAATATTTTATTGCTTGTTGAGTACTTATACACGTATTGTCATTATAGGAATTTGGCTTTTTGGAGATTTCAGGTGTTCAAATCCAAGACCTCACATTTGCTACACAAGCAATCTCCCACTAAGCTATCTGGCTTAGCCCTCCGCTAGAGTTTAGTACTGGGCCTATGGAGCCATGATTATTCCCATTTTCTAGATTATAAAAGTAAATCTCATGGGCTGGGAATATGGCCAAGTGGCAAGAGTGCTTGCCTTGTATACATGAAGCCCTGGGTTCAATTCCCCAGCACCACATATATAGAAAATGGCCAGAAGTGGTGCTGTGGCTCAAGTGGTAGAGTGCTAGATTTGAGCAAAAAGAAGCCAGGGACAGTGCTCAGGCCCTGAGTCCAAGGCCCAGGACTGGCAAAAAAAAAAAAAAGTAAATCTCACAAGATTGTATATAATGACACAGTTGTTTAGTACTGGGCCTATGGAGCCATGATTATTCCTATTTGCTAGATTATAAAAGTAAATCTCACAAGATTGTATATAATGACACAGTTATTCAGAAGACAAAGGGAAGTTAGCCACACAGTCTGGTTTCTGACTTCTGTGTCTGACCTCCAGGAAAATGGTGGCTTTCCTGTCTTTTAGTCTTGTCCTAGAGGAAGGGAAAGGCTGTTCATGGAGCATTTATCATATAACAAAATCCACTGAATATTTGCAAAGTGCAGAGCATTAACTTATCTAAAAGCTTGTATGCACTGAATTACTTAATTCTTACACTAATTTTTATTAAAAGGTATTACTGTGATCCCATTCACAAATAAAGAATCATTTGCTTAACAAATAGGCTAAGTAGCTTGCCTAAAGTTACATACCTATAAGTTAGGTTTGGTAGCTCACACCTGTCATCCCAACTACTCAGGAGACAGAAATCAAGAAGATCATGATTTGAGGCAAGCCTGGGCCAAAAGTTACCAACAGTCAATCTCAATAACCAAGTCTAGCACACGGGCATGTTCCTGTGATTCCATCTATGGTAGGAGACATAGGTAAGAGAAAAAGTGCAAGACCAGTTGTGAAAAATAACTAAAACAACAAGGGCTAGAGTTATCATTCAAGTGGTAGTCATTCAAGGGAGTGTGAGGCCCTGAGTTCAAACCTCAGTGTCACCAAAAAGTAAAATAAAAGCCAGGCTCCAGTGGCTCATGCTTGTAACCCTATATATTCAGGAGGCTGAGATCTGAGGATTGCAGTTCAAAGCCAGCCAGGGCAGGAAAATCCATGAGATTCTTATCTCTAATGACCCAGAAAAAGCCAGATGTAGAGCTGTAGCTCAGGACCAATTAATAAAATAAATGATTTATTTTATAATATATATAATTTATTTTATTAGTTAATAAAATAAAGTTATGCAGATGTGAAAAGATGAAACCAGACTTTACACATGTGTTTACTTAGGCCTTGGAATGTCTGTCTGCATCCCATAAATGGGTGTGCTTGGGTGCCGGGGTGCACACCTGGCCTCACAAGTCTACCCTCTGAACAGAAGAATGACAGGAAAGTCCTCCTCCAGCTCAGATACAGGATGGGGGCCACTGAGGCAGAGGAATGAAGTATAGGTCCTGACTCCTCCCAGCTCAGGAGCCCATGCAGGCCACTTGTGAGCAAGGCCCCGCCCACACCCTCCTCTCACTAGGAAAGGATGAGGCCAGAGGAGGCCTAGACCATAGGATGCAGAGCCCAGGGCCCCCACTGCCCCCACTAAAGAAGGTAGTATGCAACTCTGAAACTTAAAGGGCAGACGCCAGTCCTGGACTTCTGTGATACACCGATTTAGGAAGATTTAAGTTAGAAGGTATTTCCTGTGAAATTAGTTCTGAGAGAGAGGAGAGGAAAGAGAGAGAGAGGAGGGGAAAGAGAGAGGAGGGGAAAGAGAGACAGAGAGTGAACACACACATACACACAGCTCCACAAACAGTGGACAAAAAGATTAGAGAACAGACCTCAGTGGCTAGGAATTAGAAAAAGGAATGTTTAGGGAAATTAGACTGTGATAACAGGTATATAATTCTTAGTATATGTCAAAAAAAAAAATCAACTCAAATCCAGGCACTGGTGGTTCATGCCTGTAAAGCTTACTTAGGAGGCTGAGATCTCAGGATCACAGTTCAAAGCCAGCTCAGGCAGGAAGGTCTGTGATACTCTTATCTCCAATTAATCACAGAAAAGGCTAGAAATGATGCTGTTGCTCAAGTGGTAGAATACTAGTCTTGAGCAAAATGAGCTTAAAGCCAGCATCCAGACCCAGAGTTCAAGACCCAGGACTAACCCCCCCTTTCCCCCCCCCAAAAAAAAATCATAAAATCATATAGAAAGTAAATGTTGCTATGCATAAATTAAAAACAAATTTTAAGTATCTCATTAATGTGTATATTTGTCTAGATTAATTTTTTGCTTCATTCCAGCCTTTCACTATGAACATAATTCTCTCTTATAATGTAGGTCTTTTTTCTTTTCTATTTCTTTTCTTTTTTTTTTGTCCAGTCCTTGTGCTTGAACTCAGGGCCTGAGCCTGCCCCCTGGCTTCTTTTTGCTCAAGGCTAGCACTCTACCACTTGAGCCACAGTGCCACTTTTATCTTTTGTTTATGTGGTACTGAGGAATCGAACCCAGGGCTTCATGCATGCTAGATAAGCATTCTACCAGTAAGCCACACTCTAGCCTCTAATGTAGCTCTGATAATTAAATGGTTCCATAATTTTAGCTCCTCTGGAGGCTGAGATCCAAGGATTATGGTTCAAAGCCATCCTGGGCTTGAAAGTCTGTGAGACTTTCACCTACAACTAAACACCAAACAGCTAAAAATGGAACTATGGCTCGAGTGCTGGGCTGCTTTTTCTTTTTGGCCAGTTGTGGGGTTTGAACTCTGGGCCTGGGTGCTATCCCTGAGCTCTGCAGCTCAGGCTAGCTCTCTTCCACATGAGCCACAGTGCCACTTCAGGCTTTTCCTAAGTAGCTTATTGGAGATAAGAGTCTCATGGACTCTCCTACCTGGGCTGGCTTTGACCTGTGATCCTCAGATCTCAACCTCCTAAATAGCTAGGATTACAGGCATGAGCCACTGGCACCCAGCTTAAGTGATTTTATTTTTTATTTTATTTATTTATTTATTTTTGCCAGTCCTGGGCCTTGGACTCAGGGCCTGAGCACTGTCCCTGGCTTCTTTTTGCTCACGACCAGCATTCTACCACTTGAGCCACAGTGCCACCTCTGGCCATTTTCTATATATGTGGTGCTAGGGAATCGAACCTAGGGCTTCATGTGTAAAAGGCAAGCACTCTTACCACTAGGCCACATTCCCAGCCCTAAATGCTATTTTTGAGAGGAAAAAGCTAAGAGGCAGTGCCCAGGCCTTGAGTTCAAGCCCCAGTACTAGCACACACAAATGTGTTTATGTTTGTATATGTATATATGCCTATATATGTCTATTTATATATGCATGCATATATGAATATAGATATAGATACATAGCACCTATGGTGTTTTGCAGTGCTAGGGATTGAACCCAGGACCTTGAGCATGCTAGTAAGTACAGCATCACTGAGATACATCCACACCTCAAATACATCTTTTTTTTTTTTTTTTTTTGCCAGTCCTGGGGCTTGAACTCAGGGCCTGAGCACTGTCCCTGGCTTGTTTTTACTCAGGGTTAGCACTCTACCACTTGAGCCACAGCACCACTTCTGGCTTTTTCTGTTTATGTGGTGCTGCGAAATCAAAACTTGGGCTTTAAGCATGCTAGGCAAGCACTTTACTGCTAAGCCACATTCCCAGCCCTCAATATATGTCTTGACAGGCATTAAAAAAGAACAAAATAATAGAAAAACCAGAAGGAAGGGAAGGAGGAGGAAGAAGAAAAGGAGGGAGGGAGGGAAGGAGGGAGGGAGGGAGGGAGGGAGGGAGGGAGGGAGGGAGGGAGGGAGGGAGGGAGGGAGGGAGGGAAGGAAAGAAGGAAGAAAGGAAACCTTGAAAATGTAAGCTAGCTCTTTGCTTCTTTATGTATGTCTATTCAGGAAGATTATCCATTAGTCCAAATTATTCTCAGGATGATCTTTCCCAGGATTGTGGGGAAAGCTGCAGGAGTAGTTGAGCAACTCCCCAGAGGAGCAAAAGCTGAGGAAAGACTTGATCTCCGCTCTCATCCACCACAGCGCTGGAGAAATGCTCCTTTATAGTGCCCAGAAGTAAATGTGGGCTTCAAGTTATTCTCATGCAATGGATTTCAATAACAAAAATCATTTTAACAGTGCTGTAAATCCTGTCATCAAACCAGGGCAACCCAAAAGGGAACCTCATTAGAACAGTTATAGATCACTAGGAGTAAAAAGAGGGTTGAATGGAGCCCCCTTAATAGCCACAATGCCTAAAAATGAGAAAAGGAAGATAGTCAACAATAATAATTGGGAAAGAAGGCATCATTAGGACCAAAATCTGGACCCCTGAGTTGTAACTTCCTACATGTTCTGAACTTGAGCTTAGTTTTCTGACTCCCACATTTTATCATCTGGAAAATGGGAATAACAATGTCTCTTTTCTCAAGATGATTGTGAAAAGTACCCCTTGTTCAGAACTATGCCTGGCTCATTGTAAATGTTTCATTAGAGTATAATCCTATGAGAAGTATTTAAGTTATCATAGCAGAGGAAAAAACATTTTGCTACTGTAAACAAATTGGCAGCAACATCTAGAGATCTGGGGAAAGATTGATCATGAAATAAGAGATAAAATGGATTTTGGTAGCACTATGATGGTGGATGACTCAATCACTCTTCCCAGTCTCACAAACATTGATTCCATGTGAATACCCATCAGAATCCATCAGAAAGATGATAAGGTCCAGAAATATGCTGCCAAGGTGCTTTGAACTTCAAGATCTCTGGAAGTACTGAACTGATTGATTTAAATCCTTTAGGAATATGTCTCAACGTTTACAGAAAAACAGCTCCAGAACTCAATTGCAAGTTGGATATTGAATGCTCATGTCTGTAATCCTGCTACTCAGGAGGCTGAGTTCTGAGGATTGCAGTTCAAAGCCAGCTCAGGTAAGAAAGCCTGTGAGACTCTTTATTTCCAGTTAATGACTAGAAAGCCAGAAATAAAGAGAGCTGGGGTTCAATTGGTAGAGCACTACCGCTGAGCACAAAAGCTCAAGGACAGTACCTAGGCCCTGAGTTCAAACTCCAGGACCACACACACACACACACACACACACACACACACACACACACACACACACACACTAAAATAAAATACTTTTTAATCCCTCAATTGTAGAAGTTTCATTTTAATATTTCTTTTATGAAGTTAGAAAATGAATAAAGAATAAACCTGCCTATTCGCAGACGACATGATCTTATATCTGAAGGACCCAAAAAACTCAGTACCCAAACTCCTACATCTAATAAACCAATTTGGCAAAGTAGCAGGATACAAAATCAATCCGCAAAAGTCAGCAGCTTTTCTGTACACCAGCAACAGACAAACAGAAAAGGAAATTATGGAAACAATTCCATTTACAGTAGCCAAAAAAAGAATAAAGTACCTAGGGATCAACTTAACCAAGGACGTGACGGACCTATTCAATGAAAACTACAAAAATCTAAGGGAAATCAAAGAAGACACAAGGAGATGGAAAGACCTCCCATGCTCATGGGTAGGCAGAATCAATATAGTGAAAATGGCCATATTGCCCAAATTGTTATACAAATTCAATGCAATACCTATCAAAATCCCAGCTACATTCTTCACTGAAATAGAGAAACCAATCCATAAATTCATATGGAACAGCAAAAAACCTAGAATAGCCAAAGCAATTCTAGGCAAAAAACATAGTGCAGGAGGTATCACCATACCAGACTTCAAGCTCTACTACAAGGCCATCATAACAAAAACAGCATGGTATTGGTATAAAAACAGATCGGAAGACCAGTGGATTAGAATTGAAGACCCAGAAATAAAACCGCACTCTTACAGCCAACTGATATTCGACAAAGGAGCTAAAGACATACAATGGAATAAACATAGCCTCTTCAACTACTGGTGCTGGGAGAACTGGGCAGCCATATGCAGAAAATTCAAAGTAGACCCAAGCCTATCACCATGCACCAAGATCAACTCAAAATGGATCAAGGACCTCAACATCAGACCTGAATCCTTGAAACTACTGAAGGACAGAGTAGGAAGGACACTAGAACTTATAGGCACAGGAAGGAACTTCCTGAATAGAGTCCCAGGGGCACAACAAATAGGGGAAAGTCTCAACAAATGGGACTACTACAAATTAAAAAGTTTCTGCACAGCTAAGGTCATAGCCACCAAAATAGAAAGACAGCCAACGATATGGGAAAGGATATTTACCAGCACAGCAACAGACAAAGGCCTGATATCTGTCATCTACAGAGAACTCAAAAAACTAAGCCCCTCCAAGCCCAACAAACCTATTAGGAAATGGGCAAAAGAGCTAAAGAGAGACTTCACAAGAGAAGATATAAAAATGGCAAAGAAACACATGAGGAAATGCTCAACATCCCTGCTAGTAAAGGAAATGCAAATAAAAACAACCCTGAGATACCACCTTACCCCACTTAGAATGGCCTATACTCTGAACTCAGGCAACAACAAATGCTGGAGGGGCTGTGGGGAAAGAGGAACCCTTCTCCATTGTTGGTGGGAGTGCAAATTAGTACAACCACTTTGGAGAACAGTATGGAGGTTTCTCAAAAAGCTCAATATAGTCCTATCCTATGACCCAGCCATACCACTCCTAGGCATCTATTCTAAACAGCAAAACCCAAGATATCAAAAGGACATTTGTACTTCCATGTTTATCGCGGCACAATTCACAATAGCCAAAATTTGGAAACAACCCAGATGCCCCTCCACAGATGAATGGATCCAAAAAACATGGTACTTATACACAATGGAATACTACATAGCGATTAGGAATGGTGAAATATTGTTATTCGCAGGGAAATGGTCAGAACTCGAACAAATAATGATGAGTGAGACAAGCCTAGAACACAGAAAACAAAGGGGTATGATCTCCCTGATATATGACTGTTAACAAAGGGAGACGGAGAGACAGTAGAGACCAAGTCTGTGAATACTGTATATGTGCTTGATACATTGTATATTGCATATGGGTCTACCTGACCTAGACAAGGGATGGAAAAACAGGTTGTAAGATATCACAAGAAATGTACACACTGCCCTACTATGTAACTGCACCCTCTTTGCACAACACTTTGTAAAAAAAATTTTATGTTCAATTAATAATAAAAAAAAATTAAAAAAAATTAAAAAAAAAAGAATAAACCTGGGTACAGGTACAAAAAAGTACATAACTTTAGTTCTATCTACTCTGAAAGCTGAGGCAGGAAGATCGCAAGTTCAAGGCCATCCTGGGCAACTTAAACCCTGCCTCAAAAATAAAAAGTATTATAAAAGGGCTGAGGTTGTGGCTCAGTGATAGTTCATACATATCCACCATAGGTAAGGCACTGGTTCCAATCACCATAATTTCCACAATCATAAGGGAAAAATATAAACAAATAAGTAAACCTGAGTTGACATCCAGCAACTCTGTCTTCAGAGTTAGGTAACTAATTTGGCTCACACATTTGGAAAAGTAGGTGAAACTTGCAATACTTGTGGCAGGTATAAAATAAAAATAGAACTTTTACTAAAAGAAGGGAAAAAATGGAAATATTTATTTTTTTAGAAACATGGGAAAACAGTACATATCTCTCACTTAAAAGAATGGAGGTAGGGCTGAGAATATGGCCTAGTGGTAGAGTGCTTGTCTTATATACATGAAGCCCTGGGTTTGATTCCTCAGCACCACATATATAGAAAAAGCTGGAAGTGGCGCTGTGGTTCAAGTGGTAGAGTTCTAGCCCTGAGCAAAATGCAAAAAGAAGCCAGAGACAGTGCTCAGGCCGTGAGTTCAAGCCCCAGGATGGGAAAAAAAAAATAAAGTTAAAGGTCATTTTACTTTTACCTCATTTTTAAGATTTTAACTACATGTGAAAGCACTGTATTATTTTAGGAATTTAATGTTGTACAAGCATTTTCTAAAATGCTCTAAAAATATTAGTTCAAAGATCAAGTTGTCAAATAGCATATAGTTTGATATGTACTGTTAATAAGATGAAATAACTATGTTTGTTCTAAATAATATATAAAGCCTTTTAAGCAATTCAAAGCATCAAATAGTTCAATGCTTGTCTTCATGAAAAGTACCTATGTGTTAATAGGCAAATTTTTTGGCTTCTTTGTTTTATCATCTTTAGGGTATTAAATATTAATTTTATAATAAATGTGTGTTGAGTAAATGAATTTCCAAAGATCCTATTGTCATTCAAGTTAGTAGTTTAATATACCAACTCACCAGTTATTTATATTCACCAAAAAGCTTTCTAAGATATTTTTATTTCTGAATTTCCATTACATGAACAAAACCATGACTGATACATTTATTGTTACAAACCATGTCATGTCTTTAATTAAAATGTCTCCGTACTTTCTTTCCCAATAGGGTCCAGACAGAGGAAAGCAATTCATATTTTTTAAAACTCATTCAATCCAGAATTAATTTGGAAAAAATAAAAGAATTATTGAAGAACATGGAGAAACATGTCAAGGAAACGGTTAAAATACAATGTGACTAAGACATAAAATATTTCCCCAGTTAGCAAGCCAATGTATCCATCCTGTGCTACTTGTCTATTTCCAATTTGCTCAAAATCTCTGATTTCTGCAGCCAGAAGTTACCAATCCTTCTGTTCTACCTGACTGGAATAACCAACAATTCCAGCAACCTATTTCTACATCGTATGCAAATTAATGCACCAATCCCTACAAGAGTGCTTCTTTGTAAGGTCATATCAATGAAAGTCTAAGCAGAGGACACCAGTCCATAACTTGAATGTTGCAGCACGATGTCATTTTACACAGCTTCTAATTATGAAGTCTTCTGAGTCAAGTGTCTACTCTGTAAAACAGACCTTTCGTGCCAGTATTTTCTAGTAACTATTTTCATACACACTGTTTCTAAGGTCAATTAATGTGCTCTAAATATAGAATTAGACTTTAGAGATATCTCTGTGAATGCTTATAATCTACCTAAATTAACATATTACACTTCCTCGATATCCATGTACAAAGATTAGTATATGCATATGTGTACAGACATAAATACATGCATCAGTACATAGCCAAGCAGATATGAAAATGATCTTTGCTTAATATGTGATTTCTCTTGTATTTCAAGTCATAATCATTCCACCTTCGTCCTTCAGAAAAGATAATAGCTTCAAGTGCCATTAAAAATACACTGTCACTAAATTAGAATCCTAGATCCTTTAAGGATTTAAAACCTTGATAGCTTGTTATGGATACAGATAGACACCAAATAAAAAGCATATAGTAATTATTAGACATTACATTAAAAATGTCCAGAAACAAAGGCTACCCAAAGGCTCCACCCATATAGTTTCTACCTGCAGGCATGAGAAAGAGAAACCCAACGTGCCTAAGTCCTTAAGTATCACCCCAATTTTGTTATCATGTGTTCATAAATTCTGGAGTTCCTGGTTAATTTTATTATTATTAATATTGTTTTGTCTTCACAATTTTCACACTGCCAAGAATAAAGAGTATTCTTTTTTTTTTTTACATTACCTTCCTGCCCGTATAGTAGTAACCCTGTTTCTAAACAAGGATTTAATTCTCTCTGGTAAGGAAGTTCCCTGTTTGTGGTTAGTAAGTCCTGTCTCACCTCCTAGGAAATAGGAGACAATTATTTCCCCTGTGACAACGCACCGTGCCATTGCTGTAGTTTCTGGCAATGATAGCAGAGGGAGACATAAAATAAAATAACATTCTAGATGGCGAATCACAGATCACAACCAGATGGAATACTCCCTTGTTTTAATATTCCCCATGCAAACAGAAAGCAGGACTTATTGAAGGAGCCAACGAGACGCGCCTTCCCGGGTTGTAGCCTGAGGGGCGAGCCGCCTGGGTCTCCCTGGGCCCGGAGCACACGCGTGCGCGCACCCCAAGTCTCCCCAGGGCCGGCTGCAGCTGTCGGGGACAGCTCGGTGGAAAGTTGGGAACCGACGAAGCACCCTCTAGACCTGATTCTCGCTCTTCCCCAAGGGGGATAAGGGAATGTCATGGGCAGTCCTCCCCCGGGTCCTCCCAGATCTGGTCTGGGGGGGCCTATCAGCCCCCCCCCGCCCCGCTGCCCCCCGGAGTTTCTTCTAGGACTGCAGTGAGTCATGTGATGGATAGCTGGGCGTGTGCCTCTGTGCGCGGCGGGGTGCGGGGGTGCGTTTGCGGGGTGCGTGCAGAAGTTACACGCGTCTGGGTTTGGGAGAAGTGTGTTTTTCTAGGGCGTGTGTGTGTGTGTGTGTGTGTGTTCGTGTGTGTGGTGTGTAAGACTGACAAGAGAATTTCGAGAATGATCCTGGGCCAGGCGAGGCGCACCAGCCTCGGATCAGCATTGGGGACTGGGTCTCCTGGTTCTTGGGGTGGGGGGAGTCGGCGAGGAAAGTGGGGAGCCCCCTCCCCCGCACTTTAAGTACCCACCTGACGAATCCGCGGCGGGTTCGTTGGGGTGCAGGCCCCGCCCTCTGGGGCCGGGGAGGTGGGAGAAGCCATCTTCCGGCTTCTGGGGGTCCCCGGGTCCTGTCACTCCCGGGTCTCCTCGGCGCGGGGCCTGGTCAGGGCTCTGCGCCCCGGCCGAGCTGCTGTCGCCTTCGATGGCTCTCCGGAGCCCCCCTCGTCTCCAGCCTGTGCGCGCCCCCTCCCTTACCTCCGGGTGGGGGGACTTGGGGCCATGGCCAGGCCGGGGTTGCCCGCGACCTTGGCGATGGGCTGTGCCAGTGCTCACGACCGGGATGGTCCTGGCAAAGACGCTGGGAGCAAAAGAAGGGCGCCTTCCTCCTTTCCTGGCGCCTGCGGCTCTCACCCTGAGAACGATGAGCTCATGGACAGCTCCCAGAAATATGTCTATCTGCACCACTGACTGCCGGAGTTGGCGAGGTGGGTGGGGACAAGGAGGCATCCGAGGCAGACAGTGCCTCGGAGAGCCTCCCGGCTGCTGGGTCCCTGCCAACTCCTCCCTGTCCCTCTCCACGCTCACTTTCGGCTTCTTCCATTCATTCCTGACCCACGCTGCCCATGCGCCCCGGAGAGCTGTGACAGGCGGGCCCCAACCCCACCTCCAGCACACGCATCCTTTGTTCTGCCAACCATTCCCCACGGAGAAGGAAGAAATTGATGGATGGACTGGATAGGGAGCACAAAATATGCCACAGCGGCTTGAACCCCTGTCACCTGTGGGCTGAGGAGATGCCCTGAGTGGCTTGGGTCTTTTATGCTTTGGGTGTTCCCCTCTTGCTCAACATTCAGCTCTCTTCTCCCTGCTCTCCCTTCTTCACGGTCGGATTCCATTCTCCCCAAGCACCTTGTGTGGCTGTGAGAAGAGGCTAAACATCAGGGGCATACCCCACACCTGTCATCCTAACTACTCCAGAGGCTGAGATCTAAGGATCACGGTTCGAAGCCAGCTTGGGCAGAAAAGTCTGTGAGACTTTCATCTCCCATTAACCATCAAAAGGCCCCATTCTGTCACTGACTCCAGAGATCTAAGGAAACTCTCATTGATCTAGAGCACTGCAGTCCCCTCTGCCAAGCCCCGGTTATTATTTATCGCCTTGCACTGGATCAGCTGTTCCTGTGGAGGTGGGAATTATGGGGGTGGGGGGGGTTATAAATAGCAAGATGACCTTCCTGAGATCCAATGTCCCCTCTCCATCTCTTTGATACAACACCCAGTCTTCCTGTCCTGTAGATCAACTTGCAAACACATTTCTACATTTAAAAACAAACCAGTTGTAGGCTCATGTCTATAGACTTATGTCCTAGACCTCCAGAAGTTGAAGCAAGAGGATCTCTGAGGCCTAGGAGCTTGAGGGTAGTCTGGTCCATAGAAGACAGACACACACACCCCAACTTGGACCTCTATGTGATAGTGTTTCAGCTGTCTATACCTCTTGTCCTCAAGATTCTTTGCAAGGTTTGTCTTTCTCCCTTTCTCCTCTCTCCCTGATTGTTTCTCTCTATGTCTCTGTCTCTCTCTCTGTGTCTATCTCTCTCTGTCATTCTGTCTCTCCGTGTGTGTCTGTCTGTCTCTCTTCCTCCAGTACTGGGGCTTGAACTTGGGGCCTAGGTGCTATCTCTAAGTCTTTTTGCTCAAGGCTAGAACTCTACCACTTGACCCACAGCTCCACTTCTGGCATTTAATGAGTAATTGGAGATAAGAGTCTAATGGGCTTTTTCTGTTGGGACTGGCTTTGAACCACCATCCTCAGATCTCAGCTGCCTAAGTAGCTAGGATTACAGGGAGAAGCCATCAGTCCTTGACAGACCTATCGCCTCTCTCACCTCACTCTTTATCACCTCACTAACAAGCATTGCATTTTCTGATCATCATTACTCCTTCCATGGATCATCCCATCTCCAATAACTCGTCAGTCCCACTTCAGTCTATCAGTACTACCTTCTTCCCATTCTTCATACTCCATCTCAGGCTTGTCCTTCCTCATGCTCACCTGTCAAAAATAAATCTTTGAGCCTGGTGCTGGTGGTTCATGCCTTTAATCCTAGCTACTCAGGAGGCTGAGATCTAAGAATCCTGGTTTGAAGCCAGCTTTGGCAGAAAAGTCTATAAGACTCGTCTCCAATTAACTACCAGAAAACCAGAAGTGGAACTGTGGCTCAGAGTGGTAGAGAGCTGGGTTTGGCAATGTGGCTTAGTGGTAGAGTGCTTGCCTAGCATGCACGAAGCCTCAGGTTTGATTCCTTAGCATCACATATACAGGAAAATTCGAAAGTGGCGCTGTGGCTCAAGAGGTAGAGTGCTAGCCTTGAGCAAAAAGAAGCCAGGAACAGTGCTCAGGCCCTGAGTTCAAGCCCCCCCCCCGCGCAAAATAAACAAACAAAAGCACACAGCCAACTATGTCATATCCCTCACTAAAATTCTCTAACGATCATTCAGTTCATTTAGAAGAAAACTCAAAAAACTAATGCCATCTGTCTACCATCCCTTATCCCCCCATTCATCTTTTGTTGTTGTTGTTTGGTTTTGGTTTGTTTTTGAGACAAGTCCTCAGTATATACAGCCCAGGTTGGTATTGAACTTGTCATCCGCCTGCTTCAGACTCCTGAATGCTAGCACTACAGGCATCTGCTAGCTCTTTGTGTGTGTGTGTGTGTGCGCGTGCACGCATGCACATGCATGTACATACAGGTGCACACACATGTGCTGGTCCCTGAGCATTTGCTGAAGGCTAGCTCTCTACCACTTGAGCCACAGCACCACTTCTGGCTTTTTTGGTGATTGGTTGGAGATAAGAGTCTCATAGACTTTTCTGCCTAGGGTAGATTTGAGCTATGACCCTCAAATCTCAGCCTCCTGAGTAGGTTGGATTACAAGTGTGAGCCACTGGTGCCCAGTGTGGTAGCTCTTTCAGAAAAAAAAAAATATTAGCACATGTTAATTGCACAAGTTTTACTGTGGCATGTTCATGCATGGGTATAATGCATTTTGATCATATTCATTCCTGAACTCTTATTGCCTTTCTGAAACCTTCCATTATCACTCTCCTTCAAACTCATAAGGCTGGAAGGACTAAATGATTACATACATACCAAACACTTTAAGCACAACTTGGCATGTAGTAAGTGCTCCGAGGTGTAGAAGGCTTGCTCCTTCAAAGCACTATTTCCAGTGCACAAACTGAAAGCATCATACAGCCTCAAAAACATAAATATTTAAAATACAGTGCAGGCCAGCATACTGGTGCACTCTTGTAATCCCAGACACTAGGGAGGCTAAAGTACGATTATGATTTCAAGGTCCAGCCTGGGCAATTTAGCAAGATCCCACTTCAAAATAAATAAGTTCTCTCTCCCTCCCTCCCTCTCTCTCTCTCTCTCTCTCTCTCTCTCTCTCTCTCTCTCTCTCTCTCTCTCTCTCTCCGCCCCCCCTATCTCTTTCCTCCTCTCTTTTTGTGCTGAAGATTGAGATTGGATTCAGGAAGCTGGTCACTGGTGGCTCATATGGTAATCCAAACTCTCAGGAGGCTGAGATCTGAGGATCAGCATTTGAAGACAACCTAGAAAGTCTGTGAGACTCTTACCTCCAATTAACCACCAGAGTCCACAAGTGGCACTGTGGCTCAAGGTAGTAGAGCACTGCCTTTAGCAAAAGAACTCAGGGACAGCGCTCAGGACCTGAGTTCAAGCCCATGACCAACAACAACAACAACAAAAAGATTGAATAGGGGGGTTTTGTCACTAAATCCTGTCAATTATATGACTTGTTTCTTTTCCTATTCCTCATCTGTGTATGATGATCAACTTGACTGGATCAAGAAGTTCCTAAGATGTTAGTAAAGCACATCTCTAAGTGTGTCTGTGAGGGTCTTTCGGAGACAGTTACTACAAGAAGGAGGACCTGCCCCAATCCCCCCACAGGCTGGGAGCCTAAAGGGCATAAAGAAGGAAATGAGAAAGCCTACCATATAGACACTCTCTCTCTGCTTCTGGGCAGCCATGATGTGACCTGCTCTGCCCTCCTCCTACCCCCCCCCACTATGCCCTCCCCTCCATGATAGACTGTACCCAGGGTCACAAAAACCCTTCCTCTCTTAAGTTGTTCTCCCATATATTGTCATAGTGTCAAGATACTAACACACCATGGCTTTAGTCCAGGCTTTCAACTACTCTTAGTATAGTGTAGTTTCTTAATAATGGCCCTTCAAAGCTCTTTCTATCCTGGAACATACTGCATAATTCATGGAGAATATCTTCCTTTAAAAAATACAGACAGATCCCACTTAAAAAGCCTCCATGGTTTTCCATTGCCTTTGTGATAAAATATACATTTCCATTGTTTTGAAATAAAAGCCCTTCTAAATATCAATATAATTTTTGGTGTTGAGGAAGATATTCCTAAGAGTGAAGGCTACAAAAGAATGAAACAGGAAAAGATGGAAAAACTATTCTACATAAAAAAATATAAAAATTCCTTTTTTTTTTGTCTGTCCTAGGGCTGGAATAAAAAAAATTCTTTACTATGTATCTTACTACTTTTTTTATTATTTGGGCATGAAAAATGCAGAATGTATTTGTGTGCCTAGAAGGAAAAAAATTTAGCTGAATGATATTTATGGGCAGAGGGAATTAATATTGTTAATATATAAATAAAATAAGTACTTTATTTTTATTTATTTTTATTTTTTTATTTTTTTTATTTTTTATTTTTTTGCCATTCCTGGGCCTTGGACTCAGGGCCTGAGCACTGTCCCTGGCTTCTTTTTGCTCAAGGCTAGCACTCTACCACTTGAGCCACAGCGCTACTTCTGGCCGTTCTCTATATATGTGGTGCTGGGGAATTGAACCCAGGGCTTCATGTATACGAGGCAAGCACTCTTGCCACTAGGCCATATTCCCAGCCCCAAGTACTTTATTTTTAAAAAGAAGGGAATTAAGAAAACTCTCAGAAGAAAAATCCCAAACATTTCTAATGAGAAAATTTAAAAAATGTTCAACTTTATCATAGATGAAGTAAATAAAACTTGAAATGCCAAAACACTGGTAAAAATCATCAGAGAAGAGATTTTTTTGTGTGTGAAAGTTCAGAGCTTCAGAAATGATATTTGGGCATTCTTTTTGTGTGTGTGATAAGGCTTGAACTCAGGGCTTGGGTGCTTTCCCTGAGCTTTATTTGCTCAAGGCTAGCCACAGCTCCACTTCCAGCTTGCTAGTGGTTATTGGAGATAAGGAGTCTCATGACTTTTCTTCCCAGGCTGGCTTGGAACCACAATCCTCATATCTCAGTCTACCTAGGACTACAGGTAAGAGCCACTGGCACTCAGCTGCCAACTTCCCTTTCTAAATCTTATGTTTTGAATGTGTGCCTGTGTAGATGAGGGGTTATTACATGAGACATCATTACTTCTAGTCAGGAGCTTGAAATCTGAGGATCTCAGTTCAAAGCTAACCTGAGGAGACAAATCTGAGAGACTTTTATCTCCAATCAGCTAGCAAAACAAGGGTAGAAATAAAGGAGTGCCTCAAGTGGTAGAGCAATAGATATTATTACTCTATCAGGGAACTCAACCAATATGAGGAAAGGTAGGTATGATTTCTTTCCTTAATCTGAACTTCCTGCATTTATGAGTTATCTTTAATTTATGGTCTTTTATACTGATCATTCACATTTGATCTTTGCAATTACTTTTAGCAGCATTATGTTCATGTTAGAGATAAGGAAATGGAGACTGACCCAGAAAAATATAAAGCTACAATCTGGATCACATAACAAATAGAGCCTTTGCCAAGAAGTTCTCCTTGAATTGCACTACCATTATTAAAAATCATGAGTCTGGTGGATGTCAGTGGAACATGCCTATAATCCTAGATACTCAGGAGGCTAAGCTGTGAGGATCATGATTCAAAGCCAGTCCCAGCATGAAAATCTGTAACACTCTTATCACCAGTTAACCATCAAAAAGCCATAAATGGAGGTGTGACTAGAGTGGTAAAGTGCCAGCCTTGAGTGAAAAAAATCTAAGAAACATAATCCAGGCCCTGAATTCAAGTCCCACTGCTAACACAAGAAAAAATAGTAGGGAGAGGAGGGGGGGAAACGGTTGTTTGGTTTTGTTTTGTTTTGTTTTTACTCTAAGAACAAAGCCAGAAGGCTGGGAGTATGGCTTAGTGGTAGAGTGCTTGCCTTGCATGCATGAAGCCCTGGGTTCAATTCCTCAGCAGCACATAAACAGAAGAAGCTGGAAGTAGTGCCATGGCTTAGATGGTAGAGTGCTAACCTTGAACAAAAACAAGCCAGGAACAGTGCTAGACCCTGAGTCCAAGCCCCAGGACTGGCCAAAAAAAAAGAACAAAGCCAGAATCAGAAAATAAATGTCCTCCCTTCTTCCCGGCCATTTCCCCTCCATTTCCCCCTCCTTCACACTCTCCCTTCCTTGTTTTCTTTTCCCTTTAACTCTGATTCTTGATTACCCTCTACCTGGTGTCCTTGATTGCTCAATGAACCAAAGACGAAGAAGAGGTAAGTGAACAGACATTGGTGGCTCATGCCTATAATCCTTGCCTCTCAGGAGGCTGAGATCTGAGGATCGCAGTTCAAGGCCAGCCTGAGCAGCAAAGTACATAAGACTTTATCTCCAAGTAACCGGAAGTGGAGCTGTAGCTCAAGTAGTAGAGCACTAGCCTTGAGCAGAAAACCTCAGGGATAGTGCCCAGGGCCTGAGTTCAAACCCCCATGACCAACCAAAAGAAAAAGAAAAGAGAGAATACTGCCATTTGTGACCATATTAGATCATGTAAGACTCAGAATCAAGTTCCCAGGAATCTATGATTCTAGAAATAAGGTCCTTACTCACCCCTTTCCACACTTGTCAAGGGCTGCATTCCACAGAAGAGAGTGTATGCATATGTGATGTGATATAGTAAAATGTAAATGGTGCTGACAAGGAGCTGGGAATGTAGCCTAGTGATAGAGTGCTTGCCTCATATACATGAAGCCCTGGGTTTGATTCCTCAGCACTATATAAACAGAAAAGGCCGGAAGTGGCTTGCTCTGTGGCTCAAGTGGTAGAGTGCTAGCCTTGAGCAAAAAGAAGCCAGGGACAGTGCTCAGGCCCTGAGTTCAAGCCCCAGGACTGGCAAAGAAAAAAAAAAAAAGGCCCTGACACACTATGTCAAGTTGCATTATCCTCCCCACAACCTGCCACCTGGCTGCAGTTATTTTACTGACTTATAGGTGTTTCCTTCTTCTCTGATGCCGTATTTAACCAGAAAAGAAATCAGAGAAGACTTCTTAGTCCTGAGAATAAGATAGTTCTAATAGAGTATAACTGGTGTTTTAGGTGGGATTGTAATGTAAACTTTGCTTTCTAGCCTGTGTTCTAAGGTGTACAAAGACTCCCATTAACTTCCAGACAAAAGTGAGAGAGGGGAAGAAATCTCAAAGAGAATTGGGCTCATGACCCCCAAAACATCTTAAACCAATGTACATAAGGTCCAAAAAACAAATCTCAAAACTAATCAGGCAGAAGGGCCCAAGTTTCAGCTACACAAAAGAAATCCATAGCTTGAACTGCAGACATTATAGCTCACAGGGATCCCAATCCAAGTTCTATTCATATTAAATACAAACTGAATATCAGGAGACTGAAATTCAAGACTCTGCACATGAAAAATCTTTCCTTCCTTTCCAATTATGTTTCCTGTATCTTTTCCCCATAAACCTTTTTTCAGCTGAATCAGTATACTCCATCTTAACTATGCTATTACATTTATTTCTGTCTCTAAACAAAAGCATTATTGGATTTCCCTAGACTTTCTCAGTCACCTCTTTCCCTGATCTTTCATTGACATTTACTGTCTCTAGTGATCAGATTATATGTATTCCACTCATACATTACCTGCATGGCTCACAGCATACTTAGGCAACATTGCACAATTATGTTCCCAGTACACACTTCAGTACCTATGCTATTAACATTTTGAAGTTGGGAGCCTCCATCATACACTTGTTTACCACAAATATAGTGGGCATGAGAAAAAAAAAGATGATTGTTTGTGATGTAAGAAACTCACCAGAAAAGGAAGAAGTGTTAGCAATGGGATTTTTTTCCTCTTAAAGAAGTTTAGAAAGAGTATGACGGGGGGCTGGAGATTTGGCTCAGCAGAAGAGCGTCTGCCTGGCAAGCACAAGGCCCCATGTTTGGTCCCCAGCTCTGGAAAAAAAAAAAAAAAAGAAAGAAAGAAAGAAAGAGAGTATGACGGGAGCTGTGTGTTGGTGACTCATGCCTATAATCTTTTCTACTCGAGAGGCTGAGATCTGAGGATCAAGTTTCAAAGCCAAGCCAAGCAGAAAACTCTACAAACCTCTTATCTCCAATTAACCACCAAAAAATATGGAAGTAGAAGTGTAGCTCAAAGAGCACAGTATCAGCCTTAAGTAAAGTGAACATGCAAGGCTCTGAGTTCAAGACCTAGCACCAACACATACGCATGAAATATGATAGACACTGTACTGCACACCTGTAATCAGAGCAGGTGAAAGGCATAAACCAGGGAATTGTGACTTTGAGGCTAGCCTGGGCTACATAGTAAGAACCTGTCTCAAAAAGAAAGAGAAGAGAAAATGAAAAGAGAATATTCCTTTCCAATTATTTTTAGTTCCTTCAAATTAATAGTTTGTAGCCAAGTGCCAATGGCTCACACTTCAAAGCCTAGATAACTCAGGAAGATGAGATCTGAGAATCACAATGCAAAGTCAGTCCAGGAAAGACTCTCTCTAGTTAAACCACCAAATTTATTTTTATTTTATTTATTATTATTATTGCTGGTCCTGGGGCTTGAATTTAGGGCCTTGGCCCATCCCTGAGCCTCTTTGTGGTCTACCACTTGAGAAACAGCACCACTTCTGGCTTTTGTGAATAGTTTATTATAGATAACAGTTTCATGAGGACTTTTCTGCCCAGGCTGGCTTTGAACCATGATTCTCATTCTCAGCCTTCTAAATAGCTAGGATTACAGGCATAAAACACTGGTACCCTGCTAACCACCAATTGTTTATTTTGGAGGGGGTTAAACTCTAGGTGGGCCTAGTTGCTATCCCTGAGCTCTTCAGCTCAAGGCTAGTGCTCTACCACTTGAGCCACAGTTCTGGTTTTCTGGTGGTGAATTGGAGATTAGAGTCTTACGGACTTTCCTCACTGGGCTTTGAACGATGATCCTCAGATCTCAGCCTCCTGAGTTGCTAGTATTACAGGCATGAGCCACCAGTGCCCAGCTTTAAAAATAAAAAATAATCCTGTAAGTGGAGTAGCAGCTCAAATGATAGAATACTAGCTTTGAATAAAAAAGCTCAAAGTCAACACCCAGGCCCTGAATTCAAGCCCCAGGTCTGCCACAAAAAAAATTGTGTAAAGTGGCCAGTTTTGAAGGCTACACATTAGTCTTTAGTTGACAATTTATTAGTATTTTATTGTTTAAAATGATTCCCAATGTTTTTACTCTCCTGTTTACATCATATTGTTTCTCCCAGCTTATATGTTTCTTTGTTTAGTTGGTTGTGGGGCTTGAAATATGGACCAGGGCACTGTCCCTGAGCTCTTTTGCTCAAAGCTAGTGCTCTACCACTTTGAACCACAGTGCCACTTCCAGCTTTCTGATGGCTAATTGGAGATAAGAACCTCATGGAGGGGCTGGGAATAAGGCCTAGTGGCAAGAGTCTTGTATACATGAAGCCCTGGGTTCAATTCCTCGGCACCACATATATAGAAAAGGCCAGAAGTAGCACTGTGCCTCAAGTGGCAGAGTGCTAGCCTTGAGCAAAAAGAAGCCAGGGACAGAGCTCAGGCCCTGAGTCCAAACCCCAGGACTAGCAATAAATAAATAAATAAATAAATAAATAAATAAATAAATAAATAAATAAATAAATAAATGAACCTCATGGACTTTTTGGCTTGGGCTGGCTTTGAATGGCGAGCCTCAGATCTCAGCCTCCTGAGTATCCAGAGTAACAGGTGTGAACCACTAGCACCCAGTTTATCACCCAAGTTTAAGATGCTAAAATTCTTAGTAAGCTGCAATTTTTTGTGTATAATAGAAAGGTAGTATATGCTTATGGTAAACAGGATACAAACTTTATAAATTTGTAAAATTCTCCTGTCCCCATTCCTCTAGTCTCAAAATTAGCTATTCCTCTATTCCAAAAGTAACTACTCGGAATCTCTAGCTATTCAAGATCTCTTGGCACAGAAATCTGAAAAAATATAATATGGATATTTGAGGGTTACATTATACATGCTGGGCATGGTGCCTTTATTTTTTTACTCTCCTATATAGCATGGGTATGTTTCTAAATATTCCTTAACAAATACATATAATTTAATCGATATGATGTGTTTTGATGGGTATCATTAAATTACAAAGTATTTTTGTTGGTTTGGTTTTGCTTTATTGATTTGACTAGAGAATGTGAGAGCTTTTTCTGTTTTGCGCTGGTCCTAGGGTTGCAACTCAAGGCCTTCGTTTTGTCCTTGAGTTTTTTTGCTCGAAGCTGGTGCTCTACCACTTGGGTCACATCACCACCGTGGACTTTTTGCTGGTTCATTGGAGATAAGAGTCTTATAGACTTTCCTATCTGGGCTGGCTTCAAACTACGATCCTCAGACTTCAGCCTCCTGAATAGTTAGGATTATAGGCATGAGCCACAAGTGCCTGGCCTTTGGGAGCTTTTGTTTTGGTTTGGGGTAGTACTAGGGTTTGAACTTGGGGCCTCACATTTGCTACGCAGGTGCCCTCCTCTTGACACCAACCCCTCACCCTTGCTTTTGTTTTAAGATAGGGTCTCCCTATGGAGCCCAGGCTCACTTTAAACTCACAAGCTCCTCTGTCAGCCTCCAAAGTATTGGAATTATGGATATGTGCCACCACACCTGACTTTAAAATGCTTGATAATATCATTTATTGTGAAATTGAGGTTTTTAACCTAGTAGATTGTAGATTCACATCTAGCTATAAGACATAATTCAGCAGGATCCCTTTTACACATTGTCCAGTTGCCCTCATGAAAAATGCTTTAAAATTCTATAGTAAAGACAGGAGCTGGCTGAGAATATGGCCTAATGGCAAGAGTGCTTGACTCATATACATAAAGCCCTGGGTTCAATTCCCAGCACCACATATATAGAAAACGGCCAGAAGTGGTGCTGTGGCTCAAATGGCAGAGTGCTAGCCTTGAGCAAAAGAAGCCAGGGACAGTGCTCAGGCCCCGAGTCCAAGCCCCAGGACTGGCAAAAAAAGAAAGAAAGAAATTTAAAAAAAAAAAAAACAAAAAAAAACAGGAGCTGGTGGCTCCCCCAGTAACCCTAACTACTCAGGAGGGTGATATCTGAGGATTGCAGTTTGAATCCAACCAGAAAATACAAATCCATGACTCTCATCTCCACTTAACCACCCTGAAAACCAGACGTGATAGTGCAAATGGGAGAGCACTAAGCCCCAGAACTGGCACACACCTACCCATGTACCCTCATAAGCTATAGTGTAATAGCACAGTCATGTATAAACATGATGCAATCCAAGAATCTTATTCAGGATTTTCGCTGCTACTTATGTATCTCTACTTGCGAGTGTGTTTGTGTGAGTATTGCGTCCTATACAACCGAGAGTGATGGGGTGCAGGCCACGCTAGAGGCTGAGTAAAGAGGACGGGGAGTTCAAGTTCTGTAAGCTTATAGAATGCCCCCCTGGCTCATAAGGTCTGCCCTTGGCAATGTGACTCCGCCCCTGCCTACCTGAGGGGCAGGTGGAGCACCTCCCACCTTAGTTGCATGAGGGTATCAAGACCCACCCCTGAGAGAGAGTTCAGGGGCCATTTTCCTTTCCTCTGTGGGAACTTGGCCTTGCCAGTCCTGCTGGCAATAAACCCTTTTGCTCTACATGACTTCGCCTATGGTCTGTGGTTCTTCTGGGACATTTTCCTTTCAAGATCAATATGGGCAAGTTAGTGAGATCTTACCTTTTTTTTTTTTGGCCAGTCCTGGGCCTTGGACTCAGGGCCTGAGCACTGTCCCTGGCTTCCTTTTTGCTCAAGGCTAGCACTCTGCCACTTGAGCCACAGCGCCACTTCTGGCCGTTTTCTGTATATGTGGTGCTGGGGAATCGAACCCAGGGCCTCATATATACGAGGCAAGCTCTCTCACCACTAGGCCATATCCCCAGCCTGAGAGCTTATCTTTTTAAAAATTGAGATATATATCTCTATGATAGAGCACTTTTACTTAGCCTACATATGGACTTGGGTTTGATTCTTAGCACTGCAAAAGAAAACAATATCCTTTACAATTTTGCCAATGCCCTTAGAGTCCCTTGGTTTGTGTGTGTGTGTGTGTGTGTGTGTGTGTGTGTGTGTGTGTGTGTGTGTGTGTATTGGAGCTTGAACTCACTGTCCTTGAGCTTCTTTTGTTCAAGGCTAGTTCTGTACACTTGAGCTACAGCTCCACTTTCAGCCTTTTTGGGCGGAGGGGGTTTATTGGAGATTAGAGTCTCACAAACTTTCCTGCCTAGGCTGAGTAGCTAGGTTTATAGGTGTGAGCCATGGGCACCTGGATAGTTCGCTCTTTTACAAACAACCCCTACTCAACTTCTGGCAACACTAAATGATCTTCCATTCCTGAAATGTCATTTCAAAAAAATGTTCTTTAAATGGAACTGTAGAGTATGCAACCTTTTGAGGTTGGCTTCCCCCCCCCCTCACCCATAAAATTCCCTGGAAATTCATCCAAGTCATGGCATACATTAGCACTTCATTCCTTTTTATTGTGGAGTAGTATAAGTTGGAACCTTAATACCAGACATCAAAGCATTTATCTTCTATTAAAATCCATTTGAAGAAACAAAAATGGAAGGAACTGAGCGAGACAGATTGTATTGAAGTCAATGTCAGCCCAGTCTTATGTCAGGAATAGAATGCTAATTTTCTGAACATGGTGCTGGGTGCAATGAGGGAGAATCATTCCAGTAGGAAATGTAGAAAGTTAGAAAATGTCATTGGGTTTGTATGGATTCAATCACTTGGTCAGGATGACTCATTGGACCTTGAGAGACAGGAGCAGTAACCTCAGACAAAAGGAGATCTGGAGATTAGGCTCCGACCTGCTGGACTGGCAGGTCTATGTGAAGAGCCAGCAGGAAAAACAAGCTGAGTAGTTCAGCAGGTGAACAGATTCTTTTATAAGCTAGCTCTTGTTTCCAACAACTTCCCATTGGAGGACAGGATTATGATTGTCCATTAAGAAACCATTGCCCATTCAAATCAGGCAGGAAGCTGGGCAGGGAAAGGCAACACTGTCAATTCAGGACTCACTGAACCTTACCATGGTGGAGACAGCTTCTATAAAGTGCTTCTGAAAATGTGAAATAGCCAGGCACCAGGGGCTCATGTCTGTAATCCTAGCTACCCAGGAGGCTGAGATTTGAGGGTCGCAGTTCAAAGCCAGCTTGGGCAGGAAAGTCCTTGAGACTCTTATCTCCAATTAACTACCAAAATGCTAAAAGCAGAGCTGTGGTTCAAACGGCAGAGCACCAGCCTTGAGCAAAAAAGCTAAAGGGCAATTCCTAAGCCCTGAGTTCAAGCCCTAGTGTCAGCAAACAAAAAGAGAAAAAAAGATAAAGAAAGAATATGTGAGATAGTATTTTGTGAAATTCAACATTCTAAAAGAGGAAACTAGAATATAAAAAAAACATAGAAATATACAGTTATGGAAATTCTACCATATGATAGAATTTCTTTCCTTTCTGGTGCTAGCTCTTGATGAAATTGTGGCATGAATCTGGAAGTGGAAATTAAGTTAGACATAAGTTTAAGGATAAGAAAATATGTGATCGTCTTTTATGTTGTTTATCAATTAAAATATGACCTAAAGATCTATAAATAAGAGCAGACTATTCATAGGCAACTAGGAAAATTTCAATAGCAAATCTCATTTATTTTTCACATGGTAACATAATTGTGACTTTGCAAAAATAGATTATAGAGAACAGGAGAATAATTTATTTCAGTGACAAGGAAAAAGATACTTAATTTCAGATTAAAAAAATTATTTTCCTATTTATTGCTAAAACATGCCTTCTTTTTTGTTGTTGTTGGTCATGTTTGGCCAAAACTAGCCAACAAAAAAGATCCTTGTCTAAGTCAGATGCTATAATGCCAGGCTCATGCCTGTTATCCTAGCTACTCAGGAGCCTGAGATCTAAGGATCGCAGTTGAAAGCCAGCACAAGCAGGAAAAGTCCAGGAGACTCTTACCTTCAAATAATGACAAAAAGCCAGAAGTGGATCTGTGGCTCAAATGGTAAAGTACTAGTCATCGGCAAAGAGTACCATCACGCACGTGCGTGCACACATACACACACACACACACACACACACACACACACACACACACTGAAAACATATTGATGTAACAATTTTTTTATTTTATTTGTGTGTATGTGTGTGGGTGTGCTTGTTGTGTATTTGGGCACAGGTGGGCATGCACAGATACACACCCTAGTCCTGAGGCTGTCCCTTAGCTTTTTTGTTCAAGGGTAGCACTAGATCACTTGAGACACAGTTCTAGTTCTGGCTTTTAATTGGACGTAAGAGTCTCACAGACTTTCCAACTTGGACTGGCTTTGACTTTATATTAGTTTTTTGCAGCACTTTTCTTTCTTTCTTTCTTTCTTTCTTCTTTTTTTTCTTTCTTTCTTTCTTTCTTTCTTTCTTTCTTTCTTTTCTTTTCTTTTTTTTTGGTCAATTGTGGGTCTTGAATTCTGGGCCTGGGCGCTGTCCCTGAGCTCTTCAACTCAAAGCTAGCACTCTACTACTTGAGCCACAGTGCCATTTCCAGTTTTCTGGTGGTTAATTGGAGACTCGCAAACTTTCCTGCCTGGGCTGGCTTTGAACCGCTAACTTCAGATCTCAGTCTCCTGAGTAGCTAGGATTACAGGCATGAGCCACCGGTGCCCGGCTTCCCAGCAGCTTTCTTTTAAAGAGTGTACTTTCCTTTTTTTTTTGCCAGTCCTGGGGCTTGAACTCAGGGCCTGAGCACTGTCCCCGAACTTCTTTTGCTCAAGGCTAGCACTCTACCACTTGAGCCATAGAGCCACTTCCCGCTTTTTCTGTTTATGTGGTGCTGAGGAATCAAACCCAGGGCTTCATGTATATGAGGCAAACACGCTACCACTAGACCACATTGCCAGCTCCAAATATTCTACTTTCTATTAACTAAATGCTCTTCCTTTCCTTCAATAAAACAGAGCTCAATCCTTCTATCCCCCAACAGACTAATTGAAATTGTTCTAGCTGAAGTGTGACTCATAGATAGAATGCACATTTAACTTGCAAGAACTATGTTTAACTTACAGGACCCAAAATAAATTCTTCGGCTTTCCTATCATTTTATTTGTTATATATTTATTTATTCAGCATTCTTTTTTGCAGTAATGGGAGTTGAACCCAGGACATTTTGCATGGTAGGCAAATGGTCTCTCATTAAGCTGTACCCATGCCAACAAATATTTACTGAGTATCTACCATACGCTAGGCATTGCCATAGACTGCGATGGTTTATGTGTGTCTCCTGGAGGGATGGATGACTGGGGAGATGGGGAGATGGAGAGATGGAAAGAGGGATGGATGAATGATATTTTTTGGTGGGGGGCTTATCCTGGGGCTTGAAGTCAAGGCTTGAGTACTGTCCTTGAGCTTTTGCTCAAGGCTAGCACTCTACCACTTGATCCACAGCTCCACTTTTGGCTTTTTCTGTGATTAATTGGAGGTAAGTCTCACAAACTTTCCTGTTTGGGCTGGCTTCAAATCATGATCCTCAGATCTCAGCCTCCAGAGTAGCTAAAATTACAGGCATGAGCCACCAGCAGCCAGATCCAAAATACTTTTTTTTTTTTTTTTTTTTTTTTTTTGGCAGTCCTGGGGCTTGGACTCAGGGCCTGAGCACTGTCCCTGGCTTCTTTTTGCTCAAGGCTAGCACTTTGCCACTTGAGCCACAGCGCCACTTCTGGCCATTTTCTGTATATGTGGTGCTGGGGAATTGAACCCAGGGCTTCATGTATATGAGGCAAACACTCTTGCCACTAGGCCGTATCCCCAGCCCCCCAAAATACTTTTGTAATAATTGTTTTTGTGGAAAAAAATTCTAATTAGTATTATAGTTTATTTCCCTTCAAAAACTATTAGGAGTTAGGCAGTGGTGGCTTACATATATAATCCTACCTACTCAGGCTGCCAATATCTGAGGACTGCAATTCAAAGCCAGCTTGGGCAGGAAAGTCTGTGAGACTCTTATCTCCAATTAGCCACTAAAAAGTTGCAAATTAAGCTTTGGCTCAAATGCTAGAGGTCCAGATTTGAGTGAAAAAGCTAAGAGACAGTGCCCAGGCCCTAAGTTCAAGACTCAGGCCTGGCACCAAAAAGAAAAAAAAAACAATGTATGGTCCCACTGTGTGTGTGTGTGTGTGTGTGTGTGTGTGTGTGTGTGTTATGTGTGGTGTGTGTGTGGTGTGCATATGTGTAACATAAGAGATTTCAAATGCCAAGCAAGAATTGTACCATGGCAATACACATCTAGCCATTTTTCCTCTTTATTATTTTTTCAGAATAGTAACATTTTCCTTCTTCTATTTTTCTGCTTCCATCTTTGATAACAGGAAATCACCTGCCATGTATTGCTGTTGATCAACCATGCAAATGAGCTGTCTTTCCTCCAGCACCATTCCATTCAGAGTTGAGTTTGGAGGCTACATTATGAAAATGACAGTAAAGATAAAGCAAAGTATGGGCAAACGAATTCAGTCTGTAGAGATTGTTAATGATGGCCATGAACTCCAGTGCCCTGACCTTCATATGACAATTATTTTCTGTTCTCAGAACACTCTGGACTCCCAACTGGTATGTACTAATGTCTAAAGTTTACATCATATCGCTTTGTTTGAGTGCATTAATGTTAAGTGTGGTATTAATGTATAAAGTTTTCAGAATCTATTTATTTATTTATTTATTTTGCCAGTCCTGGGGTCTGAGACTTAGGGCCTGAGCACTGTTCCTGGCTTCTTTTTGCACAAGGTTAAGAGTCTACCACTTGAGCCATGGTGCCACTTCTGGCTTTTTCTGTTTATGTGATGCTGAGGAATCGAACCAGGGCTTCATGCATGGAAGGCAAGCACTTTACCACTAAGCCATATTCCCACCCCCTACAGAATCTCATTTTATGTGCTGGTTCCAGGACTTGGGCTCAGGGCTGTGCACACTCACTTGTCATTCTTACTTATCTGGTGCTACCACCTGAGCCATACCTACAGCCTAAATTTACATCATTTCCAAAAACCAGAAGCTAGGAGCTGAGGAGGTAACTTAGAAGTAGGTTGCTTGCCAATCTGGAATGTGTGAAATTTGATGCCTAGGACCAGAAAATAAAATATATAAAACCCACAAAACCCAGAAATTAATATTGAGGCATATCTTGTACCTTTTTAGGAAACAATGAAAGATAGAGTATTGGGGGAAAAAAATGAAGTTTTTCTTTGTGGGCTGAGATTGTAGCTCATTGCAGTGTGCCTCATTTGCAAGGTCCTAGATTTAATATCCCACAGTGCACGAATACACACACACACACACACACACACAAACACACACACACACTTGACTGAAATATCTGTCTTAGTTCATGTTACTATTCAGAAATACAGTAAGAGAAAAGAACAGATAAACTAGGTCAAACCTTTGTTCCAATCCTTTGATTGACCTTTGGGTAAGTTAGCTATTCTCCCTTGATTTTTGCCTATAAAATCCCTGGCCTGCAAAACTGTAGATAAAAGCCCTTTTCTTGCTGAGTTGTTTACAAATAGGTTAAGATAAAATTTAAGAACAGAAATGAGCTCCTCCAAAATAAGATAAGGCTACAAATCAGTAACTACAGGAAGAACATAAATAGCTCATCAAAACCATCAATGTTTTACTGGGAGAATCTGGTAATCTCTTTCCAATGTGTGGTAGCAAAGTTCTAATGAACTTCGCTAACTTAAGATCTTGTCTCTTCTACTTTGCTTGAGTGGCAACACATTCTTCTGAATTCTACATACATCACCAGGTTCTTTTGAAGAAGGGGTTGGGTTTACCTTCCAGTGTAAAGCATGTAATCATGACAGATAAAGTGTGATAGCTCCTAAATGGTGAGTCTTCTCCCTTTGATGTTATTACCTACATGTTCATGTTGCTGTGTGTGTGTGTGTGTGTGTGTGTGTGTGTGTGTGTGTGTGTGTGTGTGTGTGTTCTGGTCCTGGGGCTTGGACTTAGGGCCTAGACACTGTACCTAAATGTCTTTTTGCTCAAGGCTAGCACTCTATCACTTGAAGCATAGCTCTGAAACTTGCTTTCTTGGTATTTAATTGGAGATAAGAGCCTCATAGACACTTCTGCCTGGGCTGGCTTTGAACCACAATCCTCAGATCTCAGCCTCCTGATCCATCTGGGATTATAAGTGCGAGCCACCAGAACCTGCCTTAAGTTTTTGCTCTTTAAAATCCAAGTCTGGGGGGCTGGGAATATGGCCTAGAGGCAAGAGTGCTTGCCTCATACACATGAAGCCCTGGGTTCGATTCCCAGGTACCACATATATAGAAAATGGCCAGAAGTGGCGCTGTGGCTCAAGTGGCAGAGTGCAAGCCTTGAGCCCAAAGAAGCCAGGGACAGTGCTCAGGTCCTGAGTCCAAGGCCCAGGACTAGCCAAAAATAAATAAATAACTAAGTGAAGTGAGCCAGACCCAAAGAAACATGGACTCTATGGTCTCCCTTATTAGGAATAATTAGTACAGGTTCAGGCAAGTCATAGCAGAGCATCACAAGGCCCAATAGCTATTCCCTTATGAACACATAAGATGATGCTAAGTGAAATGAACTCCATGTTATGGAGACAATTGTTATATCACAGTTGTAACTACTTTCAACGTCCTATGTGTATCTGTAGCTTCTATTATTGATGATGTTCTTGTATCACCTTCCTGTGGTTGTACCTACACTATCTCTGTAATCTTATCTGAGTATATTGGAAACCGTGTATACTGGTATTGGAAGTAGGAAATTGAAAGGGGATTCCAAAATTGAGAGACACAGGGTAAAAAAAAAAAGACAAACAACTACAAAAGCAATACTTGCAGAACTGTTTGGTGTAAGTGAACTGAACACGGCGGGGGGGGGGGGCGGGGGGGGGAAGGGAAAGGGGGAGAAGGGAGGGGGGTATGAGGGACAAGGTAAAAAACAGTACAAGAAATGTATCCAATGCCTAACGTATGAAACTGTAACCTCTCTGTACATCAGTTTGATAATAAAAATTTGAAAAATAAATAAATAAATAAATAAAAATCCAAGTCTGGGGGGGAAAACTGGGAGAGACTGAGGGAAAGGGTGACATTGTCCAAAAAGAAATGTACTTCTTACCTGATTTATGTTACTGCAACCCCTCTGAACATCACCTTTATAACAACAATTTTAAAAAGATGAGAAAATTACAAAAATGTAATTACAAGTCTATACAAACAAATTTAACCCAATGATATAGATACTATTATTATGCACAGCTTACAGGTAAGAAAACCAGGTAGGTAGCTGGTTAAGCCTGTCCTGTCTAGTACTCTAGCCAGTACCATGTATGGCATCTGAACAATTGAATGACACACAACATGAATGGAGATAGAAGTGTACATACCAGATTTCAAAGAAATATTACAAAGAAAAAGGATGTCTCAAGCCTATAATCCTAGTTACTTAGAATGCTGAAACTGGAGGTTCAAAGTTTGAAGCCAGCCTGGACAAAAAAAAAAAAAAAACAACAACAAAATAAATAAATAAATAAACTCTTATCTCCAATTAACCAGTGAAAAGCCAGAAGTAGGGTATGGTTCAAGTGGTAAAGCACCAGCCTTGAGCATAAAAGCCAAGTGAGAGGGGGCGGCCCAAGCCCCAGGACCAGAAGAAAAATAAAGAATGTCAACTGTTTTATTTATACTAGTCTGTGTTATTTGCATATTTAGATATTTAAAATATTTGCCTTAGGGGAACTATGTTATTAAAATTAATTTCACCTACTTGATCTATTTTTTGCTAGTCCTTGGGGCTTGCATTCAGGGCCTGGGCATTGTCCCTGAGCTTATTTTGCTCAAGGCTAGCACTCTACCACTTGAGCCACAGTGCCACTTCTACTATTTTCTGTTTACATGGAATTGAGGAATAGAACCCATGGCTTCGTGCATGCTAGGCAACCACTCTACGACTAAGCCTTATTTCTAACCCTCTTTTTCTTTATTTGAGGTGACATCTTAAGCCTGGAGCAAGCTATGCAAGTGCTTTACCACTGAGCTCCTCACCTGGAGGTTATGTGTTTTTCTTTGTTGTGCTGGTACTGGGGCTTCAATGCTGAGTCTGAGCTTTTTTGCTCAAAGTCAGTGCTCTACCACTTGAAAAAACATCTCCATTTTCACATTTTTGCATGGTTAATTGGAGATAAGAGTCTAATGGACTTTTCTGCCCAGGCTGGCTTTGAACTGTCATCCTCAGAACTCAGCTTCCTGAATAGATAGGATTACAAGGGCAGAGCGAGCCACCAATTCCTGACCAAAATTTTAATTCTTTATGAGTCTGACAGTCTGCTTCTGTGAGACAGAGCCAGCTTATGCCGAATCACCCTAGTGTGTGAAACATAAGGCACTTGGAACTAAGTGGTCTTGAAATATCTACTTTCTAAATTAATGCTACCAAGAAATTATCATATTTTAATAAAGCAACCGATCGAAATATAATCACCCAAGAGACTCATAATTTAATATGTTGACTACATTAGGGTACTCTTATAAACATTTGAAATAATTCAGAGGGAAGAATATTTCATTGATTTTTTTTGTTTGTTTTCTTTTCTTTTTCTTTCCAGTAGTACCTAGGGCTTAAACACTAAGCCTAGGTGCTAACCTTGAGCTTTATCACTCAAGGCTGGTTTTCTCCCACTTGAGTCACAGCTTTATTTTTGTCTTTTGCTGGGTAACTAGAAATAAGAGTCTCTGACTTGTCTGCTCAGCCATCAAATCTCAGCATCTGGAGGGCTATAGCGATGAGCCACTGGCACCTGGCCATATTCTTTTTTTTTTTTTTTAATTTATTTATTAATTAAACATAAATTTTTTGACAAGGTGTTGTGCAAAAAGGGTACAGTTACATAGTAGGGCAGTGTGTACATTTCTTGTGATATCTTACACCCTGTTTTTCTTTCCCTTCCCTAGGTCAGGTGGACATATAGACAATACACAATGTACCAAGAACATATACAGTAGCCACGTGGCCTACGCCAAAGAAAATTCGCCTAGGGCTTTGAATGTAATGTCGACATTAGACAACATGTCGACAGTAGTCTTATATGAACGTACATACATAGCTTTTGAGCTATTGTATTCCACTGAGAGGTCAATTTTTGACCTTTATATGTTGAGTAATTGTTTGGTTTTAGTTACATACTGTTGAGTCGCTGCCCCAATCCTGTGGGAAATACCATTTGACAAGCAGTTTTTGGTTTCACAGACCTGGTCTCTACTGTCTCTCCGTCACCCCATCTTAACAGTCATATATCAGGGAGATCATGCCCCTTTGTTTTCTGTGTTCTAGGCTTGTCTCGCTCAACATTATTTGTTCAAGTTCTGACCATTTCCCTGCGAATAACAATATTTCACCATTCCTAATCGCTATGTAGTATTCCATTGTGTATAGGTACCATATTTTTTGGATTCATTCATCTGTGGAGGGGCATCTGGGTTGTTTCCATATTTTGGCTATTGTGAATTGTGCCGCGATAAACATGGAAGTACAAATGTCTTTTTGATATCTTGGGACCTGCTGTTCAGGATAGATGCCTAGGAGTGGTATGGCTGGGTCATAGGGTAGGTCTATATTGAGCTTTTTGGGAAACCTCCATACTGTTCTCCAAAGTGGTTGTACTAATTTGCACTCCCACCAACAATGGAGAAGGGTTCCTCTTTCCCCGCACCCCCTCCAGCATTTGTTGTTGCCTGAGTTCAGAGTATAAGCCATTCTAACTGGAGTGAGATGGTATCTCAGGGTTGTTTTTATTTGCATTTCCTTTACTACCAGGGATGTTGAACATTTCCTCATATGTTTCTTTCTGGCCATATTCTTAATCTTTTGATAGTATTTGTCTCAATTTTCAGATAAGTGAGTCGATAAGGAGTTAATTTTGTGTACAGTGCAACATCAAAAGAAAAAAGAAAGGGAAAAATCCTTGCTTTAGTGGAGCTTATATTGTAGCTAGTGGGTTGGAAGAGGAAATAGAGTCCAAACAAATGAATATAATAAATTTAGTGGGGTTATAATTTTCATTTAAAAAATAATAAGGCAGAATAAGGGGACAGAGAATGACAAGGGAGTTCTACAGTGGATGGAGCTATTTATAATAGCTGGATCTGGGAAGTCCTCTCTGATATGCACGCACTTGTACAGGGAACTTGAAAGAAGCCATGCAGGCAGGCTAGCTAGTTATTTTGGGGAAGAGCATTTCAGACCGAGGACAGGCAGGTGCAAGGACCTAAGTTAAGAGCTAAAAGCTCATGTGACTAGAGTGGAGTGAACAGATTAGAAGAGGAGGTAGCAAGATGTGGGGTGCAGGTGCTGGCATAATCCATTCACGGAACTTTAGGTTTCACTGGAAAGTTTTGTTTTGTCTTGTGCCAGTATTGGGGCTTGAAATCGGGGGTTGGATGCTGTCTTAGCTTTTTCGCTCCAGGATAGGACTCTACCACTTGAGCTCTACTTCTAGCTTTTTGCTGGTTAATTAGAGATAAGAGTCTCGTGGACTTTCCTGCCCAGGCTGTCTTCAAACCATGCTCATCAGATCTCAACCTCCAGAGTAGCTAGGATTACAGGTGTGAACCACTAGGGCCTGGCTCATTGGAAGGTGGTTTGTTTTTTTTTTTCAATTTTTTAAAATGTATTTTTCATTTTATTCTTATTGTAAAAGTGATGTACAGGGGGGCTTGCACAGGAACAGTGTCACCCCTTCCCTCACTCTCTCCATTTTTCCCTCTCACTGGAGGTTTTAAAGGAGGAAAGGTTGTCAGTTACAGGGAAGGGCACTGGGCCTGTTAGACACAATGTAAGGGTTCACTAGTGCAAGAACAGCAGTGTGGGCCATGATGGAATCAGCACAGGAGGGAGAAAGTTCAGATGTGTGTTGTCTATGAAGGAAAGGCTGACAAAAATCTGAGGACGGATTGAAAATGCAGCAAAGGAAAAGATTAAGTCAGTAGACCTGCAATGATGCCTGTAACTTTGTCTCATTCCATTATTTTTTGTCCATTATTCCGGGGGGGGGGGGCAGTTGTAGGTCTTGAACTCAAGGCCTAGGCATTGTCGCTGAACCTTTGTGCTCA
Organism: Perognathus longimembris pacificus; assembly: GCF_023159225.1. Taxonomy (NCBI): domain Eukaryota; kingdom Metazoa; phylum Chordata; class Mammalia; order Rodentia; family Heteromyidae; genus Perognathus; species Perognathus longimembris. The sequence goes on from NC_063184.1 coordinate 11,108,659, forward strand.
AGGCTAGCACTCTGCCACTTTGAGTCACAGCTCCACTTCCAGTTTTCTGATGGTTAATTGGAGATAAGAGTCCCATGGACTTTTCTGCCTCAGCTAGTTTGAGCAAGAGTCCTCAGATCTCAGCCTCCTGAGTAGCTAGGATGACAGGCTTGAGCCACCAGAGCCCAGCTCTGGTTCTTCCATTCCTCCTTTTATGCGTTTATTTTTCCAGTAATTCAGGCATTGTGGCTGAACATGCCAGGAAATGTGTTGGATGCTAGAAAGAGAAGGATGAGAAAATCTTTCAGTCTTGTGGGTTTTAGACACACACAGAACTTTTTTTCTGATTATAAAACTAATGTGCATTGAAAATATCTTGATGTGGGCTGGGAATATGGCCTAGTGGCAAGAGTGCTTGACTTGTATACATGAAGCCCTGGGTTCGATTCCGCAGCACCACATATATAGAAAAAGGCCAGAAGTGGCGCTGTGGCTCAAGTGGCAGAGTGCTAGCCTTGAGCAAAAAGAAGCCAGGGACAGTGCTCAGGCCCTGAGTCCAAGCCCAGGACTGGCAAAAAAAAAAAAAAAAAAAAAATCTTGATGTGAAAAATTAAAATACTTATGATGAAGGTATTGAAATCTTGAAATTTAACATATTTCTTCCTGAAACTGTTAGTATAATATAAAGGTTTCTTCTTATCTTTGCGTGTTTGTTTGGCCTGGGGCTTGAACTCAGAGTCTGAGCACAATCTCTGATCCTGTTTGCTCAAGGCTAGTGCTCTACCACTTGATCTACAACTCCAACTCAATTTTGGGGGTTTTTTTTGGTGCTGAATTTGAGATGTAGGTATCGTGGACTTTGCTGCCGAAGCTAAGCTTCAAACAGGATCCTCAGATCTCAGCCATCAGTATCCAGGTTCGTGTGTGTGTGTGTGTGTGTGTGTGTGTGTGTGTGTGTGTGTGTCAGTTTGAGGACTTGAACTCAGAGCCTGGGTGCTATCTTTGAACCTCTTTGCGCTCAAGGTTAGTGCTCTACCACTTAAGCCACAGTGCCACTTCAGCTTGTGAGTAGTTAGTTGGAGATAAGAGTATCATAAGTACTTTTCTGCCCCGGCTGGCTTTGAGCTGCAATCCTCAAATCTCAGCACCCTGAGTAGCTAGGTTTATAGGCATGAGCCATCAGTGCCTGGCCTTCTTATCTTTTTATTTCTTATTTATATCTTATCTAGGATTTGTATATATGTCATATGTATATGTATATATCCTTGAGATATCTTATATATGCATATGTTATATATATATTTAATTTTAAACATATATATTACTCAGAAACCATACTTTATATATAGTTTTATACCAGAAATTGGTTTTTCAATTAACTCAGCAAATCATTTGACATTTTTCAAGTATACTATCTTTAATGGGCACATGCTATTTTGTTTTATGAATATTTCATATTTTTATTGACTAGTCCCACGTACTTTTTCTTTATAGAAAAAAATTCTTACACATGGAGATACTGGATCAAAGGATAAAAGGTTCTTGAAAGCTCTTCAAAGGACTATTTTCTTAAAAATGTTAGTTAGAGTTAGGCATCGGAGGCTTACACCTGCCATCCTAGCTCCTAGAAGGCTGAGATCTGAGCATCAATGAATCCAGCCCCGGCAGGCAAGTCTGTGACTCTTACACCCAATTAATCACAGAAAGCTGGAAATAGAGCTGTGCCTGAAATGGTAGAGTGCCAGCCATGAGTGAAAAAGCCAGGTGAGGGAGGGAGTTCAGGACCTAGAGTTCAAGCCCTAGTACTGAAACACACACATACTCCTGAAGCTGTATCCTTGAAGTCATCTTTGTGATGTTTTTCTTAGAGCAAAGCTTTGCCTTTTGATTTAGGAATGAGAAAACATGCAGAGAGAGGGGTTGATGTTGGATCCAAACAAAAGTAGAAAAAGTAAATCAAGGTCAAGAAGGAAGGACAGGACTGGGAGGCCCTGCCATTCCCTTGGCTGGGCCCTCAGCTGCTGTGGCTTCTCATTTTGCACTTGGCCTCCTGCCCAACTCCAAGTGCCTGCCCTTCACCTCCCTCCTTCACCCTGGCCTGGACGCACACATGAAGACACCAAGCCTGAGCTCTAGGCCTTCTGAACCTCCCCAGCCCTTCACCCCCATCCCCCTACCCTTGCCCCCCACCCCATGCAAGGAGTTGAGGCACTGCAGCCAGGGCAAGGGGATTTCTTCACCTTTCTAGGGGCCAGCCTTGCCTTAGGGAGATGCCTTGTGTTTGGACAACATTTTGGCCTGAATAAGGAGATCAAAGACATTGCTTGCCCCAGGAATACACAACATAAATAGCTTTTATTCTGTTTCATGTTCCACCAAAGAGTGAAACTATATACATATAGGCTATGCTTGATGTTTATATTCTTTTTTTTTTTAAATGTTATTATTTGTGCTAGTAAAAGCTGGGCTTTAACTGTCAAATCAACTTGGAATCTTACTATTGACGTTGCCATTTACAGGTTTGGGGAATTTTATCAATTTTTCTTAAAATTTCTTTAGGCAGAGTAGGAATAACAAAAACTAAGTGCAAATATAAGCGTTAAGTCATAGGATATGTTTGGAATTCCCAAAAAGATAATAGAGTCAGGCAAGTAGTGTTCATATCTTTTTTTTTTTTTTTTTTTTTTGGCAGTCCTGGGGCTTGAACTCAGGGCCTGAACTCTGTCCCTGAGCCTCAATGTGCTCAAAGCTAGCACTCTACCACTTGAGTCACAGGGCCACTTCAGGCTTTTTTCTGTTTATGTGGTTGGTACTGAGGAATCGAACCCAGGGCTTCATGCATGCTAGGCAAGCACTTTACCACTAAGCCACATTCCCAGCACTATTATCTTTTATCCTTCCTTCCTTCCTTCCTTCTTTCCTTCCTTCCTTCCTTCCTTCCTTGTTCTTTAAAAAACTTTGTTTACTGACACTGAGATTTCACTGTGTGTGTGTGTGTGTGTGTGTGTGTGTGTGTGTGTGTGTGTGTGTGGTGAAGAGTCCTGCTTGAACTCAGGGCCTGGGCACTGTCCCTGAGCCTTTATGATCAAGGCTAGCAGAAAAGAAAGGCAGGGGTAGAGCTGTGGTTTCATTGATAGCTAATCTTGAGCTTAAGAGCATCGGGACAGTGCTCAGGTCCCGAGTTCAAGCCCCAGAACTGGCAGAAAACACAAAACAAACCAGCTTCGATCTGGCTCCTCGTGGTTCATACCTGCGGTCCTAGTTGGGTCTTAGTTGGCTGAGACCTGGAGTGTGTAGTTTGAAGCCAACCTGTGCAGAAAAGTCTAAAAGCCTCCATTTTCATTTAAGAGATAAAGCACCAGCCATGAGCAAACAAGGAGACCAGGCATGAGGCCTTGAGTTCAATCCCTGGTACCAGCCAAAAATGAAATAAAAAAGGAATGAGTGAGTGAGTAGTTGAATGAATGATACACTGGAAGATTTAAGAAAATGCCTTCCTAAAAGCAGTCCTGCGGAAATGAGAGACAGGATCCCCATCAGGGAGCTGAAGGACAGAGTTGGGGAGTCCAATTTGAGCACGGGATGATTTGGGGCTTTTCCCCAACAATCTCGTCCTTCACACTGGTGAGTATGGGACATCTGAACCTCATCTCAGAAATCCCATGGTCTTATGAGAACCCTTTTGTTGCCATTTCTCATTCATGCTATTGGATCTTTCCTTTCTCACTAAAGGCAGTAGGGGCAGAAGGAATTACTTCAAGGGCCTAAAAGGGAACAAGAGCTAAATATAGCCACTTTGTACTGTAAGGAATAAATAGTATAGAAGTCTGCCAAAATAGGATTCCCCTTGACAGAGAACATATTATGTCATTCGTCATTTCAACCTTGAGCTAGGAATGTTGAAGAAACCAACATTCACAGTTCTCTGTTTTATACCATAATCAGATGTGTGTATGTATGCCTGCGTGCATGTGTGCACGTGTGCATATGTATGTGTGTGTGTGTACGTGGTGTGTGTTTGATAGGGATTGGAACCAGGGCCTTTACTGGGTCTTGGGCAAGGGTTCTACTATGAATCAGAGCCCCCCAAATTTTAAGTGATTCAGTGTTCAGACTGTCCCTTTCAAAGTACAACTGGGATATTTAAAGACAAGGAGTACGTGACTCCAGACAAAAATACACTCTATCACCCCGCATTCTCTACAGGCCAATCCAGCCTCTGCAAGGACAAGTCTGGTGGTATTTGCACACTACGGCAGTTGATAGCTCACACATGCACCCAGGCCCACTGCTGTGGTTTCTGTTTTGTTTTGGGGTGTTTGCCGGACTTAGGGCTTGAACTCAGGGTCTAGGAGCTGTCCATAATTTTATTTGCTCAATGCTAGTACTCTCTACCACTTGAACCACACCCTGCACTTCCGGCTTTGGGGTGGTAAATTGAAGAAGAGTCCTGTGGATTTGCCTGCTTACGTGGGCTTTGAATTGCAGTCCTCAGATCTCAGCCTCTTACGTAGCTAGGTTCCAGGTGTGAGCCACCAGCACCTACATTTTTTTTTTTTGTCAGTCCTGGGGCTTGAACTCAGGGCTTGAGCAAGGTCTGGTCCCTAGCTTCCTTTTGCTCAGGGCTAGCATTCTACCTCGTGAGCCACAGCGCCACTTCTGGCTTTTTCTGTTTATTCGTTGCTGAGGAATCAAACCCAGGGCTTCATGTATAGGAGGCAAGCACTCTACCATTAGGCCATATTTCCAGCCCCCTACCTATGTTTTGAAGGCAATTTGTAGGAACTTTTTGAAAGCAGAATAGCACAAAAACATCTTAAGTCTCCTCCAGTTATTTCAGCCCATTAATAGAGATTTTGTGTCCATAATATGCATTTGGAGCCAGAGGAATGCTGACTGCAAACAACTTGTTCTGGCCCATGTGCAGGCCTTACAGTGCTAGATGAGGGATACGCTTGAGATGCTTAAAGGTAGTTATTAAAATTCACTAAATAAATAAATAGGATGATTGTTGGTGGTTTATATCTGTGATCCTAGCTACCCAGAATGCTAAGATGTGAGGAATAAATTCAAAGCTAGTTAGGTCAGAAAAGTCTGCAATACCCTTTTGTCCACTTAATCACCAAATAGGTGAAGTAGAAATATGGCTCAAGTAGTAGAGTATCAGCCTTGAGAAAAAAAAGCTAAGGGACTTTGCCCTGGCTCTGTCTGAGTTCAAGCCTAGAACCAGTTCAGTAGTGGCATGGAAGGGGAAGAAGGAAAAGGAGAAGGAGAAGGAGAGGAGGAGGAGGAAATGTTTTACCAGCCAGTCACTGATAGCTCAAATCTGCCATCCTAGCTACTCAGGAGGCTGAGGTCTGAGGATCACGGTTTGAAGCCAGCATGGAGAAGGAAAGACTGTGAGAATGTTTTTATTTTTATTTTTTGTAGGTCATGGGACTTGAACTCAGGGCCTACGCACTGTCCGTGAACTCTCTTGCTCAAGGCTAGTCCTCTACCACTTTGAGCCACAGCATCATTTCTGGGAAGGCTAATTGGAGTTAAGAATCTTATCTGGACTTTTCTGCCCAGGCTGGCTTTGAAGCAATATCCTCAGGTCTCAGCCTCCTGAATAGATTGCAGGCGTGAGCCACCAGTGCCCAGCTCTGTGAGACAATCTATAATTAAGTACCAAAAAAGCTGGAAGTGGAACTGTGGCCCAAGTGGTGGAGAGAACTAGCCTTGATCAAGGAACAACACCCCAGACCCTGAGTTCAAGACCCATGACCAACCAAAAAAAAAAAAGCTCTACTTTTATCTGCAGAGCACTGGGGATATCACATATTTTCGCACAGTTTTATATGTACTTCCATGGATCAGCTTAATATATATATATATACATATAGTTATATTCTCTTTTGCAATTTCTTTCTGTGTTTTCTTTAGTACAACCATTAAATTCTGATTTTATTTTGTAATGACAACAGTGGTAGCAACATTTGAATCGCTGCTGGAAGACAATCCAGCCGTATCAGCAGGTGTTAAATTCAACTTAAATAACAAAGAAACAAAGGCTTCCCCCTCTGGAGAGACCAGAGTCACTTGAAAGTGAAATTAACTTAGGGAAAGCAACAGGGACCGGAGTGAGACCAGGGACCAGGGATCTTCAGTGATTAAGGAAAAGAGTATGGCACTGGGCGATCTCCCCACTGAGCCCTTCTCAGCACCCCAACATCCCAGGGAAACCCACAGTTTGGGGCAACACTGAGAGAAAATGATGGATGAGAGTGGGAAAGCCACTCCAGGTTCAGAGAAAGACCTTTCCAGCAGTCCAAAGTCAGGAACGAGAGCGTCTGTGCTGGCTGCTGGCTGCTGGCTGCCGATTAGCTTGGCTCTAGAAGAAGGTCATGTTAGGAGAATGAAAAAAAAAAGAGTTGACAGTCAGCCCAGAACACTACACTACGAACTACAGGAAGGAGTCTTCATCAATATGGCACTCAAGTGCTAACACAAAGACTCCAGAATCCTATTTTAAAAAATAATTGATGGCCCAGATAAATGTTACTACACAAATAAGACCCCAGCTAGGCACTAGTGGCACACACTTACCATGTGTGCTACTCAGGGGGCTGAGATCTGAAGATCAAGGTTGGAAGCCAGCTCAGATGAGAAAGTTTATGAGGCTCTTAGGCAAAAATAACCATCAAAAAAGCCACACATGGAGGTGTGGCTCACGTGGTAGAATGCCAACCTTGGAAAAAATTAAGGGACAGTGTGCAAACTCAGTTCAAGGTCCTAGTACTAGCACAAAAAGAAGGGAGGGAGGGAGGAAGGGGGAAAAAGAGAGGAGGAAAGGAAGGAAGGAAGGAAGGAAGGAAGAAGGAAGGAAGGAAGGAAGGAAGGAAGGAAGGAAGGAAGGAAGGAAGGAAGGAAGGAAGGGAGGGAGAGAGGAAGGGAGAGAGGGAGGGAGGGAGGGAGGGAGGAAGGAAGGAAGGAAGGAAGGAAGGAAGGAAGGAAGGAAGGAAGGAAGGAAGACAGGCAGGGAGGCCAGGAGCTGGTAGCTCATGCCTGTAATCACAGCTACTCAGGAGGTTGAGATCTGAGAATCTCAGTTCAAAGCTAGCCTGGGCAGGAAAGCCCATGAGACTTTTTTTTGGTGGGGGGAGGGGGTTGGTTGTGGTGCTTGAGCAATGGGCCTGGGTGCTGTCCCTGAGCCCTTCAGCTCACGGCTAGTGCTCTACCACTTTAGTCACAGCTCTGTTAATGGTTTTCTGGTGGTTAATTGGAGATAGAGTCTCACGGACTTTCCTGCCTAGGCTGGCTTTGAACCACGATTCTCAGATCTCAGCCACCTGAGTAGCTAGGATTACAGCAGTGAGCCATTGGCACTTGGCAATTTTTTTTCTTTTTGGTGGGGCTTGAACTCAGGGCCTGAGTGCTGTGTCTGATCTCTCTTTTTGTTTATTTGTTTTGTTTTTGTTGCCAGTCCTGGGGCATGGACTCAGGGCCTGAGCACTGTCCCTGGCTTCTTTTTGCTCAAGGCTAGCACTCTACCTCTTGAGCCACAGCACCACTTCTGGCTTTTTTGTATATATGTGGTGCTGAGGAATCCAACCCAGGGCTTCATGTATACGAGGCGAGCACTTTACCACTAGGCCATATTCCCAGCCCCTGATCTCTTACTCGAGGACAGAGCTCCACCACTTGAGCCACAGTGCCACTTCAAGGGAATCTTATCACGAACAAACTACTCAGAGAAAGGCAGAGGTGGCACTGTGGCTCAAGTGGTAGAGTGCTGGCCTTGAGCAAAAAAAGCGCCAAGGCCAGAGTTCAAGCCTCAGGACACAAAATAGGCCACTTAAAGCAGGACATTTTTCCTTCAGATGTGTGTCTGCTTAATCTACTTTAACAACATTGCTCTATTAATCTCAACATCACAGTATGAAATAATTTCAAGGTAAATGTTTCTGTGCTAGAAAATAACCCTTGATTCAATAACTTTTATCATACAACAGTCATTCAGTTTTTCTTAAATAAATCCTAGCCATGTGTAGAGCCAAGTTCTAAATTATTATTTGTGAATTTACTTCACTTACATTGAGCTACAAAGGCTAACCAGGTACCTCAGTAAACCAGTGAAATCTTTGCTTTGTGAATTGTTTTTCTTTCTTTTGTGCTGGTCCTGGAGCTTGAACTCTGGGTCAGAGTGTTCTCTCCAAGCCTTTTTGCTCAAAACTAGTATGATACCACTTTGAACCATACCTCCACTTCTGGTTTTTGAGTGGCTAATTGGAGATAAGAGTCTCACAGGGACTTTCCTGCCTGGGCTGACCTCAAAGTGTGATCCTCAGATTGCAGCCTCCTGAGTAGCGAGGATTACAGGCGTGAGCTACTGAAACCCACCCCTTACTTGCTTTTTTTTTTTTTTTTTTGGCCAGTCATGGGCCTTGGACTCAGAGCCTGAGCACTGTCCCTGGCTTCTTCCCGCTCAAGGCTAGCACTCTGCCACTTGAGCCACAGCGCCGCTTCTGGCCGTTTTCTGTATATGTGGTGCTGGGGAATCGAACCTAGGGCCTCGTGTATATGAGGCAGGCACTCTTGCCACTAGGCTATATCCCCAGCCCACCCCTTACTTGCTTTTTGTTTTTGGCTTTAGTGCTGGTTCTGCTGTTTGAACTCAGGGTCTTATACCCTCATTTTACTTTCTTTGCTCATAGCTGATACTCTTCTGCCTGAGCCACATTTCTATTCTTGTTCCTGGTTATTTTTTTAGATGGAATCTTGAGGACTTTTCTTCCCATACTGCTTTTAAATCACAGTCTTCCATTCTCAGCCTCCTGAGAAGCAAGGATTATAGAAGCCATTCCTCTCTTCTCTCTCTGTTTCTCTGTCTCTCCTTGCTTTTCTCTCCTGGTGTGTTTAACTTTTAAGATTTTTATTTTATTGTCAGTACTGAGGTTTGAACTCAGGGCCTTAATCTTGCTTACTGCTAGTTTGTTACTTTCACAAATGTTGTGAGCCACATTTATAACAACGGAGTTTTAATTAATAGTGTATTACATTTAGGTAAAGCAGGACAAAGTTGAAATAGTTCTAATTATCTTGATATTTTCAATGTTCCAAAGAAATCAAATAAAAGCAGAAATCAGATGTTATCCTGTCTTACACTCATCCTGAGTTCTAGTTTACTTTTCACTTTTTTGTTCAATGTTTAGAAGAAGCCATCTATAATCACCTGTAATTGTTCCCTCTGGGATTTATATAATTCAGGGATACTTAGGTGAATTTCAGTCAAGAGCAGAGTTGGGCATTGGTGACTCATGCCTATAATCCAAAAAAGCACCAAAAGAGCCAGAAGTGGGGCTGTGGCTCAAGTGCTAGAACACCAGCCTTGAGCAAAAAATGTTCATGCAGCTGGAATGTGGCTTAGTGGTTGAGCGCTTGCCTTGCAAGCATGAAGCCATGGGTTCGATTCATCAGCACCATGTAAGCAGAAAAAGCTGGTAGTGGCATTGTGGCTCAAGTAGTAGAGTGTTAGCCTTGAGCAAAAAGAAGCTTGAGTTCAAGCCCCAGGACTGGCAAAAAAAAGCAAAGTAAAACAAAAACAAAAAAAAACCCAAACACAAAAAAGTTCATGGACAGAGTTCAGGACCCAAGTGAGAAAAGAAAAAAGAAAAGAAAAAGGAAAAGAACAGAGTTGGTGGAAAGCAAATCAGGGGAGAAATTCTGCCATGGCTCATAGCCCAGGAAGGGTATGTGTGCTGGTCCTGAGACTTGAACTCTGGGCCTGAGTCCTATCCCTGAGCTTTTTGCTCAAGGCTAGCCCTCTATCACTTAAACCACAGCCCTACTTCCGGCTTTTTCAGTGGTTAACTGGAGATAAGAGACTCACAGAGACTTTCCTTGCCTGAACTGAACTGGCTTCCAACCCAGAGCCTCAGATCTCATCATCCTAAGTAGCTAGGGTTACAGGCATAAGCCATCCGCTCTGGCTCCCAAGAAGAGATTTCAAAGTAAACCCTTTCCAAATCTGCCAAGAACTTAAAGAGATGTAGATTTAAAATATTGCAAAGCACAACCTGTGGATTTAGGTCAACAGGCTTAAAAGTCATCAGTTTTTGGTGAAAACTGTTAGTAATGACAAATATAGACTAAAGCCTGGGGGCTGGGAATATGGCCTAGTGGTAAAGTGCTTGCCTCGTATACATGAAGCCCCTGGGTGCTGGGGAGCACCACATATATAGAAAAAGCAGGAAGTGGCGCTGTGGCTCAAGTGGTAGAGTGCTATGCTAGCCTTGAGCAAAAAGAAGCCAGGGACAGTGCTCAGACCCTGAGTTCAAGCCCAGGACTGGAAAAACAACAACAACAACAAAAACAACAACAACAACAACAAAAAACAAAGCCTGGCAGAGTAAATAATAAGGGCATTGATAAAGCAAGTATGAAGATTTCTAGCCAGCTCTCAAGGTAACAAGTGGCTCACTCTTGTAATTCTAGCTACTAAACAGGCTGAAATCTGAGGATCTGGGTTCAAAGCCAGCCCAGACAGAAAAGTCAGTGAGACTTATTTCCAATCAACCAGCTAAAAATCAGAAGTACATGCACACACACATCCCTACCTCATTAAATATCTCTGGCTTGCCCAGAACTCACAATCGCCCTTTCCCAGACTCCTAAACACTGGGAATATAAGTGTGCATCGCCACGTTTGGCTGGAAAGATTCAATCTTTAAGCCCAGTGGAGGCAATTTGAAACAGTCCTGTATTCCTTCAGGTTGGTTTTGAACTTTGGTAGTTCTGCCCCAGCAACTAAGTGCTGATACTTCAGGCTTATGCCTGTGATGATCAGTTAAGAACATGTTTTATAAATTTGCTGTTGTTAGGTGTTTGTCATCCTCCTATGAACATGAAAGAACTTGGCTTCTTCTCCACTTGAGGGCTGCATAGTTTCCTTCTTGATATAAATACATACACGGAAATTATACAGAGTTTATCCATTTCAAAACAAACCAAATGTATTAAGGATTAGGAATTTTATAAACAATTTTTTATCAAGTAATAAACATTCAGAAAAGAAAACAGCCCATTTCCTCGTATCCTCAGCAAGATGGTATTTTACAAGACTGGGGAATTTCTGCCAATTTGATGTGAAAACTAGTGTCTTGGTGCAGTTTTGACTTGTGCTCTACTATGTTTTGACTTGTGTTTCTCCTATTATGAGATTTGAAAATATTTTCACAATTCTGAAAGTCCTATACAGTTTGTCTGAAAATTGTTTGCAGCATAGTTATTTGCTAAATTGTCTTTCAGTCAAGCTGTACTGTAATTAATACATTGCCCAATCTCCTAATCTTTCTATTACACACTGGGTAGGATAAGTAGTTTTCATGTTTGTCATCTACCTGATCAAAACCAGAATGCCTTTGTTCTTTCCCTTGATTACTTGTGAGTCTCGGTACTATATTTATTGGCCCTTAGTACTTCTGCATCCAGCTGGGGTGCAACTCAGTGCTAGGATGCTAGCCAGTCATGTACAAGGCTTTGGGTTCAAGCCTTAGCTCTGCAGAACACAAAACAGAAAGCTGATTCCATAAATATTAATTGGCATTTCTGTTAACTATAGAACTAGAAAGCAAAATTGTAAGCAAAACCACATTTTCTTTTCTTTTTCTTTTTGGGCCTCAGGACTGGGGCTTGAACTCAGGGTGCTGTCCCTTTTTTCCTCAAGGCTGGCACTCTACCACTTAAGCAACAGCTCCATTTCTGCTTTTTTTTTTTTTTTTCTTCTTGTTAATTGGAGATAAATGAGGCTCAGATTTTCCCGTCTAGGTTGGCTTTGAACTGTGATCCTCAGATATCTCTCAGCCTCCTGAGCGCCTAGGGTTATAGGTGTGAGCCTCCAGTGCCCAGCCACACTGTTTTCCTTAATGCTAAGCCTTAAACAGTCAAGAATAAGGCAAGTCTAAAACTGTTTAGTGTACTTGCAATAATGCCCTATGATTCATCATTAAAAAACACATCCTTAACTGCAAAATCTCAGGAGCCCATACCCTGGGATCCCTTCTCTAATTCCCATCCCTGATCTGAGGTTGACTTATCCAGTTAGGTATGAACTGGCCCACAGTGAAACCAGGTTTCTAATTTTGGGCCATGTTAGACCTCAGGTGCTCACTGCCTTAGCAGACAGGGCTTCCACCCAGGCATGCAGACTGTGCATTGCCCAAGTCAGAGAACACCATCCACACAGCAGTCGTTCTGAATGTGTGCAACTTGTGTGGCTGTGTGTGCAATAGCCTGTTTGTCTTAGGTCAACAAGCCACAAGTACAATTATTAATGGTTCTGCTGTTGAACCCTTCCTGGTTTTGCATGCTAGTTGCTCTGCTGTGCTGCAGACTTCCCAAGACATTTTTGAAGAATTTCCTTTTATATAGTGTTGGGATATAGCCCAGAACTGTTTTGCATGTTAATCATGTACTGACTCTACCACATTTTAAAAATGCTCCCAGAAGCTGGGTACTGGTGACTCACGCCTGTAATCCTACCTGCTCAGGAGGCTGAGATCTGAGGATCAGTTTGAAGCTAGCCAGGGTAGGAAAGGCCATGTTACCTCCAATAAACTACAGAAAAAGCTGGCAGTGTCACTATGGCTCAAAGTGGCAGAGCTCTAGCCTTGAGCAAAAGCAGCTCAGGGACACAGCACTCAAGCTCGGAGTTCAAGCCCCAGGACCAACAAAAAATTAAAAAAAATGCTCCCAGGCAATTAAACAAGTGTGGTGTATATCTACACCACCTATTGGCATGTAAGCTCCTTAAAAAAAAGATATTTTTGTTCACTCACTCAAGTGTTGTAACAATGTCCAAACATAAAATACTCAACACATATTTGAATGAGTACTTGCTTTAAATGCTAAGGAGAGAAATTTCTATAATTATATACGTTAATGTCTCTGCTGTTAAGATGCAAGGACTCTTCTGTCTTTTGTTTTTTTGCCAGTCCTGGGGCTTGAACTCAGGGCCTGAGCACTGTCCCTGGCTTCTTTTTGCTTAAGGCTAGCACTCTACCACTTGAGCCACAGCACCACTCCCGGCTTTTTCTATATATGTGGTGCTGAGGACTCAAACCCAGGGCGAGCACTTTACCACTCGGCCATATTCCCAGCCACGCAAGGACTACTGAAATGCCTTTACTTCTGATTATTTTCTATCTACTGGAGTAGCACTCATTGTGTACTATTAAGTTTTACAGATCTTCCTTCTGGATGAATCCATGCCCACTAGTCTATTACTCTTTCTTGTTTCTAGTTTTGGTAGTTATCAGCTGTCACCCTCCGGCCCCCAAAGTTAGTTCAATCTCTGAGTCACAGATGTGAACCAATTCCTGACTGTAGGTCTTAGCCCATGGAAGGTGCTGTCAAATAAATCCCCTACTTTTAGACAAAGCTGGAACCAGGAATGGGTTTTTTGTCCAAGAAATTAAATCTGATGGCTATCCAAAGTAGTTTCTTGAGATTTTGGTAAGAGACTATGGTATCAATCCTGTACCGAGCCTGTAAATTAAGTTCTTGGAATGCCTTAGATATTCCAGTCCTGAAATTTCCCTGAATGAAATGGTAAGTCATTAATGCCCATAAATGTTTCTTTCCTCTCCTTCATTTCAACTTACTTTATCCTGCTATACTAAAATAAATCCTTGCTTGAAAAAAACGCAAAAATTGATAGTTAATTGTTTGATATAGACATCTAGACAACTCAACCTGGCTCACAGATCCTGGTACAATTTATTCTGTGTAGCCAAAATAAAGTATTTATAAGAAACAATATATTAAAAAAATTTTTACATTTTATTTACCAACAGTTCATATGCTCTTCTGTTCAATGGAAGCCAACTAGAATAAAATATTATACATACATGTCTACAAATACCAGTATGAAAAGATACTCAAGGTAATTTATTTTGCTTGTCCTGGTGCTTGAACTCTGGCCTGGCTCTGTCCCTGAGCTTCTTTTAGAGCTCTACCACTTGAGCCACAGCTCCACTTTCCCCTTTTCCTGAGTTTACTAGAGATAAGAATTTCATGAACTTTCCTGTCTCTAATGGCTTCGAAACATAATGCTCAGATCTCAGCCTCCTGAATAGCTAGGACTTACAAGCATAAGCCACCGGCACCTGGTTTGAAGGTAATTTTAATTAGAAAAGTTACAAAACCCCGAGCTTACTGCAGTTTTTTGAACTTTCCATGCATGCATGTCTTATTCTGCAATCATAAATTTCCTTTGTAAATAAAAACAAAACATAATGTTCAAAACACATTTATTTATGAAATCAATTGAGGTTGCCGTACATACTTCAAATAAAATATTTGGCAAAAAAAATTGTGGTTTGCAATGTACTTGTCAAAAATCTTACACGTTGAGGGACTCTTCTGAATGTTTTAGAAAAACATGTAGCATGTTGTGCTAATAAAACGAATTTCCTAAGAATCATTCAAGTATCTGGTGAAATGAACAGGTGAAGTATAATTCTCTTCAGTCATATTCAGAAAACCGAATATGTTTACTTGCTTGTTGAGTTTTTGCTAGTCTAATCTTTTCAGCCTTGGTGATTAACTAGAGAAAGAAAAGAAAATTTGTTTGACACACACAAAGCAAAACTAAATAACACAATTTACTACAAAGATTTCATTTTGAAAGAAATTTGAGAAGACAAATGTGACAATTATGTTCAGATCAAATCAAAGGGAGAGTTGTTGCGATTACAGATAAGTAAAGTAGGTATTAAACTTTTGAAATATCTACCTATTCTCACTTAAGCTACACATAATTCAAAATAGCCACTCCTTAATTTACTGGTAAAATTTTAACCTTCCTTAGAAAGAACAGGACATATTTTTGTTTTTGTTGTTCCCAGTGGACCTGTTTCTGGTAAGTCATGAATCAAAAGATATGAAGTCCTCAATTATATGTTGTTAGTACTTCCCCTGCCTCAGGTCCTCAATTCCTCCCCCACAGTTCTACCCATAGCTAAACTCCCTGCCCTAGACCTAAAAGTGGCCACTCCCACTCACCATTAAGACCTACCTACTTCCCCCTTCAACCCAGAGAAGCTACCACCTCAATAAGGTGCAGAAGCCACCGGCCAAGTTGCTCCCTCTCCTATGGGAGATATGGCACCACTAATAAACCTCCTTATGAACCTACTCCTGTCTGTGACTATGTCCGCATGGTCCCCTGGGATGGCTGGGACAGATCCTTTCATAAGGTATTTGGAGATTTCATATTCTTTCAAAGAGACAGTATATTTCTGGGGTGTTGCACAAATTTGTTTGCAAACTACTCACTAGAATGGTTCTACAGTTACAGTAAACCTCAGTAGGTGACTAGAGTTTACAACAATTTACATGTTTTAAATATAACCAGAAGAATGGTGTTCCAGGCCTATAGTCCCAACACTGGCAAAATGAGAAAAGTCATGAGTTGGAGAAAAGTCTGTCCTATACAAGATAGTGAGATCTTGTCTCGTAAAAAAAATACCAAACCTCCCCAAGACACTCAAACAAACAGGAAAAATCCTGAAACATAAAAATACGGCAGGACTTTTCAAAGTTCCTAAGAAAAATTCTACAAATATGTGTTAAACATGTTTAAACACTAAACAAATGAGGTCCTTGGGCTTGGAAGGCATTTCACTTGAGCTGTATTTTAAGAAAAATGAAATTGTGTGAAATACAGAAGATAACATACAGTACAATTCTAGGCTTCCAAAAATTCCTTGGTAGAAAACTGACATGTTATTTATGAGCTAACTAGCTATACTTCTATGGCTTCAGCTGTTTCTACGTAATAAATCATGCCATCACCAACCCTGATAGTGAAACAGGTAAGTAACTATGGAAAGTAATTCTGTAACTCAATGAAGAATAAAACTTTTATAAAATTCCTAAAATAAAAAAAACACAATTTTCTTAATTGATAGTGTTAAATGACATTCCACCGCAATTAAAGGGTCAGTACCACTTGTAAACTATTTCAGTTTTAGGTTTTGGATCAGGGCTTTTAACATTTTAACAATTTCAAAAGGCTTTGAAATTAGCATCACAGAGACCTGAGGCATTAGGAAGGCAGGAGGCATCCCTATCAATAAGTTCAGTCTCCATTCTAGAAAACATTCACAAAGCCCAGTAGGAAACTACACCCCCACTCCCAATGAATGCTAGGCAATGGATAGCTGAAGAAAAACACATGCATACTTATTACTTTTGAGTAACTTTTGTCGTGAGGGAGTCTCAGTAGTATTTCAGTAAACACTAGACGTTTAAGTTAAAAATTTGTAAGTACAACACTAAACAAGCCAGGAAAATACAAAGTTTGCTCTTCAAAGTTTTCACCAAACATGTACATTTTTTAGGTTTTTCCTCTGACTTTCACAATACAGTTCTAAGTTGTGATAATAGTGTTAGTACATATCCTACTCTGTTCTGAACGCATTAGCTTGTATAAACATATGCTAGAAAATGTTTTCAAAGAACAAACTCCATAGTTTAGTAGCACAAAAATGCATATTTTGTCACAAAAAGAAAATTGAGAAACTGCCTTAAGCTCATTTATGCTGGCTATTACCATATGTTGAGTATCTTGGAGAACAGGAATAAGTTTACCATTGTCAAAGGGGACTTGCATCCCAGTCTTAGCTCTCTGAATGTTACCTCTGGAGCCACCTATCTGTATAAACTACATTAAAAAAACATTGTGGTTTTTAAAGACTATCATTATGCAGTCATGTATGCTGCAAAACACAAGTCAAGACTAAATTTATCGTGTAAAGTATCACTACCTCAAACAAAAACTCTACATGTTAATATTATGTATCCTTATAGAAAACAATTCTCATCTCACGTATTTTAAAACTGAGAAATATGCAATCCCTCTCAATCTAAAACACTCCATTCGATAAGCCTTTGCTATCTATGTAACAGTAAGTTATTTTATGATTACCTGTTACTGACTTTCAGAAGATAACTCCCCAAAACAGTTTAGGGCATAAAACTAAAAACTGATAGATACCTTCTCAGTGCCTCTTTTCTTTTCCCGAGGCTGATTAAGTTTGGCTTGTCTATCTACCAAAATCTTCTGCCAATACCTCTGTTCATGATCACCTTAAAACAAAAAACAAATATCAACACTGAATAACGACACACATGAAAAACACCAATCAAATCCCATAAACAGAGATAGAATAGCTAGGTAAGTATACCCCAACAGCTGGATTCAAAATTGATCAAACCATTCTTTTAAAATAGTTCTAGTAAGTTTTACCAGAAAGGACTTCAAGCTTCCAGTTATGCTTCTTTTTAATTTCAGTATGTGCATTCATTACTGCTTGAGCATCCTCTGGGGTTTTAAATCTGGCATGGCATTCTGTATCTCCTTCTAGCAAATCAACATAAACAACTTCTGAGATGGTGGCCAAGGTATCCTGCATTGGAATTAAGCATAATGTCAAAAACAATAGATTTCGGTTTACAGAACGCACAGTCAATTTGACATTAAATCTAATCTTCCTTTCCTTTAAACCATGTCTTTGGTATATGAATGAGGTTAGAAATAGTCTATTGAGGACAACGTATGTGTAGAGGGAATGGACAGGACAATCCAAAGGAATGAGGTTAAAAGAAAAGACAAAGCCAGGGGCCGGTGGTTCCAGTCTATAATCCTAACTATTCAGAAGGCTGAGAGCTGAGAATCATGGTTTGAAGCCAGCTGGGGCAGGAATGAACCCCCAGACAACTGAAAGTGGTGCTGTGGCCCAAAGGATCAGGGACAGCACCCAGGCCCTGAGTTCAAGCCCCCAACTGATTTAAAAAAAAAAAAAAAAGAAAAGACAGAGGACTTAGGGATAGGCTTATTTCTACTCACCTGCACACCACTTATGACTTAAAATATGTATTGACCTTTAACTCCTTAAACGCCTGAAAACTAAGATCTACAAAAATCACAGGGTTCCTCTGTAGATCTACAGGAACACAGCACAAGAGCTCTTAGATTTTGATAAAATACCAATATAGCTTCTAAATAAATGGAGATCACCAGCAAGGGTAAAGTTTTACCTAGGACGCCTGCAGGGAGGGCAAATTAGCCAGATTCCTGCATGGTTAATTAGCCTCTCCCAGCAGGTTCCAGAGAACACTGAATGCATTTATGCAGGAATGTCACACTAATTCTTAATTCATCAATTTTCATTCATAAAGTTAAGAAGGGAGATTTCCAACTGAGGAAAGAAACGTTTTATTTATTTGGTTTCCTTTTTGTTTAGATCTAATTTTTTTTTAAGATACAACTACTTATATTTACTGTTGAATATCGAATTTCTAGATATCTAAATTATGTGACAAATTGAGCAATGACTGGAAATATTACTTTATTATAGGTTAAGAAAAGTTTATGCTAGGTAGTAATATATGGGAGTCTCTAAATAAGAGGGTACTGCATCACATTCCTGCACGCTAAAACACTATTTATCACAAAACAAGGCACTTAGTAAATGTTTGCTGAATAAAAAGAAAAAACTGGAGAGCTCTATCTAGTAAATAGCACAAAACAGAATCACAGCAAGACAAATAACTGGTAATAAGTCGATGAACTGTAAGTTACTCACTGAGTTTTATAAGTGGTTTTTCAGATAGAAAAGCACAATTCAAAAGATATTTACTAAATATCCATTATAATGTGGGGCTAATCTCCTGATTTAAGGCCTTAGACTTAAAACACCTATAATGATAAATTAGCTTGGTAATCACAGGGGCAAGTCACAGACAACAGTTACCAACATAGCTTAGTTTTTGTTTCAGCAAAATGTAATTAACTTCATTATTGCAGTTGCTTTCTGATTTTGAACAAAACATCTGCTTATTTCACAATTTCCTAGCCTGTTATCCTCAATTCCTCTTATAGTAGCCTTTAGGACTGGCAAAATCTTCCATCAAGAAACTTATATCTTAGGGATAGCCATATGATTCAAGGATAAGGTTTTAGATAGAGTGCATACAGTGAAAAACAGTCTGCATGGGTCTCAAGATAAAAATCAGAACAAACTACATGCTAGTGACTGTCATAGAAGAGAGTATAAAAGATTGGTACCTGACGTAATTGTGTGATAGTGTACTGCCCTGAATTCAGAGGAATCTTAACTGCATTAAAACGAAGCATATTGTCATATTTGTATGACTGTTTAGATGGAAATGATAACAATTTTTTAGAACATTAGAAGTTTTTTGTTTTGATTTTTGTGGTACTGAGTCCAAATTCGTTTGCTGGAGTTTCTCTGCTAGCTCTGGATTATATTTTTAAAACTTAAAAGGCTATTTTCTACAAAATATCTTTCAATTTCCCCAAATTTACAATAGCTTATCAACAAACAAAAACCAATCTATACCCACGCTAAGTGAAGACACATTGTTCTTATTTCACAATAATCATTTCTACTTTTCTTAGGTAATAAAATATCGGAACCTACTGAAAGCTTATTTTCTAGTTTGTTTCAAAATTAGACGATCTGAGATAATTTTAATTTTTAAATAACCAGACCAACTGTAATGATTCTTAAATCTTCACAAAATTATCTGCCAAGTAATTTGTAAAGCTCTGAAAACTGAAAGTGTTTCAAAAAAAAAACCTGCGTGGTAAATACTAGTAGTGTGTAGTCAAAGTGACTATTGCATTATTTCCTTTTGCACCTACACAGCACTAGTGTTAGAAAACAAGTATGTGAGAAATGCAAAGCCTTTAGAGTTTGCTTCAAGTTGCCCGGTGGGATTTAGTCAAGAATATAGATTCTAATTTAATCTGTTTTGTCTTCCATATTATAGGGAAAACATTTTCACACTAGGTAGTTAATGAAAGGAGAAAGGACCACTTAGGAGCTTGAAAGTATTACCCGGATTTGTTTTCTCCCGGGCAGAGGCTCAGTGCTAATGATTTTCACAATCACCCCACTCACAAACTGTGGTCCCGTGTTCTCCACTGGGCGACATTCAGTACTGTTGGCTGTTGATGTGAAAAGGGAAAGAGCAGGATTAGATCTCTTGCATTTCACAATTTAACGCTTAGAAAGTACTATTTTAGGAAAACAAGAGATGTCTTCATAGGTGGACTAAAGCAATTCATTTAAAACTTATTAACTTTAAAAATACATGATGACCTATTTCAGAATACTAAGATTGAAAATGTAGAAAATCTCAATATTTGCAGTATGAAGAGAATTTGGAAAAACATACCTCCTTATCAATGAGCCAAAGAATAAAAGTATTGTACTTAGGCCTGTTAAACATTCCTATTTAAATTTGAGAATTTACATTTACATTTTTATTGTAATTTATAGGAATTTAAAATTTATCCTAATTTGAATGAACTTCTTCTTGCTGTGGTTCGTATTACTGAATAAAATTTCAGGTAAGAGCTGGTTGCTGGCAGTTTGTGGTTCAAAGCCAGCCTGGGCAGGAAATTCATGAGACTTATCTCCAATTAATCCCAGAAAAACCAAAGTGGTACTGTGGCTCAAAGTAGTAGGGTGCCTTGAGCATGAACAGCGCCCCAGGCCCCATGACTGACAAAAAAAAATTCAGGTAAGAAGCTACAATCTGTACTTCTATAAACTATGCACTTATTAAATAAGTAATAAAAAGTAGTAAAAAGAGTATGAAAAATATTACTTAAAAGGAGCCCTTATAATAATTCCTTTCTCTTCTTTCTTTTTCCCTCTCCAGAGCTGGAGAGCAAAACCAGAGTACTGTGCAAGTAAGGCTGAAACTCCTAAATATTGATTATAATAAGTGACATCTTTTACATCTATTACAACCTTACAAAATAGGTGATTTTTACCTTTTGCAATTTTCACTTCAGGCTTATTAGGTAAACCACTGTCGGTTTCCATTTCTGATTCCAATTTTATTTGAGATATTGTTTTTTTTAAAGAAGCCATGCTGGCTTTTTGTAGTGCTAAATACTCTTTTTTCAAATCCATCCATTCAATCCTAGAAGGCAGAAAAATACAGTATAGAAATAATGACAACAGCTGACTCAAAACAAGTATAGAAATTAATCTAAATAGTATAAACTTCAAATGACTTTCTAATACATTCTTTCAAACTTTTCTCTTTGCTTAATATATTTTAATTTTCTAAATCCTACCTATTTAGTTCCTAAATACATCCAACAAATAGACAAAGGAAATTCTTTTGATTCCAACATTCACATTAAATGCTCCCTTTCATAGTTTATCTTATAAAAGTAAAAATTTTAAGATTAATTCTTTCATTAATTACTGGTATTTATCAAATCAGTCATTTTGTGGGAAAACAGATTAAAACTTAAAGATTATTTGTTAAATTGCTTCCAATGTGAGAGATAACATTCCTAAGGATTTAGCTGAATCAAAAGGAATTTCTGTGAAGAAAACAGCACCCCAAAGGAAGCAATTTATTTATTTACATACATTTAACATGTAGCTATTTCTCCAAACAGCTAGGGCTCCTCCAGATATAAACACAATGCATCTCTAAGCTCTGTGGGAGCATTCATTGTTAACTCTAATCAGTGCCAAAGGGAAACAAAAAAAGATAGGAGACTTTTTTTTTTTTTTTTTAAAAAGAGGATATCTTGTGGTAATGGTTTTAGCAGTTAACATTGACATCTGTACTTAAAAAAAATGGGAGGTGGGGTGGAGGTGGGGGGAGGAGGAACCCAGAATCTCAACCCACCCAGCATCAGAGTTTCCCTGAGAACAGATACATTAAAATAACAAAAGGCTCTTGTAATGATTCTCTGAGATAAAAAGCAAAAGGAATTTGGGAGTTAAGAATGGTATAAATACAAGGCCCCAGGTCCCCGGTCTTTTACCTTTGAAGAAGAGAAGTACACTTTGGTAAGTAGACTTTGGAGGTAAAGAAAAGCTTTTATTAGGACCTTTCTGACATTTTCCCCCTCCAGATTCTCCTGTGTGCTGGATTCCCTTCCACTTTAACATGGGTGTGCTTTCTGTGAGTTTTTAATAACAGTAAGTGCTTCCATGTTTTAGTAGAAGTGAATTCAACTTACTTCAGAATGAAAACTCCCTCACCAGCTACTGAAGGGGTCCCCTTTGCTTTAACATGGGGGTACCTGCTGTGTGAATCAAAAGTAAGTGCTTCCATGTTTCAGTGGGGGTGTCTCCAGAACCCCACAGGTGTGAAGTTTGTGAATATATCTATTCTAGGGTGAAGCACTCCCAACCTTCCTCAGACGTGGGCTCCCCATCACTTAAACGTGGATGTACTTGCTTTGGATTCAAAAAAGTAAGTGCTTCCATGTTTTGGTGATGGTAAGTTTTCCTTTTACATTTTATGAAGATGGCATTTAAAGTGAATTCTAAGGGGCACCCTTTACTTTAACATAGAGGCACTTGCTGTGACATGATAGAATAAGTGCTTCCATGTTTGAGTGTGGTGGTTCCTACTTGATCGTCTGGTGAGCCCACTTTCTGTGGTGACATGCCACCACTGTTGCTAATATGCAACTCTGTTCAATAAATTGGAATTGCACTTTAGCAATGGTGATGGAATGTTGTCAATCGCCACAGCCATTGCGTACTCACTTTGATAGTACTCTCAAGGGGATAACCTCTTCGCCCATTTTATGTCTCTCCTTATGTTTTTTCTTGTGCTTCCTTTTAGTTTTCAACAGGGAACCATCTTTAATATCTCCAATGTCTTTTTCCTCTTCTGTAGAAAATTCTAGGTCTGTACGGGTTAAAGAAATTTTAAGTGACTTTGTTTGGGACATTACCTCTTCAATTATATGTAATTTAAATTTTTAATTTAATTTGTCATACCTCTGTTTTCTTTGGAAATGTCAGAAACTTCCTTTTTAATGCTTTTCTGGGTAATTTTCTTAACTTTTGATCTTGGCGCTAGAGATTCTGCATCTCCAGAGCTGCTTCTTTTCCTTTTCCCTGCTCTACCTTCTGCTAGGCTTTCACTCCGATCTCGATCTCGTTTTTTCTTTTTCTTTGCAGGCTGCTTTTGGGGCTCCGGTGTCTCTGCATCAGAGCCCTCAGATGCAGTTCGTGATCTTTTTATCTTACAGAGGCTCGAGCTGCTTGTTGTGTCTATGTTTAAATCTTTAGTCTGTGTACTGTCTTCCTTCTTTATCCGGCCTTTTTTCTTTTTTTTCTTTTTCTTCTCTTCTGTAAAATGAGTTAGTGCTTAGCGCTCAAGCATAATAAATTGAGCGCTAAGCACCAAGTGTTACTCAAGTCACAGTACTTACCAGCTACTCTTAAGGCTGGAATGGGTTTATTTTTTACGGTTTTGGGAAATATGCCAGGTTTCCTTGGTGCTTCTTCTGGTGGGTTGTTAAGGAACTGAAATTGAGAATTTTACTATTGTAGTGACGTGACAATTTTTTCCTCTGCTTTTCCCCTCCTTAGGACACTGGACTCACCTCAATAGCTTTGGCTGCCTGCTCCTTTGTTTCAAACTCAACAAAGGCAAATCCTTTTGGATCTCCAGTAGACTTATAATGTGGTATACTTATGTAAACAACATTGCCACATTTCCCAAATACCCTTTCAATCCAGCTGTGATTAACATTTTTGGGAAGTAATTCCTATAACGAGTATTAAAATTTTGTCAGTAACAATGAATAAAGATTATTAAAACAATATCATTTTGAATAAAAACTATTAAATGTAGTTACCACATATACTGTGCGTTCATCCTCATCCTTTGGTCTTTCACCCAGCGGTTTTTTTCTCCTAATTCTGGTGCCCTCTAAATCCAGCTTTAAACAATTCATTAAAGTAAATGAAAACATTAGCTTAATGAGGTTAGCTTAATGAAGTTAAACTTGTGGTATCTATATCTGTAATTAAAACATAAAATGACCTTACCTCTACAACAGTTGAGCCTTTCAATGCTCTGGCAATTAACTTCCCATCAGTGGTCAATTTTTTCATTTTGTTAAAGGATACCAGAAGTGATATATCAACAACTATTAGGAATGTTGAAAGAAAGTTTGTATTTAATAAAATTCAATAATAAGTTGGTATTAGCTCTGCTAACCTCATTTAAATTTAATTAATATTTACATTATTGAGAAAAGTATTTTGCAGCACTCATTTGAAGTAGTTATATGAGGGAATTTATATGCCTATACAACATTTAGTTAGAAATACAAATCAATAAGTATGTTTCAGATATAGATGCAATATTTGTCCTACAAAAACTTACATCCATCTCTAGATTTTTCTATCTGCTCTCGAAGAAATCTGTCCTTGTGAAGGTTTGCATCTCCAAACCAGAAGTCCACTTGCTTAGCAATGTCTGCAAGCACCTGTTTAACTCGAGAGCGTTTCTTCTTTTCTACTTCTTTTTTCTTTTCAGTACTTTCTAGTTTTTCACTTTCCATTCCTGTAGAAAAACCATATGTAATAACTACAAATAGTTATGCTTCAGTTGAGTGCAACTGCACAAACCAGGAGACAAATCTCCAATCCTTGTCCCAATTTTATATATATATATAGCCCCTATTAAATTCCTCATGGGATGGGATCCATGGACTCTGCCAAGCTTTTGTAACTCCAGACCAACTTTCTTTTGTATAAAACCTAAAATTTCTTGGACTCATTAGTACATACACAAAAAATGAAATAAAAAAAACAGGAGTTGGTTTGCTTGCCTGTTACACCTGGGTTATCAGGATTACAAAACATGGGTAGTAGTCAAAAGTTGTGACCTGTGAAGGTGACTTTCTCACGATCATGTTCGGGGGAAGGAGGGAAAAAATTTGGATAGCTGCTAGCTTGGGTTAGTGATTTTTGTGGTTTTACCAACTCTCTTCTGCTTTTTATTCGACTCTAAAGCTACCTAAGCCCAGAGCTAGCTTAGAACCTACTTTTATCTCCTGATCTGACTGCTTACCAGACTCAGTGACTTCTTCAGAGATACTAGGAACAGTGATACTAATAGATAACAGTTCCAGGGTGATGATTAGTAAGAGTACAAAGTCTTGATGCATCTATTTGCAAATCTCAACTCAAGCATTCTCACCAGTCAATGGAAGAATATTTTGGCATTTAAGAGTAGGCTTCAGTTGGCCTGCCAAGTAATTTTGTATATGTACAAGAAGCTGACAGTTTCTTATGACATCTGAATTCCAATCAGGAAGGCAATGACCATTGGCACTGCACTAACCCCACACTTTATTTCACACTCATTTGAACCCATTCTGTCAGGCCTCCCTTTCTAGCAGTGAAACTCAAGTCATCACTTCTCTCTTCTGGCAACTGGAGTTTCTAACCCCTTCCTTGAAACAATTTTCATCATATAGCTTTCAAGAGTTTTCTCCTTTTCTGGACCTTACTGTGCTCTTTCCATACTGCCTGTGACTACCCTCAATCCTGGACTCCTTTATCTACTGGGAAAGAGTCTTGGTTTTTAATTCACTGGCTTCATGCTTACCAAACTATTCTCTCATCAGCTCCACATTCAAAATTCAACTGTCTTCTTGACAGTTCTACTTATTCAAGCAGAGACTACTGCTAGTTCTCATCAACTACTGTTAGTTCTACCTTTAAAACATATCTGAACAGGAATACTTCTCATCTCTGCATCACAGACCTGGTTCACCTAGTCTGAGCTACTGTCATGTCTTACTTGAACTACTTACTACAAGATCTTCCATGACTTTCTGCCTGCTTTTACTATTGACCCCTTATAACCAATTCTTCAGAATTCTCCAGAATCATTTAAACTCATAATCCACAGCATACCCTCCCCTGCACAAACTCCTCCGAAGATTTACTTCATTCAGAATAAAATCAAAAGACATGATGGAGCTGGAAGCTCACATTTGTATTCCAGCTGCACTGGAGGCTGAGATCTGGCGATTATGGTTCAAAGCCAGCCCAGGCAGGAAGTCTGTGAGACTCTTACCTCCAACTAACCACCAAAAATCTACAAGCATAGCTGTGGCTGAAGTGGTACTTTTGCATTCTTGTCCAATTTATTTCTTAGATGACAGGCTTCAAAAAGGAAAGCAATGGCAGGGCAGGCAGTCTGCTTTCTGTAATTTACAGGAAGTAGTAGAACCTGCTGCAGTGATCATCACAGCCTACATTTGTATTTTATTTATATCTTATGACAATACAAAAAACAAACAATTGAAGATGACACCAGTGGCTGAAGCTTATAATCTTGGCTACTCAGAATGCTGAGATCTGAAGATCATCATTCAAAGCCAGATGGAGCAGGAAAGTATGAGATTCTTATGTCCAGTTAATCAGCAAAAATCTGGAATTGGAGCTGTAGCTCAAGTAGCAAAGGATCAGCTTTGAGCACAAAAGGTCAGGAGCAGAGACTAGGGAGGCCAGAGACCTTCAAACATAAGGACCAGTGTTCATGCACAAACAGAAAAAGAAAGACACTGTGGTTTACTAGACCCTATATGACCTGGCCTGGGGACAGCTAATTCCATTTCCCGCAATCCATTGCAGCTTGCTTTCCCCAATCATATCGTGCCACCTCTAGATTCTTTAAACATGTTAAAGCCTGGGCTGGGGATATGGCCTAGTGGCAAGAGTGCTTGCCTCCTATACATGAAGCCCTGGGTTCAATTCTCCAGCACCACATATACAGAAAATGGCCAGAAGTGGCGCTGTGGCTCAAGTGGCAGAGTGCTAGACTTGAGCAAAAAGAAGCCAGGGACAGTGCTCAGGCCCTGAGTCCAAGGCCCAGGACTGGCAAAAAATAAAAAAAATAAAAAGTAAACATGTTAAAGCCATTCAGTTCTTTCTTTACTCTTTCTCTCCCTTTAATTTCCCTGATATATCTGTAAAGAGTACTTCCTGTTCACTTTCTCAGAGAGGCCTTCCCTTTCATCCAACATAAAAAAACTCCTTTGCTGCTAATCAATACCATTCCTACACTGCTGATCCACTCTTATTATAAACTGGAATTACAATTTTATTATTTACCTACTCCACTGGGAATTAAATACTATTAAAGGCAGTAACTTGATCACTATGTTGGATAAAGATTTAAAAGTATCTGTAAAACATTAAGCATTTCAAACTCATGTATGTGTGGCCTGAGCAATGTCCCTGAGCTTTGTTGCTCAAGGCTGGTGATTTACTACTTGGGCGACTGCTCTACTTCTGCTTTTGTGTTGGTTAATTGTAGATGAGAGTCTCACAGACTTTCCTGCACGGGCTGGCTTGAAATGTGGATCCTCAGATCTTAATATCCTGAGAAGCCAGGATTACAGGGATGAGCCACTGGCACCCAGCTTCAAATTCTTCTTGTATGATTGTAGGATATAAATAAAATACAAATGTGGGCTATGATAATCATTACAGCAGGTTCTATTGCTTCCTGTAAATTATAGAAGGAGGACTATCTGTTCTACAAATACTTTCCTTTTGAAGCCTATCATCTAACCAATAAAATGGTGTATCTAAGCTTAGAGACTCTTTCATTCTTCTAATAAACATTTTTGTGAGTTGGTGAGTTGGTGAGTTGGTATACATTCAGAATGAGCAAGCATACCTTTGATTTGGAAGATAACCAGAAGGCCACATAGGATATAGAACAATTTCTTTATACGATATTGCAGAAAATCAGGAAGTTACATGGCAATAATTTTCTTTTCTTTTTCTTTTGCCAGTCCTTGGGCTTTAACTCAGGGCCTGAGCACAGTCCCTGGCTTTTTATTTTTTGCTCAAGGCTAGCACTCTACCACTTGAGCCACAGCACCACTTCTGGCTTTTTCTATATATGTGGTGCTGAGGAATGGAACCAAGGGCTTCATGTATATGAGGCAAGCACTCTACCACTAGGCCATATTCCCAGCCCTTATGGCAATAATTTTCTTAATCTTAATGTTCAAAGTTTGAATTTTCTCATGGTTCTGTGGTAGGAGGTATTTGTATTGTATTGTCATTTTACACAGTCAAAGTCAAATTTATTACCTTTCCTACCAATGTCTATCCTTTTTACACTTCTTATATTACTTAGCAATGCTATATTCCTCCAAGCATTTGAAAGGGCTGCTGTAGAGAACATAATTATATGTAACTATATTATTATTTATCAATTGTCATTAAGTTCTACCAACTTGACCATCTCCAACATTTTCCCTTTCACTAGAATAAGACAGAAAACAGTTTGTCAGTTTGTAATCTTTTCTGAACATCACACATTCTTCCAAGAACCCTATGTGCAACTTGCATAAACACAGATCTAGTTTATAGTGCTGATGTCAAACTTGCTATCCCTCAGCACTCTGCTATTCCTTTACTATGATATATGATAAAAATACTGGGAATAAACCAGTCATTCCCTTGACTTTCATACATGGGCTTTAGAAAAATAAAAATAATATAAGTTACTATGTGACAATACCAATTGCTTTATAAACAGTGTTCTAAATCTCCATAATCCCACTAGGTAGTTGCACTTTCTTTAAAAGGAGGCTTAAAGGTTAAGTAACTTGGCCAAAACTACCTGGATAAGAAGGCCCTGGTATGTATAACTCTCACACAAACTACTCTTCAGTACAACCTATTGTAATATGGCACCATCACACTATATTCTGATTCTGGAAAAGCCAGAGTGTACTGGGAGATTTCAAATGTCTTTAACCAGTCTGTGTAGAAATTTGCAGGCAACCCAGCAGGAGGTGTGACAATCTATCCAGGGGACTCTGAGAGATGCCACTACAGCCTTGCCCAGATCCAACCCATCTCTCCTGCCTGCCTCCATCACACCTGACTAACGAAGCCTGCTGATTCAGGATGGAAGACACAGCCACTTTGGATCCACTGAAGCTGAGACTTTTACATTGTCCTGACCCTTTACCCTCTTGATTGTTATTCATTTGTGTTCTCTTCCACCTGCCAGTAAGGTTAAACGATATGATTTGATTTGATGGCACATAGATCTCATTTAGTCTGCTGTTCTCTAAGTGTTACAGCAGAACTCTGGCAAGTATTTGTTGGTCAATTCTCAACAAGTTACAGGTAAGCTCTACTCCTATTGTTCTCCTGTTGCTTTAATTGGAAATAAAAAGGGCTTTTATGGCTAAGACTCCTTGGATTGCAATTCGAAGCCAGCCTGAGCAAGAAAAAAAAATATCCCTCTAAAACTCCATCTCCCAACTAACCAGAAAAGAGCCAGACTAGAAGATTGGCTCAAGATAACCAGCCAAATGCTGAAAGCGGCACCGTGGCTCAAGTGGTACAGCACTAGCCTCCAGCAGAAGTGCTCAGGGACAGTGCCCAGGCCTTGAGTTCAAACCCTGTGAATGCCAACTGGGGCAAGCTATCCAAGCAATGAGCACCTAGACCTTCAGGACGAGGTCAATCCTGACAATGAGGAACCATGGAGAGGAGGAAGAGGAGATGAAGTCTCATCTTAAATGGAGTCAATTTAAACTTGCCCTTTCAAAATTAATCAGAACCGGGAGATCAAGGGGAATAGTTGTTTACCCACCTAATGTCCATACCTGTCCATTTTCCATCTGGACAGAAACTTGCGTTCTTGCCTTTGTTACTTGCTCTGTGTATTGTGTATGTAACATATTATATATACTATATATGACATATAGTATATATAATATATAGTACATATGTAATATATTATATATAGTATATATAGTATATATATATATATATATATATATATATATTAGCCTCTGACTGGTTACTCCCAACCAGTCCACTATCCCTAAACACTTCCTTCCTGCCCCCAGTCCAGTTATTCCTCTTTCCTTGTAATGGGCCACAATTGGGTTTATGTTCCAAATGGAACTTTTGTGGCTTTTGCCCAGGGTATGTTCTCCCTCCCATGTTGTTCATGTTAACTGGTCCTTTGAACTTGTCAGCCTTTTGCCTGACCTTTTCAAAAGTCTCTTTAACAGGATGACATCCCTCCCCCAGGATGCCACCTGGGAACTTGCAGTTCAAGGCCATCCTCTTACTACACTGCTCTGCCCTGCACAGATCTGGACCATGAAGACCCCAGCCCCAGTGACTCCTTGATGTGCCCAAGCTGCAGGAGGTAGCCAGAGGAGACCATGACACTCATTGGCCCTGATAACCATTCTCATGGAAACGAAGAGGACTTTTACCAACCAAACTGTCAAATACTTCCTGGACAGTACCAGGCCAAATGACGAATCAGGGACCTCTGACTACTTCACCCCTTTACAGCAGCAAGTAGCTCCAGAAGAAACAACCTCCGCCCATACTCCCAGCCTGGTACCCCTCCTCTGTTATTAATAAGCAACAAATGGGGGAATGTTAGCATTTCCATAGCCTCAGGTCCTCAGCTCCTCCCACTAGCCCCCAGATCCCCCCATACCTAATGAGCCACTCCTACTCACTACCTACCTACTGCCCCTTTTTCCCCAGAGAGAGAAGTTGCCACCTGAATAAGGTGCAGATGCCATGTAGCTCCCTCTCCTGTGGGAACTATGACCCCACTAATAAACCTCCGTATGAACCTTCTTCTCCTGTCTGTGATTATCTGTGATTATGGTCCCTTGGGATGGCCAGGACATATCCTTTCAGTTTTGTTTTGCTTCTTTGAAATACAGCCTTGCTATGTTGCCCGTGGTGGCTGTAAACATGCAATCCTCCTGCCTCTAGCCAAGTACTGGAATTACAGACCTATCGGGCATGACTTAGGTGGTTAATTGGAAATAAGTCTCACAGACTTTCCTGCCTGGCTGGCTTTGAAGCACAGATCTTCAAATCTCAGCATCCAGAACATCTAGGATTACAGGTTTGAACTAGCAGTACGCAGGCATGACTCAGGAATTCTTAAGCATAAGTTTAAGGAACTTCCACTGGGTTTCAAGAATTTTTGTAAATTTTATAAAATGATTAAATGATAAGTTTAACAGGAAGGCCAAAAAATTATGTTTGTACATGAAGACATGGTAATTAATGAGGTAATTGGTGAAGTGCTATAGACCAAACCAAGGGAAAATTGAAAAAGCAGATACACATGCTGGCAATCAGGAATGTTAATGTGAATGTCAGGACAATAGCTAGTCATCTCCACTTGAACAAATCTAATTTTCACTTCTTTTCCATGCAAGCTAAACTTATAAATAACAACTATACTAACAAAATAATGAAAGGGACAGATAACTTGGGAGATTAAGCTAGATAAGATGTGAGGTAACTTTCTGCTTTCTCAAAATTTCCTTATAAAATTATACACAGAATTTTTTTTTAATAGATACATGAACATTTTCCAAAGAAAATCACCTACAACTTCTTCAGGTTAAAAAAAAAAAGTATTTGTATTCTCTCCCTCCAAAAAAAGTTATGATCACAGCCAAGGTCAATGGTAACAACAAATCTTTGCTTTTTTTTTTTTTTTTTTTGGCCAGTCCTGGGCCTTGGGCTCATGGCCTGAGCACTGTCCCTGGCTTCTTTTTGCTCAAGGCTAGCACAGCACTCTGCCCCTTGAACCACAGCGCCACTTCTGGCTGTTTTCTACATATGTGGTGTTGAGGAATCGAACCCAGGGCTTCGTGTATATGAGGCGAGCACTCTACCACTAGGCCATATTCCCAGCCCTAGGTCTTTGCTTTGAATGAGGAATCTAAGCTGCTGTTCAAGATCCGAGCTGGCGGTTGCTTGTCATCCTGGCTCACAGTGGGAGAAAGTGGCTAATGCTTGCTTGTAACCCTAGTTACACAGGAGGCTGAGATCTAAAGATCCGGGTGTGAATCCAGACGGGGAAGAAAAGTCTGAACAAACTCTTTATCTCCACTTAACCACCCAGAAGCTACACGTGGAAGCTGAAGTGGTAACACACCAGCTTTGGGCAAAAAAGCTCAGATACAGAAGCCAGGTCGAGTTCAAGGCCAGTACTGGAACCAAACAGGCCAACAAACAAATCTTTCTGTTAAATTTACAAAGTTGAGGCCATATGGCCTACCACCATACTTTCCCTGTCGCATGTTTTCCCAAAATATCTCTAACAACGCACTTGGTACCCCGTGTTTACGTTAGCTCTCTTTTACAATTGAACTTTCAACTCTCGGTAAGGACTAGGTGGGTTTTTATGTTTGTTTTTGTGAGCCCCTTCTGGGGCTTGAATTCAGGGCCTGGACACTGTACCTGAGCTTTTGTACTAGAGGCTGGCGCTCTACCACTTGAGCCACAGCTCCACTTCCGGCTTTTTGGTAGCTAAGTAGAGATAAGGGTCTCACGGAGTTTCCTGCCCGGGCTGGCTGCGAACCTTGATCTTCAGATCTCAGCCTCCTCGGTAGCGAGGACGACAGACGTGAGCCACCGGCGCCCAGTAAGGATCACAGTCTTGTATAGGAAAACAACTTAATCTTAAGACTGTAGCGCCTCACGCTCGTTATCCTTTGGCAGCCCCAACTCAACCCCAATCTAAGGAAACTGGACCATCTCCCAAGCGAGCAGCCCCGGCGGCACCCATACTTCCGCCCGGACGCAGGCCAATGTGGGGCGGCCCCGACGCTCCGTCCCCGGGCGCAGAGCGCCCCCACCGGCGGAAAACTGGAACAGCGCCACCGGAGGACTTCTGCGCGTGCGCACAGAGAACCAGGTGAACGGACCGGCTCGCGAGAGGGGGCGGGGCGAGCGCCGCACGTCAGATGCACTGTATGAAAAAAAGGCGGCGAGGAAAGATTTCGCCTGACCCGAGCACCCTACAGGCCACTTGGAACTTACTTCGTCCAATTCCCGCAAATACAGGTTCAGAGCCTGTTTCCTCCGGCACTTTTCTGTTCTCCGAGCCTCACGGTCGTGGTTATTTCGCGTCATACGAAGAGCGACACCGTTTTCGCGTCCCCCTGGCAGAAGACGCACTGGAATGCCTAGCGTCCTGTGGCAGACGTCACAGGAGAGCGCCGCCTCCAGAGGGGGCGGGGCTTCGGAGAGCTCAGCGCGCCGGCTGAGGACGCTCCACTCCTTCAATCCCCAGGCAGAATGTGATTGGCTGTTTGAAAAAGGCGATTCTTGCTAAGGCCCCCCCCCACAGTGGGCGGGCTTAGTATTGGGTCTTCTTCCGCTGCGGTCCCGTGTCGATGATGTCACACTCGAACGCGGGAGAATTTCGAAATAGTCCTTTTTGTGCAATGTGTCAGGTGAAGTGAACTATTTCTTGGGTTTTCGGGGAAGGAAGGGTGAATTGGAGCGTTTGAACGATTAGGGACGAAGCGACAAAAGAACGGGCTCCACACGCAGCGCCCCGGGATCAAGATTGCAGTCACTGCAGGCTTCGACGGCCTGTAACGCTTCGCCCTGGCCGCTTCGCCTGGACACTGCTGAGCAGTTTCTCGTACTCTGAGGCAATGGAGAATTTGACATTTGCTTTTAAGGCTGGCGGGCGAGTCTTCATTTCCATTTTAGAACACAAGATCATTCCTGTGAAAATGTTGCTGTTGCTCTGTTAATGAGGCTTGGACTCAAGGCCTGGGCACTACCTTTTTGCTTTTTCACTCAAGTCACACCTTCATTTCTACCTGGAGATAAGAGCCTTACAGACTTTTCTACACGGGCTGCCTTCGAACTGCGTTTCACAGTTCCCGACCTTATGAGTAGCTTAAGATTATATATGCGTGAGCCACCGGCACCTGTCTCTTGGTAAATGAAATTTAGGTTTCTTTTAGTCATTTAGACTTGATGATTCAATAGGATACTGAATGCCCGATCCTGAAAGCTTTGACTTTTTAAGATTTTCTGCAGGGTCTCGCGCACTCTAAGCAAGAGCTCCGCCGAACTACAGTTGCAGCACATGGAACTTTAGTTTTATTGAGGTAGAGTTTCACTATGTAACCCAGTTTGGTTTTCTCCTCCCCAATGCTGTGATTATGTCTGCATTACCACTGGGGTTTCTTGAAACCAGTGTGTTTTGTTTTGTCCTGTGTATGTGTGTGCTGGAACTGGGGCATGAACTCGGGACCTCTCAGCTATCAACTTGCTTTTTACTCACAGCTGGCATTCTACCTACCACTTAAGCCATGCTTCCAGTTCACCACCTTTTTTCTGGCTAATTAGAGAGTTGCCTGCCCCAGCTGGTTCTATTTTCAAGTATTAGCTAGGATTCTAGGAGTAAGCCACTGGTGCACCCACATCTTTGAGCTTTTTAATCCAAATATCTAAGGGGTTGGGCTTAGAAAATTCTTGTATGTCCATAAATATACAAACCAAAAGCATCTTGGCGTAATTAACAGGAAGAGTGGCTGGCGTTTTACAGAGTACAACTTACATAGTTGATATTTATATATAGCATAATGGTGTAGGTATGTATGTGTGTGTATCTGTAGGTAAATATTGAACATTTGGAGTCTGTATACCACTTGTAAAAATCTTTGCAGGCTGGGAATGTGGCATAGTGGTAGAGTGCTTGCCTACCATGCATGAAGCACTGGGTTCGATTCATCAGCATCACATAAACAGAAAAAGCCAGATGTTGCTTATGTGGTAGAGTGCTAGCCTTGAGCAAAAGCCAGGGATAGTGCTCAGGCCCTGAGTTCAAGCCCCAGGACTGGAAAAAAAAAAGACCCCTTCTTTGCAGGGTTGGGAATGTGGCTTAATAGTAGAGTGTTGATCTAGCATGCATGAAGCCCTGGGTTCGATTCCTCAGCACCACATAAACAGAAAAAGCCAGAAGTGGTGCTGTGGCTCAAGTGGCAGAGTGCTACCCTTGAGCAAAAAGGCAGCTAGGGAAAGTGCTCAGGCCCTGAGTCCAAGCCCCAGGACTGGCAGAAAAACCAAATGAAGCCCTGGGCTCATTCCTCAGTACCACATAAACAGAAAAAGCCAGATGTGGTGCCAGGGCTCGAGTGGTAGAGTGCTAGCCTTGAGCAACAGACACTCAGGGAAAGTGCCTGGGCCCTGAGTTCAAGCCCCAGGACTGGCAAAAACAACTTCTTTGCAGACTAATATTTTACCTATTAGTGGTGGATCAGCAGTTGAATTGTCTGAAAGATGTGGACAGATTAAAAAAAATTTTTTTTTGCATCACTTAACAGAATGATGCTGTTGGATAAAAACCTTCCCATTTGATGGTAAGATAAGAGAGGAACTAGAGATGTAGCTCAGAGGTAGAGGGCTTGCCTAGCATGCTCAAGGCTCTGGGTTTGAGCCTCAGCACTGCGGGGGGGTGGGGGGGGTGGAGGGGTGAGGGGGAAGGGAGGTTAAGGTTAAGGATTTAGGTCAGTGGACAAGCACTTGCCCCACAGGTGCATCCTCAGAATTAAAAAGAGGGTGGTGGTGGTGTTGACTCATTACATGTAATGTAGAAACTCTTCTGAATGTCTCAAAATCCATCTAGTTTATTTGTGTTAAACTGTATTATCTAATTCTATCATGTTTGAGTGTGAACAGTCTCAATTTTTTTTCAATTAAAAAAATCCAAAAGTAATATTTCCAAATTAGGAAAACACGAATTTATCTGTGTATCTCTATCTATATATGCCATTCTAAATTCGTACTAAATTTGTAAATCATGGTGATAATGCCTGTTTCAAAGGAGTTACTCTTTTTAGTGTAGGGAATTGAATGTAGGGTCTCAGGAATGCTCAGCACTAGCTCTACCACTGAGTCATAGTCCTAATTACTTGTCCCTAGATTCAATAGACTGATAAAAAATATGTAACGGCCTAGTCCTATTTTTTCCTGACACAGGGTTAGCATTTAATAAATAATTACATAAATGTGAGTTTGAATAAGTTTATACAAGTTGGTATGAAATTCTGAATCTACCATTATTAATTTTATGGCCTCAGGCAAGGTGCATAACTATTATGTATCTCAGTTTCTTCTTTTGTTAAATGGATATAAACTGGAGCCACGCATCTACAAATTACTATTTGCCCTGACATCAGTTTTCCTTACTACCTGATGCACAGGTACAGTAGAAAAAAAATTTAAGCTTAAGGGTGCCATCTTGTGGTAGGTATGGTAATTCAGAAAGAAAGTGAATTTGGGCTGTAAGAACCCAAAACATGTGGCAGAGAAAAACCAGTTTCTCTGATATATATTCTGGTACCTGGAAAAATGTTTTCAGCCATTAATTATCTCATTTATTTTATTTGTTTTTCTATACATTTTGGCAGCTTCCTTTTCTTTTTCCACAGTGTGGTATCACTTACTATGTCTTGGGTCACGGATAACTGTTTCCCTTGGTTGAGAATATTTGGACATGATTCTAGTCTCCAGTCAAGAGTTTATTGAGAATTTTGAACTTGCCACTTGTTCTTTTTATCAGAAATGCACAATTCTGTGCCTTTTTAACTTTAGGTGATATAAATAATTGAACAACTACTGGTTATTTTCCGGACTTCACTGGTTTATATCTTCAGAAGAAACAATGGAAAAGAAAGAATTTATTGTAAGTCTTAGTGATTTTCACATTCTCTCCACCCATCCTTTCTTCCTTTCTTTCTCCATTGTGTTGCTATTGTGACCAGATTTATGAAAACAAAAAGAGCAAGCAGTATACTCAGTAAAATTTGAATTGCTGGTAAATAATGAGCAGTTTTTTTTTTATTATTTTATTTTATTTTTTGCCAGTTCTGGGACTTGAACTCAGGGCCTGAGCACTGTCCCTGGCTTCTTTTTGCTCAAGGTTAGCACTCTACTGTTTGAGTCACAGTGCTACTTCTGGCTTTTTCTGTTTATGTGGTGCTGAGGACTCAAACCCAGGCTTCATGCATGGGAGACAAGCACTCTACCGCTAAGCCACAGTCCAAGCCCTGTAATGAGCAGGTGTTTTTTTTTTTGTTTTTTTTTTTGTTTTTTTTGGCCAGTCCTGGGGCTTGGACTCAGGGCCTGAGCACTGTCCCTGGCTTCTTTTTGCTCAAGGTTAGCACTCTGCCACTTGAGCCACAGCGCCACTTCTGGCCATTTTCTGTATATGTGGTGCTGGGGAATTGAACCTAGGGCCTCATGTATATGAGGCAGGCACTCTTGCCACTAGGCCATATCCCCAATGAGCAGTTTTTAGTACATAAGTGTCCTAAATAATACACTATGCTTTATCTGACAAGCTTTCCTCTTTCCCTGTTATTCATAACTTTTATACCAAGAAGTTTTTAAACAAATCCATAAGAGGCATGAACGAGATCACGAAATGATTCTTTACTCTTGGAGACTCGCCATGAGGCAGATGTGATGACAGGCCTGGCTGGCTTGGAACTGTGATCCTCCTGTACAGCAGAGATTATAAGCATGAATCGTTGTGCCTGGCTTTTATTATTTTTGTTTTTTGAGACAGTGTCACTACCTTTGTCCCTGTTAACCTCAAACTTGTAATCCTGCTGCATCTGCCTCCTGGGTAGCTGGAATGATAGATACGTACCACCGTGCTTGGCTTTTTATTTATTTTTTTTTTTATTTTTTATTTTTTTGGCCAGTCCTGGGCCTTGGACTCAGGGCCTGAGCACTGTCCCTGGCTTCTTCCCGCTCAAGGCTAGCACTCTGCCACTTGAGCCACAGCGCCGCTTCTGGCCGTTTTCTGTATATGTGGTGCTGGGGAATCGAACCTAGGGCCTCGTGTATCCGAGGCAGGCACTCTTGCCACTAGGCTATATCCCCAGCCCCCGTGCTTGGCTTTTTAAAGAAAAATAATTGAATATTTTTACGGCTCTAAAAGCAGTCATAGAAAACATTGAAAAAAGTGACATTGCTATGATTTTTTTTTTTTTCAAATTTCTCTCACATTTGGTAGAGAAGTCAGCTGGGTTCTCACATCTGCTCCATCTGATTTGCAATCCAGTCTGGCACCATTACACACGTGTAATTCTGGGTAACTATTCTTCGCCTGAAGAAATGAGCAGAAAGGCAAAAACATCATGAAGGTCGTTTTGAGCTCACAGATACCTGTACAGATTGTTGAGACCTCTGGGAGTCTGGACAACATTTTGAAATCTAACTGTGTGAATCATAAGTTCTTGGTAAACCAATAATTGTTTTCTTCCAGTGGTTGACTTGGAAGTATAAGATTATTTTTGATGCTTGTAATTTTACTTTTAATGTCTTCCTTATATTTCCCTGTTCTTGTGGGTTTTTTGCTACTACCGAAGTAGCTAGCTTTCTGATTTCCTTCCTTCCTTCCTCCCTTCTTTCCTTCTTTCCTTCCTTCCTTCCTTCCTTCCTTCCTTCCTTCCTTCCTTCCTTCCTTCCTTCCTTCCTTCCTTTTCTTCCTTTCTTGTGGGGGTTGTTGGGAATTGAACTCAGAGTTTTGCATAAGCTAAGAACACATTCTAAAATTGAGATTCACTCCAAGCCTCCTTTTATTTATGTTCTTGTTATTGCCATAATACCTGTGCTTTTATTTTAATAAAAGATGTTTTACAGCCAGTCACCAATGGCTCACACCTGTAATCTTAACTACATAGGAGGCTGAGATCTGAGGATCACAGTTTGAAGCTAGCCCAGGCAGAAAAACCCCTGAGACTATCTTGTACAATAAACTTGAGCTATGGCTTATGTGGTAGATCACTAGCCATGAGTACAAAGAGACTCAGGGACAGTGCCCAGGCCCCGAGTTCAAGCCCCAAGACCAGCAAAAAAATATTAAAAAAAAGAAAAAGAAAAAAGGTATCTTGCCTGATCCTGGTGGCTCACAACTGCAACTCTAGCTACTCAAGAGGTTGACATCTGAGGATCAAAGTTCAAAGCCAGCCTGGGTAGGAAAATGCTTAAGATTCTCATCTCCAATTAATCTTCAAAAAGCTGAAAATAGAGTTGTAGCCCAAATGGTAGAACTCCAGCCATTAGTGATAGTTAATGCCCAGTTCTGGCACATACACACAGGAGAACGTGCCTGCCCCCAAAGTGTCTTAAATATTTCCTATATATATAGAAGGACGTATAAAAAGTTACATTGAGTTGAGCTGAGAATATGGCTTAGCGGTAGAGTGCTTGCCTAGCATGCATGAAGCCCTGGGTTCAATTCCTCAGCACCACATAAACAAAAAGCCGGAAGTGCTGCTGTGGCTCAAGTGGTAGTGTTGGCTTTGAGCAAAAAGAAGCCAGGGACAGTTCTCAGGCCTTGAGTTTAAGGCCCAGGACTGGCAAAAAAAAACAAACAAAAAACAAAAAATTACATAGAAACTATGTTTTTGCTTTTGTATTTTTGGAAATAAGGTCCTATATACGCATCAGAAGACAAAGAAGTCAAAAGTGTGGCAAGATGGGATTCTGAAGCTCACTCATGTAGGAAACAAAGTAAGTACAAAACTACCAGTTAACAGAGTCCAAGAGCTCAAGGACCTTGCTTTTGATGGAATGTTAAGGAAACTCTAGATGATGAAATGTTAGCTATGTTTGCACTAACAAGATACAAAAACAAACATTTATATATTATTTAATTTGTATTGATTAAAAACATTGTTGAGTGTTTAATGTGTCATGCCTAATGCTCACCCCCCTCTCACCAGTAAGAAATCTTTATTTTCATTTGGCTTAAGGATTGGGAGAGGCAAGAACAGGGTGATTGGTTAAGAAGTTGCCTAGGGGCTTAAGGGAGGTGGTCAGGCTGAAGCTGTGATGCCAAGCATTGCAGAAAGCCCCTCAAAGGCTGGTGTCCAATGCTTTCAATGTATCGGTCTACCTAGGAAAAGAATTCTTGGGTCATAGGGTAACTTTGTTTACTCTTTGCTAAAGTGCCAAACTCAAGAGTGATGAAAAACACAGTACTAAAAGGACTAAAGGAAAATACACTGAGAAATGACTTGAGACACAGAAGAAAGCTGTATTACCTTAGCTTCTCTTTTCTCCTCTAACCCTCATATTCAACAAGATTTTGTTATACCTCATAAACAGTTATCCTATCTCCAATGTTAATTCCTCATTGCAAGTACTGGTCATTCTCAATGCTCACCCCATACATGCTGTTAAAATATCTCTGAATTAGTATCAGGCCCTTTCAGTCCCCTCTACTGCATTCTAATTCTGTTTTCCCATTTCCATTCTGGGATCCTGCTAGTGGAAATTCAGTTCTTGAATCTCTTATGTGTATACCTGCACTTTCTTAGTAAGTGTAAATACTTGAAGTAGACGTACTTTCAGATGCAAGTCAAACAAAATGGATAATTCTTTCATTCCATGGTTTACTTGAGCAACAATTTGTGTGTGTGTGTGTGTGTGTGTATGTGACAGTGCTAAGGCTTGAACTCAGGACCTAATGATTTGGCTTAGTTTTTTTACTCAAAGTTGAAACTTTACCACTTGAGCTGTACCTCCATTTCCAGCCTTTTGCTGATTAGAGGTAAAAGTCTCTTGGATTTGTCTTCCCAGGCTGGTTTCAATCTGCAGTCCTCAGATCTCAGCCTCCTGAGTAGGATGACAGGTGTGCGACACCAGTTCCTGGCTTATATAATCATTTTTGACATGCTGGAAAAAAGATGAATTATTTTCTGGTCCTTTTTTCTAACATTTATTTTGTTTTAACACAGGCAACTTTATATGATGACAAAGGAACATGTTTGGAAAGCCTATTTCTTAAGTGCTTTGAGGTATTTTATTGTTTACCTTATTTTTAAGTTATAATTAAACATTCTCCTTAAATATTACTTTGTGAATACAAATAGTATAGTCATGATACCAATGCTAATAATTATAGCTGATATTTGTATATTTATTATAAATAAACTCTATGCTAAAAGCTTTTATATGCTATTAAATCTTGCCAGGAATGATTATTATTACTACTTTAGATTGGGTGTACAGCACAAAAAGATTGTATAACTTGCCTACATTCATAGGATTATGGTAGCATAGCTGACATTTAAACCCAGGATGTGACTTCTGGGTCTACTCTGTTACATGAAGATTTTTGTTGTTGTTGTTGTTATTCTGTTTTTTTGTATTTTTCCCTTATTGGAAAAAAAGGAAAGGAATCGAATTAAAGACATTATTTTTATAAGAATGAAGGAGTATTATAGTTGGTTTTCTCTGGATTTATTTACTAGCTAGCTAACCCAACTTCTCTGTGGTTGGGTACAAACATTTCCTAATTCATCCAACTTCTCTGTATCTACTTTCCATAGAGTTTCTGAGGTTGGTTAATAAGATCAAAATAGCTAAATATAAAGTGCTTGGAAGTTGAGTACATTGATTTTAAATGTATTAAAATCCATATTATTATCACTATGTGGACTGTTGGCCATGACATGTCATTCAATTTGAAATTTGTATGATATTAATAGTAGTTACACTTTGGTATTTATAAAAAAAAGGGTCTAAGAAGAGAGGAACCATATTAGTAGATGCTTAATTGACTAGAGCTGCTTTTTCATCTTGATTTTATCAGTAAAAGATTAATCTGATAAAGATTTTGTGTATTTTCAAATTAGGTTGATAATCTTGTTTTTATTCTGCAACCAGAAGTAGTGACAAATCATTAAAGTGATTAAAATGCCTTTTTGGGGAATATGCTTATTCAAGTAACAGAAATAAGTCATAATATTTAGTTGTGGTAATTACAAATTTTTGATTCACATGTGTTTATAAACACATAATTTAGAATTAATTGGTTTTTTTGGAGGGTTCTAGTCCTGGGGCTGGAACTCAGGGCCTTGGTGCTGGCTAGAGCTCAAGGCTAGAGCTCTATCACTTGAGCCACAGCTCTACTTCTGGCTCTTTGGATGCATAGTTGGAGATAGAGTCTCTTCGACTTTCCGGCCTGGGCTGGCTTTGAACCATGATCCTCAGATCTCAGCCTCCCAAGTAGGTAGGATTATAGGCGTGAATTGCCAGCACCTAGCTAAT
The DNA here is from genome assembly GCF_023159225.1 of Perognathus longimembris pacificus. NCBI lineage: Eukaryota > Metazoa > Chordata > Mammalia > Rodentia > Heteromyidae > Perognathus > Perognathus longimembris. The sequence continues at coordinate 11,150,415 of NC_063184.1, forward strand.
TGATTTTTTTTTTTTTTTTTGCCAGTCCTGGGGCTTGAACTCAGGGCCTGAGCAGTGTCCCTGGCTTCTTTTTGCTCAAGGCTAGCACTAAACCATTTGAGCTACAGCACCACTTCTGGCTTTTTCTGTATATCTGGTGCTGAGGAATTGAACCCAGGACTTCATGTATGCAAAGCAAGTAATCTACCACTTAGGCCATTTCCCCAGCCCCGATCTTTTTGGAGTTACATAGATCCTAAGTAAATTCTTTGAGTGGGAACATTCACTTTTGTTTTTCTTTGTGCCCTCAGCATGTGACAAAGAGCCTCATGGAGAACTGTTATATATTTATGAATGAACAAACTAGGGAAATTTGTTATTGTATTCTTGTCACTTTTTTGCTTGTTAGTTAACTAGTGTATCATAGTATGTAAAGATTTAGCAGCTCATTCCTTCATTTAACAGATATTTATTATCCTTTAAAATTTAGGTGAAACCAGGAGATGACTTGGAAAGTGATCGATACTTAATCACAGTTGAGGAAGTTAAGACTGCTGGGAGCAGAGTAGTTAAACAGGATGTCATTGAAACACCAGAGTCAAATTCAAGGAAGGTTGTATCTTCTGGCCGCTCTCTTGGATGCCAGCCTGCTGGTTTAAAAAGGAACTTCGCTGTACGTGCAAAATAATATATCAATATATGCTTATAAAATCATCTGAAAAGTTTTTTTTATGGTCCTTCTCATTAAAATGTTACTTCATAGTTTATTTTGATAGCAAGGCAATAAGTTGTAGTTAGAAAATTTTTCCTAACAAACATATGTATATATTTTCATTTAGCAAGCTTTCAATATTATTTCCTTGCCTTATGTAAAGCTTACACATTCCTTGATATTGTTAGCCAATTCATTTCACATTTTCTTTGTAGATAGTAATATAACAATTATTTTTACTATTTTTAGGGTTATCAAAGACCACATCAAGTCCCAAAGAAAGTGGTTGTTACAGAAAATGCTACATCATCTGAAACACTGGAGACAGAGAAACCCTATTTTCCATTTTTCCCTCCATTCTCAAGCACACCTCCTTTGTTTTCTACAGTTGGCAAGAGAGTTATAAATAATATGCCAACAGTCCCTGAGAACATTTTCACTTCCAAGAACATAGAAAGAAACACCATGCCTTGTTCTTCAGTTGTCTCTTCTTCATCCTTCAATAGTGACCCACAACTGCTAAGTGAAGAAAATTACTTTTGCTCTTCTATCAATTCTAAAAGTAGACATTCAGATTCTCTACTGAACAGTGAGCCCATAAGTGCAAATAGTTTGGTACCACACTATGAAGTTTCACAAACTATCAGAAGCAAAGCACAAATATTAGCTCTTCTGAAGTCCAACTCAAATCATAAGTATAAAGACCTAAATTTTGAGATTACAGGAAATTTTTCTCAGGTAGAACCACAAGGAAGTTCTGAAAAAATTCCCTCTACATCAAAGTATTTACATCAACAGGAAGAGTATGCTCAGACAAAAGGCACAGAAAATCTACACGAGGAGCGACCATCAGAAAATACTACAAAAACTAAAAGCCGGTGGTCCATATATCTATCTTCACAGAGTTGTCCTGTAGATGAGAATGATAGAGAAGGGAATCCTGAGTCCCAGGAAGATGACATAAATTTGAAAAACTTTTGGGCACAAAAGAACATACAGACCTTTGAAGCATGCCCCCAAAATGGAAACAACCACAATCAGTTCTGGAATCTGGAAGAAAAGTTAGAATCTCCTTTCTGTGAAAGCAGCAGCTTACTGGTTAGTTGTAACAGTGCGGAAAACAATGGCTTATTATTGGCATCCGATACTCAGAAAAATAGTAAAATATCTCTTAATGATAATAACAGAGTGTGCATAGAAGACCCAGTTTGCATTAGAGAAAAGGTGGTCAGTACATGTGGACCATTAGAACAAGACGATAAGCCAGGGTCACCTCTGCCAAAATCAGAATATCTGCAAGGTGAACCCTCTCTACAAAACAAGTCTAGTCTCTCTGATGGTACCGCAGGTATGTCTTCTGAATGTCATACTGGTAATGAAAGTCCAAGTACTGTTTGTGAACCTTCACAGCCATCTATAGAGGTAACTTTTAATCTAAGCAATTTTGAGATCAGTGACACAGACGAGGAATCACTGTATGAAAGCAACAGACATTCCCAGGATTCAGAGCATGAGGAAAAGGAAATTTTGGTTAACGATGGCCAGTCATATGTGCAAAAGGGTTGTGAGGATATAAACTGTCAAGAAATTGGTAGTGAACATTTACCATTTTTAACAGCTGCTGGTGGCAAACCTAAGGAGATATTGCCCAGAAAAGAGCTTCTGTTATCAGAGTTTTGTGATAGAATCTGTGTGGGTTTTGACACTGGCCCTTGCAAAGATGGAAACACTGGAAAAGCAACAGAGGAACAGGATGGTGACACATTAAGCAATTTTGACTTGTCCTTAGAGTGGAATGACGTTGATGCACACGTGGATAGCAACAGAGGTGCTGCTAAACCTACCCAAAAAGTTAGAATTAACTATGATTGTGCTTCACCTTTGAATAAAGGTTTAAATAGGGGCTTACATATTCTTCATTTTTCAGACACAGCCACTAATCAGATTCCTAAAAACAAGGATGTATTTTCAGAAGATGCCCACTCTCAGCCTTCTAGTTTGGAAAGTGACCTAGACAAAAATGAAGTTGAGGTTTTAACACCAATCTGTGACACTGATGATAGTATCCAACTATTAAATACCAGTCAGGATCACTCTGAATATATTGCCTTTGATAAGTCAAAAACTCAGAGTTTCAGTTCTTTTTTTTGCCCTCAGAGGAAAAATCATCCTATTTCTGAAGAGGCTGAGGCATATATTCCGGAAACGGGAGATTTGGAAAGGATTAGAAGTTCAACCCAGGATTATGTTGCAGTTGAAACCTCAAGGAAAAGCACACACACCTGGAGTAACTCTAGAGATTGTTCAGAACTTCCTGGAGTAGTAAATGACTTTTCCCTCTTAAAATCACTATCTGAACATAGTACAGCTTTAGAAAGTGTAGAAATATTTCAAAAGAAAGACGCTGCCTTTAAACAACAAGGAATTGAGCAAACATATGAACCAGATAGCTTTCCTGAAGGTACCATATCTGTTTTGGATTTTTCTCTTTGTAGCTCAAAGGATGAATAGATATTTACTCTGTTACTTTAAAGATTTAGGCAGCCATGTGGAGGGTGGAGGCTCATGCATTCCAATTTAGCACACTGAAATTGAAGGATCACAATTCAGGGCCAGCCCTTGAAGAAAAGTCTGTGAGACTTTTATCTCCAAGTTAACCACCAGAAAGCTGGAAGTAGAGATGTGACCCCCTTCTGTATCACAATCTGATGGGTCTGCTTTAACTGTTTATCTTCTGTGCCCTCCTTTTCAAGAGCTTTGGTTTGGTTTATTGCTGGTTCCCCAGTGTTGGCATGCTGTGATTAGAAAATAACTTCTGAATGAATAAATAATATTTTCCCTAAGTCATGGATTTAAGATGGCCTTAGAAATAGCCTCAGGAGCTTCCCCCCCCCCTTTTCTGTGGCTACACACAGCAATAGTGTAATTATTCACTTCAACTTCTTTGTTCATAAAAATTGATCAATATTTCATTTTTAGCATTTTTACTGTAGGTGATTAGCTATTGACAGTATTTATATTAATTTTTTTTAGTTTAAGTAGTTGTACAAAAAGAATTTTAGTTCCAAGTAGTACTTATTTTTAAAGTTAGTTTGAAAAACCATAATACAAGGAGACATTTCTGTTTCCTACTTAGTAATTAACAATGTATTCAAGTCTAACTTTCCCCCCCAGTATTATTAGTGTTTTCAAAAAAAGCCTTCATTAAAGCTTCAATCAAGCTTGCTAGGTTAATATATCCTTTCACTTGAGTCATACCTCTAGCTATATACATACACACACACACTCACATATTTTTTTGTTTTGTTTTGTTTTGTTTTTGGCCAGTTCTGGGGCTTGGACTGTCCCTGGCTTCTTTTTGCTCAAGTCTAGCGCTCTGCCACTTGAGCCACAGCACCACTTCTGGCCGTTTTCTGTATATGTGGTGCTGGGGAATTGAACCCAGGGCTTCATGTATACAAGGCAAGCATTCTTGCCACTAGGCCATATCCCCACCCCTCTAGCTATATTTTGAACTTTTTTTTTTTTTGGTGTTTTTTTTGGCCAGTCCTGGTGCTTGAACTTAGGGCCTGAGCACTGTCCCTGGCTTCTTTTTGCTCAAGGCTAGCACTCTGCCACTTGAGCCACAGCACCACTTCTGGCCATTTTCTATATATGTGGTGCTGAGGAATTGAACCCAGGGCTTCATGTATACGAGGCGAGCACTTTTACCACTAGGCCATATTCCCAGCCCCATTTTGAACATTTTAATCAAGAAAAATTTCCAGCCTGTACAGAATAGTAAGATCGGTAAATTTCCACAAAACAGATTAAAGTTATCAAGACTTCATTATCTTAAAATCTTACATTCCTTGCTTCAGTTGTAGAAATGTTTAAAACATTAGAAAACTACCATATATATTTAATGCATAAGGCTGTTTCATTTTCTCCATTACAGCTAGGAAAGTATTTACTACAGTAGTTTCACAAGCTATACCAGTATCTCCTCAACTAAAGCAGAATTCTCAACAGGTACTGGTATATTTTCTTCTAAACATTATTTTATTTGGTGTGTAAGTCCTGTAATTTATAGTAGAATTCCAATATTTCAGAAAGTCCAAGGTTTTTCGATTCATGACACCCCTTGTCATGGATTCTTAACACTGTGGCATTGATTGGCCACAAGAAATAAATTCCTGACATTTCCAATCTGATTAAGTACTTAGTATTGTTAAAACAGTAAATACTTGTTTCCTAGTAACTTAGTAAGCAGTTTATTTTTAAATAAACACAACTGTTAATGGAATGTGTGCCCCTGCTGGAAACTGCACAACTTCTGAAACTTTGGAGAAGATTAATTGATACCACCCTATTCTTCCATACTGATTTTCTCAAAATAATTTTCAGATCTCAGCCTCCCAAGTATTATAGGTGTTAGACACAAACATCCATCTTCATGATAGTGTTCATTTTGAGGTCTAAGTGTTGGATCCAGGTTATTGAAATCCTTTACTGGGGTAGAACTCTAGGCTTTGTACCTACTGTTACCACTTGAGCCACACCACTATCCCCTTTTTTCTGATGGGGTCTTACCTTTTTTGTCTGGATGGGCCTTAAACTGTGATTCTCTTATGCATGCTGGGATTACAGGTGTACACCACCATGACCAACCCCTAATTTAATATTTGAGACGGGGTCTTGTTAAGTAAGCCAGACTGGTCTCAAACTCCCATCCTCCTGCCTCAGCCTCCTAAGTGTTGTGATTTCAAGTGTGCACTACTATGTTTGGCTTGATTTGGTTTTCATTAATACATAAAAAGTATGTGTATGGGGCTTGGAATGTGGCTTAGAAGCCAGGGACAGTGCTCAGACCCTGACACTGAGTTCAAGCCCCAGGACTGATAAAATAAATGAAATAAAAAAAATATGTATATATATATATGTATAAATAGAATAATACTAAATTTTCAAGTAAATTGTTCACATTAACAGAATTATTAGATTGTTATGTAGTCAACAATATTTTCCTGTTGTAAAAGTTTTAATTAAGGACCTGGGAATGTGGCTTAGCAGTAGAGTGTTTGCCTAGCATGCATGAAGCCCTGTATTTGATTCCTCAGCACCACATAAACAGAAAAAGCCAGAAGTGGCACTGTGGCTCAGGCCCTGAGTTCAAGCCCCAGGACTGGCAAAAAAAAAGTTCTAATTAAAAATCTAGATCAGAGCTGGGTGCCAGTGGCTCGTGCCTGTAATGCTAGCTACTCAGGAGGCTGAGATCTGAGGATCTGGCCCTGGGAAGGAAAATCCATGAGACTCTTATCTCCAGTTAACCACTAGAGCACCGGAAGTGGAGGTGTGGTTCAAAGTAGTAGAGCACTAGCCTTGAGTGAAAAAGCTTAGGGACGGTGCCCAGTCCCTGAGTTCAAACCCCACAACCAGCAAAAACAAAACAAAATAAATCAAAGCTGTGCACCTACCTACTCAGGAGACTGACATCTGAGGATTGTGCTTCAAAGCCAATCCGGGCAGAAAAGTTCTTATCTCTAATAAACTACCAATACAGCTGGAAGTAGAGCTGTGGCTCAAGTCAAAGAGCACTAGCCTTGAGCAAAAGAACCCAAGGACAACACCCAGGCTCTGAGTTCAAGCCCCAGTACTGGGGGTAAACCAATAGATCAGAATTTTTTAATATTATGAGTTTTAAAATTAAGTACCTTATCTGGTAGAGCACTTTTCTTTTTCTTTTTCTTTTTCTTTTGGCCAGTCCTGTGCCTTGGACTCAGGGCCTGAGCACTGTCCCTGGCTTCTTCCCGCTCAAGGCTAGCACTCTGCCACCTGAGCCACAGCGCCGTTTTCCATATATGTGGTGCTGGGGAATCGAACCAAGAGCTTCATGTGTAGGAGGCAAGCGCTCTTGCCACTAGGCCATATTCCCAGCCCCCACTTTTCTTTTTTGTGAGGGTGGCAGGGATAGGCTGTATATATAGAGAAAGTTAAACAAGATGGACTGTATTTATGCTCTCAAAAAACAAGCTTACCATTAAGTTATGTAAGTTTTCCCATCAAAATCATGAGTTGCCTGCAGAGATATATATATATATTTTTTTGGCCAGTCCTGGGCCTTGGACTCAGGGCCTGAACACTGTCCCTGGCTTCCTTTTGCTCAAGGCTAGCACTCTGCCACTTGAGCCACAGCGCCACTTCTGGCCGTTTTCTGTATATGCGGTGCTGGGGAATTGAACCCAGGGCCTCATGTATACGAGGCAAGCTCTCTTGCCACTAGGCCATATCCCCAGCCCCTGCAGAAATATTTTAATAAGCTAGATTTTAGATAACATACTGATATTTCATTTTAGTTCTTTCCCCTGGAGACTGAAGAAGATACTGCATTTCAAGCAGCTATTCCTCAAGAAATAGAGGGAAAAATCTGTGATCCTAAGGTAAAATATATAGTTTGCCTACTTAATACTTGGACTCATCCTGCCATTCATGTGGGGGGGGTATGTGTACACAGGTATTAAGAGTTTTCAGTCAGAAAATTAGCATAATAAAATTAGACTGGTTTTAAGAGTAAGAGCCCACTCCCTTCAGTGCTGAGAATGGAATCCAGAGTCTTGTCCATGCTAAGCAGTTGCTCTACCACAGAGCTATATCACCATCCCAAGAAAGACTATTTAAAAATTCCCTTGCTTCTACCTCCGTTGTTTTTTTTTTTTTTTTTGCCTTGAACCTTCTCTGTACTATTATTGAGCTAATAATACAGTGTATACAGTATCCATGTATAGTTAAGTTGTACTAGGGTTGGACAACAACCATATAGAATACAATTAATGAGTGTGTGTGGTGAACAAAATGAATGTGTTTATAGCTTTTATGGTCTCCTCCACCACTTCTACTTAGGACTGAATGCGTAGAACTTTATATAGCTCAAGCTGTAAGTAGTGCTACCTGCATCACATTAAAAACTAACACAGACAACAGATGAGTTTGTAAATAGTAATTCTATTTCTAAAACCCATGGAACCTCTGGAAGAGATACATGGCAGCACGGAAGACACTTATTTCCTTGTAAAGAGTAGATGTTCCCCACCAAAGAATTGATCCCCAGTACCACCAGAAAAAAGAAAAAGAATATTTTCAATAAGAGTTGTGTATATTTTGCTTTAGGATTTGAACTCAAGGCCTCAAGTTTAATCAGTTTCTTCGATTTTCTCATTCAGTTGTAGCTATACTACTTGAGCCATATATATACACCCAGCCCAGCTTGCTTATTTAATTATTGATTGATTGATTGCCAGCACTAGGGCTTGAATTCAGGGCCTGGGAGTTTTCCCTTAGCTTTTTCACTCAAGGCTGGTGCTCTACCATTTAAGCCACAGCTTCACTTCTGGCTTTTTGCTGGTTAATTGGAGAGGAGAGTCTCCCATACTTTCCTGCCCAAACCGGCTTTGAATTCTTCAAATCTGAATCTACTGAGTAACTAGGATTATAGGGGTGATCCACAAATAACCAGATCAAAAGTTTTATGTTATATACTTAACATATCTAAAGCATATACTAGGGAGACTTCAAATGGTGAAAATCATTTGAACAACCAACTTATGTTTAACAAAATGAACAGTAAGAAGCTGGAGCTGGAATATGTGTATATGGAGAATGAGGTTGAGGGGAGGGGGACAGGTGATGGAGAGAGGAAGAGTGGGAGAATGCATTCATAATACTCAATGTACATATGTGGAAACAGAGACAGGTAACGGGGGGAGTGGAGGAGTTGGGAGAGAGGGAGAATGATAAAATGAGTGACATTGATCAAGATGCATTGTACTTACAAAGTGACATGTTGAATTTGAAACCCCTCTGTACAACTATTTAAAGATTTTTTTTAAGTCTTATATGAAAGGGCATTTAGATTTAATTCTGTTTTTAAAATTAGTTTAGACTCTTGAATAAGTATTTTCAGATTATATACTGTTATCTTGTAAACTGTTGGTTAGAAATAAATGAATCCTTTATGAACATTCTTTACTTTTCCAGGGTTTTTTACCCTGGGTGGATTACAATCCTAAAACCCTCAAGGGGGCAGCAGAGAAAGCTGTTTGAAGCCTGAAAGTAGACTGCTTTTATGACAAGATAAAAGAATTTCCTAGAGGAACTAGTGAGCTTTGGAGTCATCTTAGGTCTTTGAAAAGGGCCCACTAACTAATTAGTTCAGTAGTCAAACTTAATGCTTTACAGAAGACTTCTCTTTCGCCCTTTCTATTGATTGGTTCCCATATGCCAGCACTATATTGAATGCAGGTAGTACCTAGGTGAAGGAAAAAGATGTCCACCCTCAGAGGACTTACAGTACATATGTATATAGACAAAGACAAACATCATTGCAGTATGAAACAATGAGTTCATAATCTTATCATGTCTATGTAACATAAATGTGTATGATATATAGCAACTGCAGAAAAAGGGACAACTAGTTCTTCCTCCTTAATTAGCTGATATCACATTTGTCCTTACATAGTAACATAGAATTCATTTATATTAATACTGACATGAATGTAGTTAAATTAATGCACTTTAAAGTGATTACACTTAACATGTTTTAGAATAATGGAAGTGTTTCTTGATTTTCAGTATTAGTCCTCTAGCATTTATTTTCATTAATATATAATAAAAAAGTTGAATTATATATTATTCTATGTATGTATTGTGAATACATACTTATGTCATTCTTATTTTTAATAATTTGCCTACAGCCTGTTGTGTTTCAAGGGCACCAGGTGAAAGGATCAGCTACTAGTGGTGAGATGGTCAGAGGACATAGCTCACAGCTGGTAGGACGCAGTCACTTTTCAGGTACCATGGACTATGAAGACTTCATGAAAGATATGTCCTTCTTGGCACCGGATTTGCCTAACCCTTATATGCAAGCTGAGTTCTTAGAGGTAAAAATATTTTTATAGTTGCATTTGCCAAATCATTTTCTTTGTGTCAATACTAAATTTTGTAAAGAAATTATTGATAAATCTTTGTATGGTACAGTAGTAAATGGATAGGAAGTATAATATCTCAAACTACTTAGGACCTGAGTAGTTTATTAGGTTGTCCTACTTGTAGTATATAGTTGTTTGTAATAGTGCATCATATCCTACTTTTAGCAGAACCCCTGGCCTGGAAAATCTGAGGATTCCATGGTTATCTGAGGCAAGTCAGCTCACAATAAGACTCTCCTGTAGTAGCTACTGAGGTACTCCTCCATTATTGCTAAATCTATGCTACTTCCTCATTCTTTTAGCATTATATGGTAACTCATAATTACAATTGTTTTTTAGTCTCATCCAAGATAGAGTGTCTGTTTCTCATTTTCTGTGTTTTTCTGAGAGGAAAATAAAATTGGAGAGTACCCTTCATAGGAAAAGAAACATGTCCATTTGTATTTGTAGTCATTCCCCGAAGTATTTTCTTTCATCGAATTCATTGCCACTGCTGAAACAAGTATTTTGTTATGTGTCATTCAGAAAGAAATCCATTAACCAGTATGTCATCTTTCAGACTTTCAAAAATACCAAAAATTTTATTTTATTTTATTTATTAATTAAATTTTGTTGACAAGGTGTTGTGCAAAAGGGGTACAGTTACATAATAGGGCAGTGAGTACATTTCTTGTAATATCTTACACCCTCGTTTTTTTCCCTTTCCTAGATCAGGTAGGCATATATACAATACCCAGTGTACCCAAAACATATACAGTAGCCACGTGGCATACGCCAAAGGAAATTCAGCTAGAACATTAAATATAACATCAACAATAGAGTTTGCTTATCCTTGTCTTATATGATCATACATATATAGCTTTTGAGCTATTGTGATCCACTGAGAGGTCTATTTTAGACCTTTTTATGTTCAGTAGTTGTTTGGTTTTAGTTACATAATGTAAGGTCACTGACCCAAACCTGTGGGAAATACCCTTTGACAAGAAGTTTTTTGTTTCGCAGACCTGGTCTCTAGTGTTCCCTCCCACCCACACACACACCCGACCTTAACAGTCATATATCAGGGAGATCATGCCCCTTTGTTTTCTGTGTTCTAGGCTTGTCTCGTTCAACATTATTTGTTCAAGTTCTGACCATTTCCCTGCAAATACCAATATTTTATCATTTCTAATCGCTATGTAGTATTCCATTGTGTATAGGTATCACATTTTTTGGATCCATTAAAAAATACCAAAATTTTTTATTGTGACAAAACCACATATCGCAAAATTTGCCATTTTAAAATGTAAAACTCAGTAGCATTACATATATTGGCATTTTAAAAAGTAGATCTTCAAAACATGGTGGTCATCTTAGACTTCCTTTTTTTTTTTTTTGCCAGCCCTGGGACTTGAACTCAGGGCCGAAGCACTGTCCTTGGCTTCTTTTTGGCCAGTCCTGGGCCTTGGACTCAGGGCCTGAGCACTGTCCTTGGCTTCTTTTTTTTTTTGGCCAGTCCTGGGCCTTGGACTCAGGGCCTGAGCACTGTCCCTGGCTTCTTCTTGCTCAAGGCTAGCACTCTGCCACTTGAACCACAGCGCCACTTCTGGCCATTTTCTGTATACGTGGTGCTGGGGAATCGAACCCAGGGCTTCATGTATACGAGGCAAGCACTCTTGCCACTAGGCCATATCCCCAGCCCCCTTGGCTTCTTTTTGCACAAGGCTAGCACTCTATTACTTGAGCCACAGCGCCACTTCTGGCTTTTTCTACATATGTATGTGGTGCTGAGGAATCGAACCCAGGGCTTCATGTGTGTGAGGCAAGCACTCTACCACTAGACCATATTCTCAGCCCCATCTTAGGCTTTTAAATTTCATTTTTTGGGACTGGGAATGTGGCTTAGTGGTAGAGTCCTTGCCTAGCATGCATGAAGCCTTGGGTTCAATTCCTCAGCACCACATGAACAGAAAAGTTCGCAAGTAGTGCTGTGGCTCAAGTAGTAGAGTGCTGCTAGCCTTGAGCAAAAAGAAGCCCAAGACAGTGCTCAGGCCCTGAATCTCAAGCCTCAGGACTGGCAACAACAACAACAAAAATCCATCATTTTTTCAATTATATTTTTGCTGGGTACTGGTGGCTCATGCCTGTAATCTTAGCTACTCAGGAGGCTGAGATCTAAGGATTGTGGTTTGAAGCCAGCCCAGATAGGAAAGTCCATGAGACTACAGTTAACCACCAAAAAGCTGAATGTAGAGTTGTGGCTCCAGGGCTCAAGTGGTAGAGCACTAGCTTTGAGGAAAACAAACAAATCTCAGGGACAGTGCCAAAGCCCTGAATTCAGGCCCTAAGATCAGCACACACAGAGACACATGCACACATCCACATATTTTAATTGACAACATAATTGTACTCACTAACGAGTTTAAGTGTGACAGTTTCCTTGTTGGAACCTTCAAAATTCTTTCTACTAGTTATTTTGAAATAGTTAATTGTTGTCAACTGTGTTATTTCACTTTGCTGTAGAACATAGAAATATTCCTTCTATCCAGCTATACCTATCTATCAATTAACTATCTTTTTCTTTTTGCCTGTCCTGGGTGATGAACTCTGGGCCTGGGTGCTGTCCCTGTGTTCCTTTTGCTCAAGGCTAGCACTTTACCACTTAAGATACATACAGCATTACTTCTGGCTTTTTCTGTGATTAATTGGAGATAAGAGTCTCATAGACTTTCCTGCCTAGGCTGGCTTTAAGATGTGATCCTTAGATCTCAGCCTTGTAAGTAGCTAGGATTACAGGCACGAACCATTGGCACTGGCTCCATTTAACTATCTCTTTTCCACCTCCCCAGCACCTTTCCCAAAGAATCACTGTGATAATCACTGATCTCTAATTCTATAGAGTAAACATTTTAGTTTCTATACAGGAGTGTTATATTTGTCTTTCTGAGCCTGACTTAATTAATATTATGTTCTCCAGTCCCATCTACATTGCTACAAATGGCACAATTTTAGCCTTTATCGTGGCTGAATATTTCATTATGTACACATACATATGCCATATTTCCTTTATTTACCTGTTAATAGACAAGTTGACTCCATATCATGGCTCTTGTTAATAGTAATGCAACAATTACTGGTGTGCAGATGTCTTTAAATTTTTTTTTTTTTTCGTCATGAGGCTTGAACTCAGGGCCTGGGTGCTGTCCCTAAGCTCTTTTGCTCAAGGCTAGAGCTCTACCACTTGAGCCACAGCTCTACTTCCAGTTTTTGAATGATTATTTGGAGATGAGTCTCATGGGGACTTTTCTGCCCAGGCTGGCCTGATCAGAGAGGGCCACAGAGGAAATACGAGCTACCTTATACTTTCAAAGAGATTGCTTCAGAGGATTGCAAAATAAAGAAAGTAAGAGTCTATATGTCACCCACAAGGTTATATTCTGGATCAAAGTTAACAGTGTAAAGTTCTTAAGTAATATGTATATATATATATATATATACATATTAAGAACTTTACACTGTTATATATACAATGTGGACAGGCCCTACCACTTAGTAAGAACTTCATAAAATAGTTATAATTGATAACATAGCTATACTTTCCCATCTGTGTGGGTGTCTTTCATTAGGCCAAACTGTTTTTTGTTTTTGTTTTTGTTTTTTTTTGCCAGTCCTGGGGCTTGGACTCAGGGCCTGAGCACTGTCCCTGGCTTCTTCTTGCTCAAGGCTAGTACTCTGCCACTTGAGCCACAGCGCCGCTTCTGGCCATTTTCTGTATATGTGGTGCTGGGGAATTGAACCCAGGGCCTCATGTATACGAGGCAAGCACTTTTGCCACTAGGCCATATCCCTAGCCCCTAGGCCAAACTCTGAATACAGAGACTGTGAGTGTTTATTTTCACATCCTTATTTCTAGTCTAACACCTGGGATCTAGTTGCTAGTCAAAATACTTTAAAATGTATATGTAAACTTTTGCAGAGACAATGCTGGGGATATGAACCCCAACTTTGTACACCCTAGAGAAGTGTTCAACCACTGAGCTGTATTTATAAACCTCAAAATTTTATTGTCATTTACTCAAAAAAAGCCCAATGAATACCAAAATAAGCAACAGATGTGTACCCGTGCGCAATAGTGTGCGTGCTTGCACACACACAGACACAGACATATCTCGTTTTACAGATCAAGCCAGAAGAGTGTGAAGTTACAAGTTAAAGAGCTCTTTCCCTCTGGTCCATCTCTCATCAAAAAATATTCTTTTTGGACATTGTGATGTATGCCAATAATCCCAGCACTTGAGAGGCAGAAACAAGGAGTTTTGAGAGCTTGAGGGGGCCTAGGGAGACCTTCTGTAACAGAACAACAAAAATAACAAAAAAGAATCTTAACAGGTTTTTTGGTTTATTTTTTGTTTTTATTTTTTTGCCAGTCCTGGGGCTTGAACTCAGGGCCTGAGCATTGTCCCTGGCTTCTTTTTGCTCAAGGCTAGTACTCTACCACTTGAGCCACAGAGCCAGTTCTGGCTTTTTCTATATATGTGGTGCTAAGGAATCGAACCCAGGGGTTCATGTACATGAGGCGAGCACTTTACCACTAGGCCATATTCCCAGACCAAGTCTTAACAGTTTGATAAGCAATCTTTCATGCATTTATTCTTTCACTCTTATGTGTATAGCAAGTCAAAAATAGGACTATACATTATCTCAAGTGGTAGAGAACCAACCTAGCAAGTGTGAATCCTTGAGTTCAAACCTCATTACTATAAAAAAATAGTAGTGATATGGCTGTTCAAGTCTAGGATATATTTTAAAAGTCACTATTTATGAGCATACTTGGAGTTTTGTTTTTGTTTTTTTGCCAGTCCTGGGCCTTGAGCTCACGGCCTGAGCACTGTCCCTGGCTTCTTTTTGCTCAAGGCTAGCACTCTGCCACTTGAGCCACAGCGCCACCTCTGGCCATTTTCTATATATGTGGTGCTGGGGAATCGAACCCAGGGCTTCATGTATATGAGTCAAGCACTCTTGCCACTAGGCCATATTCCCAGCCCGTACTTGAAGTTTATATCATCTATAGAGATTCTCTTGACCTGAAGATTTAAGAATTACTTTAGCCTTGGGAAGGAATTCATAGGCTTTATATTTTATGTTTTGCTTTCTTTTCTTATTGATTTCAGTGTTTACTGCATCCTTTTTGGAACACATTTTTTTTTTTTGTTGTTGTTGTTTTTTTTTTGGCCAGTCCTGGGCCTTGGACTCAGGGCCTGAGCACTGTCCCTGGCTTCTTCCCGCTCAAGGCTTGCACTCTGCCACTTGAGCCACAGCGCCGCTTCTGGCTGTTTTCTGTATATGTGGTGCTGGGGAATCGAACCTAGGGCCTTGTGTATCCGAGGCAGGCACTCTTGCCACTAGGCTATATCCCCAGCCCTTTTTTTTTGGCCATTCCTGGGCCTTGGACTCAGGGCCTGAGCACTGTCCCTGGCTTTTTTTTTTTTTTTTTTTTTTTTTGCTCAAGGCTAGCATTCTGCCACTTGAGTCACAGCGCCACTTCTGGCCATTTTCTGTATATGTGGTGCTGGGGAATCGAACCCAGGGCTTCATGTATACGAGGCAAGCGCTCTTGCCACTAGGCTATATCCCCAGCCCTTTTTTTCACTTTTTAACCAGTCTTTAATTTTCAATTAGTTGAAGGAGGTACATATACACTCACAAACAGTAATTCAAAGAATCAAGAATTTGGAGTATCAACATGTGTACACTACTTCATGTATTTTTTAGAACGTAATTAGAATGTTGTCTAGTTTACATGTAAAAGAAGAAAGAATTAGTATCACATTTCCACTTCCACTTTAAGTGTTATCAAATTACATTTCCTCAAACTCCAGTAGAAAGCACTCTCACTATGACAAGGGGCAGGGAACTTACTGAACAGAACTGCTACACAAATTTTAATGTTCTCTGGAGTATCTTTAAATGTCTGACATACAGAAGCTAAGGCAGATGGATAAAATGATAGCTAAGCCACATCCTTAGAACAGAAGAGCAAGGCTCCAGGATAAACAAATGCTAACAAGTGAAAGTTGCAGTGTACTGAAAAAATGACATAGGTGCCTATTGCCCTCCACTGAATACATTTTTTTTTTAATGCTTTTTTTTGACCAGTTCTGAGGCATCAGCTCAAGGTCTGAGCACTGTCCCTGGCTTCCTTTTGCTCAAGGCTAGCTCTCTGCCAACTTGAGCCACAGCGTCACTTCTGGCCTTTTCTATATATGTGGTGCTGAGGAATCAAACCTAGGGCTTCATGTACACGAGGCAAGCACTCTTGCCACTAGGCCATATTCCCAGCCTTTTGGAACAAATTTTATAGTTCTTTACCTCACCATAGTTCTATGTAATATGCTTGAAATAATTTGTATAATATAAATTACCTGAAATCAAACAAGTAAGACTTTCATTGTCTTATTCAGTAAGAAGACTTTGTGTTTTCTTATTTCTGGATAGGTAATATCACCAGAACAAAAGATCTCTACATTGAATCCAGTTTCTACATTTCCTTTGAACTCAAGAGATGAAGACGTAGTGACTGAGTTCTCCGAGGAATCTCTGAAAGCAAGAACTTTACCTGGTGATCTTTACTTTCTCAACTACTGTGTCACTCTTAATATGTATTCATTCATGTAAACTGCAGTGATTTATTCGGGAGATAGTTACTAATCTAAAATATCTAGGAACTGGATGTAGTGCTCTCTCCCCTGAAGCCTTCCCCTACTTTTTCTTCTTTGATTTTTTTCTCTTGAGAGGATAGATGATCTAAGTACAATACCACCTTTCTAGTTCTTCCTCTGCAGGGTCTTCCACCTTTATCATACTTCATAGCTGAAACTGCAGACCTGATACCTTCTTCGCCCAAGGAAGGGCTTCCTGTGAATGTCATGAGCACCACTGTTATCCTTAGCACAATCTCTTGGTTTCCTTCTGCTCTGGGATTCTGGCAGCATCTTCACTTGCTGCCATAACCATTGTACCCTAGAGTTCAGGGTTTCATATATTTTGATTAGTTCTTATGAACATCACTGTTTCTTGATAGCTATAGTATTCTGTAGGATCTCTCTTTTTCCTTTTCTTTCTTTTTCTTTTGTGTGTGTCTGCGTGTGTGTGTGTGTGTGTGTGTGTGTGTGTGTGTGTGTGTGTGTGTGTGTGTGGTGATACTGGTAGTTGAACTCAAGTTGTGAGCCATATTTCAGTCCTTTTTGGTCTGGTCATTTTTAAATACAATCTTGTGTTTTTGTGTCCACCTCCCCAACCTCCCACCTGGCTCAATCTGGATTTCTTTTTTTTTTTTTTTAACATCAAACTGAAAGTAAATGTTTTTTAATTTTTTTTTCTTATTTATTGTCAAAGTGATGTACAGAGAGGTCACAGTTTCATATGTTACGTCTTGGGTACATTTCTTATACTGTTTGTTACCTCCTCCCTCATTCCCCCCTCTCCCCTCCCCTTTTCCCTCATCCCCCATGAGTTTTTCAGTTGGTTTACACCAAATGGTTTTGCATGTTTTATAATTTTTAATTTAAGAAAAAAAATTTTGCCAGTCCAGGGGCTTGAATCCAGGCCTTGGCACTGTCCTTGAGCTTCTTTTCCTCAAAGCTAACCCTCTATCACTTGAGCCAATGTGCCACTTCTGGCATTTTCTGTTTATGTGGTACTGAGGAATTGAACCCAGGGCTTCATGCATGCAAAGCAAGCACTCTACCAATAAGCCACATTCCCAGCCCAAATTTTATTTATTTTTATCTTTCAATTTACTTTATAAAGCTGATACACAAAGGGATTACAGTCACATAAGTCAGGTAATGAATACATTTCCTATCATATAATGTCACCCTTTCCCTTGCTGCCTCCAAGTCCCTTCCTCCCATCTTCACCCACAAGCTGTTCACTTTCCACAGTACTGCTTCACTTATTTTCCCCTTTTCCCTCATGTTCTGTGCCCTCCCCACCTTCCCAAAGAGAGACAAACCAGGCAGAAAGAAAACAAATAGCAACAACAACAAAACCGTCTTGTTTCCATTTCTTGGAGTTCATTTTGATATATATTATTTTATATGATCAGAGGCATCTAGACATTGTGCCTTTGTATTTCTTTCCTAAGAATACCCTCTCTTTGTCTCACTGTGTATGTCTAGAGTCCTGTATAATTGATCATGTCCCAGTATATTGTAGATTTAGCTTCTGCATATGAGAGAAAACATGAGCCATTTGTGTCTCCGAGCTTGGCTGTTTGTTCTAGGTCCATCCATTTCCCTGCAAATGACATAGCATTATTCTTTCTGATGGCTGTGTAAAATTCCATTGTGTATAGTCACCACATTTTTTGGAACCCACTCATTTGAGCAGCTTCAACATCTTGGCTATTGTGAATAGTAAGCAATGAACATGGATATACAAGTATCTTTATGGTATCCTGGTTTGTTATGTCAGCCTGGATTTCAATCCTCTTATTTACACAACATGCCTACCTTTTTCTGTTGAGATGACGTCTCCCAAATTTTCTGTTTGTGCTAGCTAGGACTGTGATTTTTCTGATCTCATCCTCCTGAGTAGTTTTAGGCATGAGCCTATGAAGCGTGAAGTTGTAGGTAATTTTTTGGTTGTGAAAAATTCTAATATGTATAGGTAGTTGGGTTTGAGATGGTTAATCCATTTGGTTCTTAGAAAGCAAAACACAAGGCAAGTCAGGATGGGAGGAGAGGGGAGGCATTCTAAATTAAGTGAAGATCCAGTGGTGTTACAAGTGAGTTTTTTTCATTTATTCCATGAATTTTTAAACTTATTTTGTTTGTTTTGTTGGTTGATCTATTGAAACAGAGTTGATGTAGCTCAGACTGTCCTGGAACTGGAGATCTTTGTCACTCTGGAGGGCATGGGGTCTCAACTGTGTGACACCATGCCCAACTGTGAATCTTTTACTTCTTTTTGTTTGTTTGTTTGGTTGGTTTTGTTTTTTGCCAGTCCTGAGGCTTGAACTCAGGCCTCAGCACTGTCCCTGGCTTCTTTTTGCTCAAGGCTAGCACTCTGCCACTTGAGCCACAGCGCCACTTCCAGCTTTTTCTATATATGTGGTGCTGAGGAATCGAACCCAGGGCTTCATGTATATGAGACTAGCACTTTACCACTAGGCCATATTCCCAGCCCAATCTTTTACTTCTTTAAAGGAATTTCATCCTTTCTGTCCATGTTTACTTGAATAGTTTGTTGAGTGCTTTATAAAAAAAATTCATTGGCTTATCTACTACTCTGGTTCTTCCTAAATGATCTCTAGAATTTACTCCCAACAAAGCAGTCACTTTGTCAGCAAAGTACACATTGTCAAGTAAAAACTTTTACATTTGTATAGTTCCCGTGAGGTTTATTCATTGTTTTGCATTCAATGCTGTTAAAGTATCTCTTTTTCTAAAGTTGCTGATAGAATGAATTATTATAAAGACTCATCCAGACAAGTCTGCCATGACTTCCAGTAGATCAAATTAAAGCTAACATTTTTTTGTCTTGAGAGTAACAGTAATTTTGGGAAGTTCATAGGAAATTACAATCACCTGATATTAAATAAACCATGAACTTTAGTTTTTTTGTTGTTGTTTTTTGCCAGTCCTGGGGCTTGAACTCAGGACCTGAGCACTGTCCCTGGCTTCTTTTTGCTCAAGGCTAGCATTCTGCCACTTGAGCCACAGTGCCACTTCTGGCCATTTTCTATATATGTGGTGCTGAGGAATCGAACCCAGGGCTTCCTGTATATGAGGCAAGCACTCTTGCCACTAGGCCATATTTCTGGCCACCATGAACTTTAGTTTTTGGAAAAGAGATGCAAAATAAATATCAAAACCTTAGAATTATCCTAGCACCAGTGGCTCATGGTTGTAATCCTAGCTACTCAGGAGGCTCAGACCTAGAGGGTCACAAGTGTCCTCTGGAGGAAAGTGTATGAGACGTGGCTCAGAAGTGGAGCATCAGCCATGAATAGGAAAGCTAAGAGAGATTACAAGGCCCTGCCACTAGCAAAAGAAAGAAACATAAAAACCAAACTACTTTCAGATTCTTACCCCAATAATGCCATGTGTTAAACATGTTCTTTCTGGGCCCCATGATCTCATCTATAAAATGAGAATGATGCATCTTTTCTTGGCTTTAGAGTGGTTTTGAAAGCTTAAGTACTTCATTACTGTAATACAGCAATTGGGGGAAAAGTCTCTAGGTAGAAGGGGGGGAAAAAGAGAAGAACTTCAAGTTGATGAGCTTCAAAACGGTTCATAACCTATAAATAGGGCAATGAGGTACTTTCGGCTTTTGTGTAGATAGCCACTGTTTTCTGAAAGCTTTTGTTGGCTGGTAGTACATTTTTATTTAATCAATATTCTGTTTTCTTTTAGGAATGAAGAACTTCAGTTCTCTGCAGACTGAGAACCTTCAAAGGCCTCCCTTATTAACTAGAGGCCAGATGCCTTTTGCTACTCTGCCACCGGCTTACAGGCCAGATGACTTAGAAGATTCTTGTTCTTTCTTCATTGGCCGTGAAGCACGAGAGTCTTCTAGTTCTCCTATGCTCAACTTGTATAACAAGTCAGAAGTTCTTCCTTTTAGCTTTCAGCCCGAGGACCAAAGTGAAACTTCTTCTGCTGAAGAATCTAGGGAAATGACTCCAGGAGATGTTCCAATGCTTGATACTAAATCTACTCAAAGCAAGTGGCTGAAATATCAAAACACACCCCAATGCCATTTGACTGCCCTAAACAGAGTCAAGAGAAAAGTAACAGATGAATTCTTTGCTGAGACAGTTTCTGGGATGCATTTTAGTGATCTGAGTGAAAGACAAAGACGAAGTGATTCCATGAATGAAAGCTCTGTAGATTCTGTGCATTTACAAATGATAAAAGGCATGCTCTATCAACACCAGGATCTTAGCAGTCAAAATTTGGTTTCTAGGAAGAAAGCACTTTCTTCAAATTTAAAACAGACTTCCAAAGAGGAGGAAATTCAAAATGTGTTAGGAAGGTCTGCCTGCTTCAACTCCAATGTGAACGACTTACAGGTAAGGAAATAGAATCAGTCATTTGGGTGCATTGTTTCAATTGTGCAGTTGTCTCAGTTTCAACCAAAGAATTAAAAAAATTATGTAGGAGCAACATTACCTTTGATGAATATGGTTTTTTCTCGAGCCTAGAACTCTAGCCAGAGTTATCTCTATTGACTTAAAGGCTTTCTTAATAGCAGTGAACATTAAGTGAACTTATATATTTTAATGTCTGTACTGCAGTATTTGGCACAAAATAAATATTCTACCTTTTAGTCCCATTTGCACCAGTACCATGATCGTTTTTATTCTCAGCTATTTAGTGTTGTCAATTTGATTATTACTATAGTAAAGGTAATCTATTACACCTTGATTGTGAGTCATTCTTCAAGTCATAACTAGAAATACAGGCATAATGATCTCATTAGTTAATTTTTTTCTTTGTAAAAGTTACTAATAAACTTATTAAGGGGAAGACAAGGAAAGCTAAATATTATTTTGAGTTCCAAGTACCAGGTGTAGCTATTCTGGCGTTATCTTGTTTCTCATTTAAAATTATGAAACAGTTTTCATCAATTTTTAGGAATTAAAAGCAATATTGTATGTTTACCTAAATAAATGTAAGAAAAGGGCTCATTGGTAAAGAGCATTTTCTTTTTAAACTCATAGGATAACTTGAATCATTCCGTTTCAGGAGATAAATGGCTCAGAGCTATGCTTCCCAAGTGGGCAGAAAATCACATCTGCTTTCCTTCCTCAAAGGCAGATTCACATACCAGCTGTTTTCCAGTCTCCCATACATTACAAGCAGATCTTTACATCTTCCATCATAGGTAAGAACTGACACATTTTTAAAAATTGTGATTACTGCTTTGATGTACTAGAACTCTGAGAAAATATATTTTATATTATGATTTTATTTTATTTTATTTTATTTTTTTGCTGGTCGTGGGGCTTGAACTCTGGGCCTAGTTATTGTCCCCAAGCTCGTCAGCTCAAAGCTAATGCTCTACCACTTGAGCCACAGCACCACTTCTGGTTTTCTGGTGGCTAATTGGAGATAAGAATTTCATGGGCTTACCTACCCAAGCTGGCTTCTAACTTCAATGTTATCCTCCTGAGTAGCTAAGATTACAAGTGTTAGTTTTTTGTTTTGTTTTTTTTGGCCAGTCCTGGGCCTTGGACTCAGGGCCTGAGCACCTTCCCTGGCTTCTTCCCGCTGAAGGCCAGCACTCTGCCACCTGAGCCACAGCGCCCCTGCTGGCCGTTTTCCATATATGTAGTTCTGGGGAATCAAACCGAGAGCCTCAGAGCTTCATGTGTAGGAGGCAAGCACTCTTGCCACTAGGCCATATTCCCAGCCCCAAGTGTTAGTTTTTATCCTTTTAAAAATTGTCTTTAAGTAGTTGTTCAAAGGAGTTTCAAGTCAACATGTCGCTTTATGAGTATAATATATCTAGATCAATGTCACCCTTTAAATCATTCTCCTTACTATCTTTAAATTATAGTTTTAAAAAGTTTTTTTTTAATTAGAGACAAATGACTTTGTTAGAGTTAAGTGAAAAATTTTAGATATGCTGCATAATTAAGCTTGAATGTCTGAAGATACAAGGGTAAACTTGCCTTTTATGTATTATTATTATGCTTTGAGTCAAGGTCTTAAGTACCCCAGACTGTTTCTATAACTTGCCATTTTAAAAGAAGGGTGTTGCTGGGCATGTAATACCAGCACTTGGGAGGCTGAGGCAGAAAGATCAAGAGCTTGTAGTTGTTGTGGGCTACATGGTGAGCAACTGTCTCAAAATTTAAAAATGAGTATGAAAATCACTTTTTCATTCATGTTACATATACATGAATGGAAATGTTACAGTAAAACTTATGCATATGCAGATTTAATATATATTAATAACTAAAAAGAACTCTAAGTGATATTAAAAGAGAGTACTGTACTATGTTTAATACCCAGATCTGTCATTTGGTAGTGTTTTTGGCTGAGACATATTATTTCATAGCTGTAATTTTTCTTTTTGATAAAATAAGGGTGATAATTAAAAAGAAACAAAGTATAATATAAAGTGAATGTTAATATAGCATTACAGCTATGTTTAAAAGGCTATTTTTTTTACAAGTAAAAAGATGGGTTTATTGAGGAAGTAAAAAGCAAACTGACTGGCCAGGGTCGCAGCCCAGACTCAGGAGCTGGAAATGTGACTGTAAAAAGCAGGCTGGCCAGCCAGGGCCGCAGCCCAGACTCAGGACCTCACGCCCCAGGTTAAAACGCTATTTTTCAAATTTGGCTAATAAAATGTATATGTGCTACAAACAGAATAATTTTACATTTGATTTTCAACCATGTCTACTTTTTATTTTGTAGAACATCTAAATATATTGCTGCTGGGGTTGTCCCAAAGGCTACACAAAGTACTTTCAAAAGTTGACATATCATTTTACACATCATCAAAAGCAGAGAATCTGGAAAATGTAGAGACAAATTTACCATCCTGCCATCATAACCAACCAGCAAAACTTGTCATGGTTAAAAAAGAAGGTCCAAATAAGGTATTGTTTCTGCTCCCCAACACCCCATTTTTGTCTTTCTTTTGATTAGGAGTCTTCTATTTCAGATATTAATAACTAACATATAGTAAGCTCTCAATATTTTTTTTTGTCTGGTCCTGAGGCTTGAACTCTGGGCCTGGAACTGCTCAAGGTTAGCATTCTACCACTTGAGCCACAGTGCCACTTGCAGATTTTTTTCTGAGTAGTTTATTGGAGTTAAGAGTCTCTCAGATTTTCTTCTCCAGGCTGGCTTCAAACCACAATCCTCAGATCTCAGCCTCACAAGTAGCTAGGATTATAGGTGTCAGCCACTGGTACCCGGCTCAATAAATTTTTATGAAGACTGATCTGTGTACTAGGGCACAAAATTAAAAACTGAAATTTCTGAGTTCCTATAACTTACCTTTCATGTTGCTTAGGAACATACTGCATAGTAGTGGACAGAGATGGGAGAGACAGAAAATATGATAAGCTAGTGTAATTGATAACGTAGGAGCAGTATGCCCATGTGACAGTAGAGCACCTGAGGGTGGGAGAATATAGAGATGACCCTGAAAGAAATGAAAGTTGAAAATGATCCACTGTAGGAGCTTCAAGACAAGGAACAGACATGGTGAAAGGAACAGGAATGGAAGCTCACTTAACTTATATTGCTAATAACATACCATAGAGAAAGTCATATTAGTTATATGTATATTGGTTGATCATGTGTACTTGTTTGTAAAACTGTGCTTTTATTTTTTATTCCTTCCTTCCTTCTTCCTTGCTTCCTTCACAAATCTCTTGCTGTGTAGTTCAGGCACACTTGGAACATGGAATTTGTTTGATAGCCCAGGCTGGCCTCAAACTTGCTATCTATACCCTTATCTTAGCCTTCAGAGTGCTAGGATTATGGGAATGCACTACCATACCTAACCATAAGACAACTTTCTTTCACTATCTGGATATCTCCCTTTGACTTTAAGTTTAGTTAAAAGAGAGAATAAAAAACAGCATAATCATAAAATAACGTTTATAGACACTTGAGTCTTGGCTTTATTTTTAAAATTATTTAATGATATGATTTCATATTCATACTATCTTGTTGAATATAAAGATTATGTTTCAGGGCAGAAAATATATCATGTGAATTTTTTTTTAGCAAAACAAAACATGTTATCTGTGTGCATGTGTATACTTGTATGAAGAAGACATGGAAAGAAATGTACAGATGTTGCATAGTGTTGTTTCTGGATAGGTTTCAAGTTAACCTATAAACATCTAATCAGAGAATAATAAGTATCAATTTATTGCTGACTTTCAAATAAATATTTATTCTTAGACTAATAGAGTTTTTGGGATAAAGAAAATAAATGAAAACAGGCAATATTAAAATTTTAATTTATTAAGTTGATAGATTGCATAGTAATTAATTCCTTGACATGCATTAATGTCAAGCAGACTTATATAAGTAAAGTCTTAACAAGCATAATACAAAAACCAAAAAGAAATATTTTTTTCATTACATTTTCATCTTTTTTCTTTTCTTTTTTCATTGTTGGGGATAGAGCCCAGAGCCTCACACAGGATGCTAGGCAAGTACTCTACCACTGGGTGACACTCTACGCTCAGCCCTAAATTTGAATACTTTCTTTCCCTTTAGGGTCGTTTCTTTTATGCATGTGATAGACCCAAAGCTGATCAGTGTAAATTTTTCAAGTGGCTGGAGGAGGTGACTCCAGGATGGGTGACCCAGGAAGAGTCTCAGCCCAGCATGGTTTTAAATGATATTAAAAGTATTGGCATGTATTTAAGAAGTCAAAAGATTCCAGTCTATGAGGATTGCCAGCTTTTTGTGAGGTATGTTTTATAATATCAAATAATTTCCCTTAAGTCATATCAAGGAAGTACAGCCCTCATAGAATTATCAGTTGTTTTATTAATTTTTTGTGCTACAAGGGCCTTGAACATGCTAAACAAGCCCGTTACCAGTAAGTTACCTGCCCAGCCACATGAGTTTTAAAAGAAGTTGAAATCTGTTTTTAACTATGTTGCATATCTAACAGAGAGAAAGTATCTAAGAGACAGTGCTTCCATTTCTACAACTATAAAATAGGAGTTCATCTTTAAAGTTATTTTGGTCCTCTATGACATGACATCAGCAATATCAGGATAAGTGGCAGGAGACTATTTTCTACCAGGTATATTTTGTTTTTTACATTTATGGCTATCCTCCATAATCCAAAGAACCCTATTGAACAAACCATAGGAACTGATTTTGTAGCAATGCAGGATACTAGGGAGCTGATCATTCCCAAGCTGAAACTATGTAGCCTGTGAGATGCTACTTTTAGAAACATGTCTTTGTAAAAGTGAGATCACTAAACAAGTATAATGAACATTTACATAGCAATTTACTGGGAGCTTATAAATACTAGTCTCCTTTCTAAGCCCTTTTTTCTTTTTGTTTCTTTTTGCTGCTGCTTCCTCCTCCTCCTCCCCCTCCCCTCCCCTCCCTTCCTCCTCTTCCCCCTCCCTGTCCCCCTCCCCTCTCCTCCTTCTGTAGTAGGGTTTGAATTCAGGGCCTTGTACTTGCTAGGTGGATGCACCTGAACCACATCACTCTCCATCTTCTAGGCATTTTGTATGTATTATTTCATTTATGTCAGAGTAATGTAGAACATATGAAAATAATGGGGATAAGTTATTCTTATTTTATAGTTTTAGAAACTGAGATGCTTTGTCTTATGTTTTTCCTGTCCATCTTTTAAAACTGATGACAATTTGGTGAGAGTTATTTTCTCTCTGGAATGTATTTATGTTTTATGTACATATGTGAAAGTGTGTGTGTGTGTGTGTGTGTGTGTGTGTGTGTAGATACAACTCTGGGTCTTGTATTGATATACTGTTTTAAAGGTTTAAAAATCATACTTGGGGTTGGGGATGTGGCTTAATGGTAGAGTGCTTGCCTAACATGCATGAAGCCCTGGGTTCAATTCCTCAGTACCACATAAACAGAAAAAGATGGACATGGTGCTGTGGCTCAAGTGGTAGAGTGCACAGGCTCAGGGACAGAAACCAGGCTCTGAGTTCAAGTCCCAGGACCCGAATGCATAAATGAATGAATGAATAATTGTGCCTTGATATTGAAATGTATTTTTATTTTTCATTTTCAGAAAGGGATTTGATTTTCAGAGAAAACAGTATGGCAAACTAAAGAAGTTTGCTACAATAAATCCTGAATTTCATAGTGAAACCAAAAGCAAACTTTATCTAAAGCTGAGTAGGAAGGAAAGTTCTTCAGTTTATAGCAAAGGTAAGTAAATCTAATCATTTAGGTGATTTAGTTACGTACAGCTGACTGAACTTGATTTAGTTACACACGGCTCTGAGAGTTCTTTATATTAAAGAAAAGTGGCCAGACACGAGTGGCTCATCCCTGAAATCCTCACTACTCAGGAGGCTGAGTTCTGAGGATCACAGTTCAAAGTCAGTCGAGGCAGGCAAATCAGAGATTCTTACCTCCAGTTAGCCAACAAAGAAAAGCTAGGAGTGGAGTGTGGTTTAAGTGTTAGAATGCCAGTCTTAATGGGAAAATGTGGAAGCTCAAGGCTTTTGAGTTCAGTACCCAGTATTATGCACATGCATGCACACACATACACACACACACACACACACACACACAGAGCTTTGTTATAAGAATATTCAAAATCATTTGATTAGTCACAGTGAGTTCTTGACTTAAAGCTTATTTGTTACATAAATATATTGATTCAGCTCCATCCTGACCTAATAGTGCATGAATGTTGAAAAGTATAGGAAGATTGTGGGTATTTCTCTCACTGTCTGCCTATACAACATGCCAAATATTGTATATTTGGAAATGAAATCTTCGGAAACTAGATTTTGAAAAATCTCTAATTTATGTGTACTAAATTATACGAATTATCTTTGGTTTTATGATCTGCTCCTGTGCTTACATAGCTTGCTTTTGTTTAGATAATTAATTTTTAAATTAACATGTCTTTGTAAACCGATTACCCAAAACAAAATCTTTAACACAAAGTAACCACACTAACTCATCTGATTGTCCCTGCTAATCTAAGGTCATTATTTTGACCTCTAGGTTCTTCAAGATTTTGCTTTCCCATGTACATAAACTTATATAAATGATTTCCTAAGAAACACTTCAAAAATTTTTGAGACAAGATCTTGCAGTATAACCTAGACTGTTTCATGAACTCCCATTTATATTCCTGCCTCGGCCTTCTGAGTACTAGAATTAAAAGGCATGTGTCCTCATTCACAATTCAAGGAGTACATTTAACATCTTTAGTTAAATTTCTTTTTCCCCCAGTACTGGGATTTGAGCTCAGAGCCTCACACTCACTTGACTTGTTTGCTTATCTATCACTTACCACTTCAGAAACACCAAGACTGGGGCATGAACTCATCGCCTCTCTCTTTTTCTTTCCAATCATGGCTGGAGCTCTTGCCACTTGACCTGTGACTCTCTTCTGTCTTTTGCCTGGTTAATTGGAGATAAAGTCTCAAATTTATCTGCCTGGGCTCTATGTTTCAAATAGGCTTCATGGCCTTATAAAAAGGAGACTGAAGGCAGCATCCTATCCTCTTTGGTCCCATCTGCCATTGAGGATGTAGCCTTCTGCCCCTTCTACCGTGGGAGCATGCAGTGAGAGGCCCCATCTGTGAAGCAGAGAGCAAATCAGTCTAATATAGTTTATTATGGCAGTTTGAATAGACTAACAGTTTTATGAGTAAAGAGTTTTTTAATAAGACATCAAAAGCAAAAATAGACAAATGTGTTTACATCAAACCAAAGCTTCTATGCACCAAAGGAAACAATCAACAGAATGAAGAGAATCTACAGAATGGGAAAAAGTATTTTCTTTTTTTTTTTTATTAATTGAACATAAATTTTTTTACAAGGTGTTGTTCAAAGAGGGTACAGTTACATAGTAGGGCAGTGTGTACATTTCTTGTGATATCTTACGACCTGTTTTTCTATCCCTTGTCTAGGTCAGGTAGACATATATGCAATATACAATGTATCAAGAACATATACAGTATTCACAGACTTGGTCTCTACTGTCTCTCCGTCTCCCTTTGTTAACAGTCATATATCAGGGAGATCATGCCCCTTTGTTTTCTGTGTTCTAGGCTTGTCTCACTCAACATTATTTGTTCGAGTTCTGACCATTTCCCTGCGAATAACAATATTTCACCATTCCTAATCGCTATGTAGTATTCCATTGTGTATAAGTGCCATAGTTTTTGGATCCATTCGTCTGTGGAGGGGCATCTGGGTTGTTTCCATATTTTGGCTATTGTGAATTGTGCCGCGATAAACATGGAAGTACAAATGTCTTTTTGATATCTTGGGTTTTGCTGTTTAGGATAGATGCCTAGGAGTGGTATGGCTGGGTCATAGGGTAGGTCTATATTGAGCTTTTTTGAGAAACCTCCATACTGTTCTCCAAAGTGGTTGTACTAATTTGCACTCCCACCAACAATGGAGAAGGGTTCCTCTTTCCCCACAGCCCCTCCAGCATTTGTTGTTGCCTGAGTTCAGAGTATAGGCCATTCTAACTGGGGTGAGGTGGTATCTCAGGGTTGTTTTTATTTGCATTTCCTTTACTAGCAGGGATGTTGAGCATTTCCTCATGTGTTTCTTTGCCATTTTTATATCTTCTCTTGTGAAGTCTCTCTTTAGCTCTTTTGCCCATTTCCTAATAGGTTTATTGGGCTTGGAGGGGCTTAGTTTTTTGAGTTCTCTGTAGATGACCTATATCAGGCCTTTGTCTGTTGCTGTGCTGGTAAATATCCTTTCCCATGTTGTTGGCTGTCTTTCTATTTTGGTGGCTATGACCTTAGCTGTGCAGAAACTTTTTAATTTGTAGTAGTCCCATTTGTCGAGTCTTTCCCCTATTTGTTGTGCCCCTGGGACTCTATTCAGGAAGTTCCTTCCTGTGCCTATAAGTTCTAGTGTCTTTCCTACTCTGTCCTTCAGTAGTTTCAAGGATTCAGGTCTGATGTTGAGGTCCTTGATCCATTTTGAGTTGATCTTGGTGCATGGTGATAGGCTTGGGTCTACTTTGAGTTTTCTGCATATGGCTGCCCAGTTCTCCCAGCACCAGTAGTTGAAGAGGCTGTGTTTATTCCATTGTATGTCTTTAGCTCCTTTGTCGAATATCAGTTGGCTGTAAGAGTGCGGTTTTATTTCTGGGTCTTCAATTCTAATCCACTGGTCTTCTCAAACCATATGCAAAATACATCAGGAAATCAGTAAGAAAACAAATAACCTTGTGTATAGATACAATATTTTCTTGATTCATCCATCCACTGAAGGGCATTGGGTTGATTGGTATCTTGGCTATGGTAAATAACGCTGCAGTAAATATAGTTGTGCTGGTAACTTGTGGTCTATTGGATAAATGACCAGGAGTAGAATTGCTGGGTCTATGTTTAGTCTTTCGCAGAACTTCCATACTGCTCTCCATAGTGGTTGAACAAGTTTACATTCCCACCAACAGTATAATGATACTGTACCATTCATAAGGAAATGGAAAGACATGGAAAAAATAATGTTAAGTGAAGTAAACCAGACCCAAAGAAACATAGGTTGCATGGTTTCCCTCATTTGTAGTAACTAGACTATGCCTATTAATCCACATGTAAACACTTTGGGTGGTAAAAGAAAAAAAATACACTGTGACATGATAAATTATACAATAGTGTAGGCATTCACATAAAATGAGACCAAAGGAGGATATTCTTATGAGAGGGTCACATTGGTGCAATGTCCATGTGCATCTGACCTTATAAAATAGTTTATCAAAATGAACTCCAGGAAGTGGAAATGAGAGGTATTTTGTTCTTTGTTGCTGTTTTCATTTTCATTTTCTTTTGTTTGTTCATTGATCTATTTTGGGAAGGGTAAGGAGAGCCCAGAAATGGTGGGACAAAGGGTGAACAAATGCAGCAGTGGTCCTCCCTCACTAGATACTTCTGAAAATGAGCTATACAACAAATGAGTGGGGACAGGAGGCAAAAACTGAGAAGAGGTGACACCTCAAAAAGAAATGTACTCTGACTTATGTAACTGTAACACCTCTGTACATCATCTTTACAATAACAGTAAATAAGTAAAAAAAAAAAAGTAAATAAGTAAAAAAGGAGCAAACAAATAATCTGATTGCAAACTAAACAAAGGACTACAGTAAACATTTTCCCAAAGAAGACATACAGTAGCCAACTGTATATGAAAAGATACTCATTGTTGCTAGGGAAATGTAAATCAAATCTACAGTGAGATAACATCTCAAACCTACTAGAATGGCTAATTCAAAAAAGGCAAAAGATTAAATTTTTTATCAGAATATGGAGAAACTGGGGCTGGGAATATGGCCTAGTAGCAAGAGTGCTCGCCTCGTATATATGAAGCCCTGGGTTCGATTCCTCAGCACCACATATATAGAAAATGGCCAGAAGTGGCGCTGTGGCTCAAGTGGCAGATTGCTAGCTTTGAGCAAAAAAAAAGCCAGAGATGGTTCTCAGGCCCTGAGTCCAAACCCAGGACTGGCAAAAAAAAAAAAAAAAAAAGAATATGGAGAAACTGAAATTATTCTACATTACTAGATGAGAATGTGAAATGGAAAGGCTATGGAAAGCAGCCTTGAAGATCCTCAAAAAACTAAATAGGTCTACTATATAACTATCCCATTACTAGGTATATATCCAGGAGATAAAGAATCAGTATCTTCAAGAGATATCTTCATTCCCATATTTATTATAGCTTTACTCAAAGATAAAATGTGGTAACAACTGTCCTTCAGTAGAAGAATAAGAAATAATGTGTGCCTGTATATATGTACATATATCTATGTATATAATAATACTAGCCACATTTGTATGTGTATAATACTAAAATAATTCTAGCCACATTATATGCATAAAATAATACTAGCCACATTTGTGTGTGTATGTATATATATGTGTGTGCTATATATACTCACATACTGACAATTGCAACAGGTATTGATGTATAGGACTTTATGCTAAGTGAAATAAGGCAGATGCAGACCAATTTACAATATATTGTATATAAGTGATATAATATAGTTGAACTTAGACAAGCAGTAGAATTTTGCCTAGGGCCAAGGGATAAAGAAAATAAGGAGATGCTAGAGTATAAACTTTTTGTTAAGAGTAAGTTGTAGGGATTTATAGCATGTTGACTATAGTTAAAAACGTATCCTGTATCTGAAAGGGTATAGATATTTGGAAATAGATTATTTGCACAGGGAAGAATTCTTGCCATCCATACATCCATACAGAATATATGCATACACAAATGTAACAATGTCAGGTGATGGATATGTTAGCGTGCCTGTAGGAATCATTACACATGGTATACTTATTATCAAATGACATGTTGTAGCTGAGTTTGTAACTCAGTGGTAGAATGAGTGCTTCCTATGCATGAGACACTGGTTTCATTCCCCAGCATCTCCTTTCCAAATACCATGTGGCATTCTCTAATTATATACATTTTAAAATATGTCAATTACACCTCAGTAAAGTTGGTGAAATGTCTGTCTCTGTAGATGACCTCTGGGTGGTTTCAAAAACTCTAGACTTCGAACTAGATACATTCATTGCATGTAGTGCTTTCTTTGGACCATCATCTACCAATGAGGTGGAACTGCTACCTTTGAAAGGCTATTTCCCTTCTAACTGGCCCACAAACAGTAAGTATTGCCATGTCCATCTTAATTTGTATTTAAAACAAATGACAGACACAAAAGGCACTGTGAGCACAATTGCTGTGTGTGGGATTGTTTGATTAAAGCCTACTTCAAGTTTCTAATGTTGAATATAATGTATTTCTGAAAATAGGTATGAAAATTTAAATTGATTAAATCAAGATTTCTTTAATAGTATAAATATTATTTTAATCTTGTAAACCAAAAATGAAGATATCTTGTCTTCTTAATGCATCAAGGAAAAGGCAAAAGTCCTACCACTAACTCCCAACTCTGGTATTCTAAATATGGAATATGAAATATATAAACATTTCTGCAGTTCAAGTCCTATAAAGATAACAATATAATGAAATCTTGAACCATTATTTAGTACTTTGCTGAAGTTGATTTGTATGTTGTATATATCTGATTTTCAAAAATGTCTCCATTAAACATATCAATAATATTTTTTCAAATAATTTCTGGTTTTCTTGGTTTATTGCAAAGTATATTTGATGAGGAACTTATTTTCATACTCACAAAGTCTTGGAGATTTGGAGGTATGATTGCCTTAAGAGTGCCTTATCATCTGGGAAGTGTTTTGGGGATTTTTGTTTTTTGGTCCAGGGGCTTGAACTTAGGGCCTTGGTCCCTGAGCTTCTTTTCCTTGAGGAAAAGTGCTAATCTTTGAGCCACAGCACCACTTGCAGCTTTTCCTGAGTATTTTTATTGAAGGTAAGAGTCTCCTGGACTTTCCTGCTTGGGCTAGCTTTGAACCACAATCCTCAGATCTCAGCCTCCTGAATAGCTGGGATTACAGGCGTGAGCTACCAGTGCCTGGCTTGCAAGATACTTTTTATTTTTTGTCAGTTATGGGGCTTGAACTCAGTGACTGGGCACTGTCCTTGAGCTCTTTTGCTCAAGGCTAGCACTCTACCACTTTTAGCTACAAATCCATTTCCTGTTTTCTGGTGGTTAATTGAAAATAATTGTCTCATGGACTTTACTGCTCAGGTTGGCTTTGAACCACAATCCTCAGAACTCAGCCTCCTGTGTAGCTAGGATTATAGGAGTAAGCCACCAGCACCCAGCTTATGAAATTCTTAGTAAGACAGACTTCCCACCTTTTTCTTTTAGGCTGAAGCCCTTTCTGTTTTTAAGAATCTATAGACATCTCTATACATTTTATCTATATATTTTTAATGATTGAAGTTGATCATATAGCATTTTTGATACTAAAATTCTTTGAATATTATTATTATTATTTTGAGACAAGATCTCACTCTGTAGCCCAGGCTTGATTTTAGCCATCCATCCTCCTCCCTCTGCCTTTCAAAGTGCTAGGATTACAGCATGTGGCATTATGCCTGGGTGACATTTTAATTTTTAACTGAACCAACTTGGGTCAACCAACTTGGGTCTCCTAAGAACCTGTTTAAGTAAATATCTGTCACTTTTCATGTGGATATTTTTTGCAGTTGTTTCCTTACAATTTGAATATAAGCACTCTAATATTTTAACAAGGTAATTGAAATGCAAGAGCCATTTAAAACTTACGTAGAGTTTACTGTGCACCACAGAGTGGTGTACTGATTAAGGAGAACTGCCCGTCAGGCAGTGCCTTAGTACATTAGCTCAAAACAGGTGTTCTTCATACTGATGCATGGAAGTCCACATGTGGTTGAAGCTAGGCACTGTGTGGGTGGTCACTTATGAAATGACCAAGCAGATGCTGTACAATTGAATGGGAGAACATTTGAGCACCTTTGCAGGTACTTAGCAGTTTGTGTAATTTGATGAATTCAGGAGCTGAACTCTTGAGTTATAGGGGACATTTAATCAGTTCGTCTATATCAACAAAATTGTTTTCTGCCTCTTCTCTCTAGTCATGGTCCATGCATTGTTGGTCTGTAATGCCAGCACAGAGCTGACTACTTTGAAAAACATTCAGAACTACTTTAATCCAGCTACTCTGCCTCTAACACCATACCTACTTAACATGTAAGTCATCACTTGTCTTTGGGGCATTGATATTTTAAAATAGCACATGAAAATGCTATATAAAGCACATTAAATAAACTTTATACTTAAAATGCTTAGTTATCTTTCAGATCATGAGATTATTGCCTACTGTTAGTTAAACATAAAATGGTAGCTCACTTGCCTAGAATATGTGAGACCTTGGTTTTGATTCCAAGTACACAATTAAATTAATAAAGTTTTAAAAAGAAAGGAGGAAGTATGCATAATTTTCTATTCAGCTATCATTTGGTGTAGCTTGGCCTTCTATGTATTTTGCAATTTTTTTCTTTATGAAGGGAAATTTTTATTTTTTTATTTTTATTTTATTTTATTTATTTATTTTTGCCAGTCCTGGGCCTTGGACTCAGGGCCTGAGCACTGTCCCTGGCTTCTTTTTGCTCCAAGCTAGCGCTCTGCCACTTGAGCCACAGCACCACTTCTGGCCTTTTCTGTTTATGTGGTGCTGAGGGAATCAAACCCAGGGCTTCATGCATGCTAGGCAAGCACTCTACCAGTAAGCCACACTCCCAGTCCAGGAAGTATTGTTTTGATTTTAATGTTCTTCAGGCTGGCCTGGAACTCAAGATCCTTTGCCTCAGCCTTACAAATGCTAAAGGAATAATTTGCGTGTGTGTGTGCGTGTGTGTGCACGCATGCACACACACCAGTCTTGAACTTAGGGCCGGTTTGCTATCCCTGAGCTCTTTTGCTCAAAGCTCTACCTCTTAAGCCACAGTTCTACTTCTAGCTTTTTGGTGGTTAACTGGAGTTGGAGACTTTTCTGCTTGGGTCAGTTTTGAACCTCATCCTCTGGATCTCAGCTCTGAGTAGTTAGCATTACTGGCACAAGACACTGGTGCCTGGATGTAATTTTATTTTTTACATCTTCATTTCAAACACTAAGGCCTTTAAAAAAATGACCATTTGTATAAACTATAATTTTGCTCTCATTTAAATGTATTAAAATGATAGAAAATGTCTATTTTCTAATTTTGATTGTTATTGTCCATTTTATTGTGATTTACTCTTTCACCATAATGGTTAAAAAATCCTATGTTTTCATTGTTATTTGGCCTTTATAGAAATAGATATAAAAGCAAGTTATTTATTGTAATTTTACCAAAAACAGATGCTATGTTCTCTGCCATTTATTAATAGTGTGGCTTAGGGAAAACAGTTTAATATTTGTATATTTGTATTTTTGATAATTATTTTTGTTGTGAAGATTACATAAAAGAATGTTTTAGACTCAAGCTAGCAGATTGTAAGTATTGAACAAAACATTAGTTCTCTTGCACTGTCATCTCCTAATTGAGATCTGAATCTTTCCTTCCTCAAAGTATTTTCTGTGATGATTAGAAAGGAAAGACTTAAGCTATAAAAAGTCCACTCACCTATCTCAAAAGTCTTTAATTTTTCTTTGATTTGTTGCCTTTTTTTTTTTTTAAACCAGGTCTTCATCAACTACAGTTAGCAGCAGGAAAGTCAGTAAGAGAAATTTTATTCCACCAGCCTTTGTAAATATCCACACAAAAGCTGAACTACTCAGCCTAGGAGCAACATTGCAGTTAGCCAATGAATTCATTCAGACACACAAGTTAAACAAGGACCAAGCTACAGCTCTCATTCAAATTGCTCAAATGATGTCATCCCTGGAAAGTGTTGGTGAAGTGAAGGAACTGTGTATCCATACCCTACCTATCACAGTCATACATGGTAAGAAGCAAGAAGACAACCTTAGTCAATATACTTTGATATAAACGGTTGTAACTTGACATCCTTCATAATTTCCCCGAGAGTTATCAGCTTTGGAGCTAGAATCTTGGCCTTTGTATCTTGCTTCTGTCATTTCTTATCTTTATGATCTTGGACAGATTACTTAGCTTTAATTTCTTGCTCTGATAAGTAAGGCTATTAACAGCATCTGTCTCATTGGGTTGGAGGATGAGTTAATATAGGTGAAATGATCTGGGTGGTGATGGTTCATGCCTATAATCCTAGCTATCCAGAGGGCTGAGAGCTAGAGGAACACAGTTCCCACCAGCCAAAAGCTAGGCTGGAGATGTTGCTCAATGATGGAGCATCAGCCATGAGCAAGCAAGCTGAGTGAGTATGACGTCCCTGACTGAGTAACCTAGAAGTAGCTAAAGTAAATCTCAGAATCAAGCTGGGCACCAGTGCCTCACAGCTGCAATCCTAGCTACTCAAGCTCGAGTACTACCAAAAAGAAAAAGCAAACAAAAAACAAAAAGCACCATAAATGAGATAGATGCTTAGAACAGTGTGTGGCATATGGGATATACTTGGTAAAGTTAGCATTTATTATTTTTATGATTATCTCACACAGTTTTCTAATTGCCCCACCCTTTTCCATGTTTTTTTCTAAAACTATCTGATAAATCCTGTTGTTTAAAGTCCTTCAGTGACCTCCCTATTCTTGAAAACAAAATTGAACATTTTTAGCTGTAGCAAACTTAGGATTTATTGCTTTGTCTCCCTCTGTACCTCATTGGGCATCTATTTGCTCTTAGCCTATATAGAGCATTTAAAGTTCTTTTAACAATATTTGTCACACTCCTACATTGAATGATCCTTTCTCTAAGCAGTCTGGTTATCTTAACTCTTGAAGCTGTAGTCCTGCAACTTCTTCCTGTTAGGAAGCATTCCTATCTCCACCAAAGCAGACATAGGTATTCTTTCTTCCTGATCCCCACAGCCATGTTAATTGCCATATTAGATTATCATTTCCCTTTACCTGTTTATCCTGTTAAGCTGACTGTGATTATTTTAAGGTAAAAGCACAGCTTGCAGTGAGTACCCATTATTTTTCCTATATTAATAACTAAGGCGACCAAGAGATAAATGGATGGAATATTTCTTGTACTTTCAGAACATTTGTTGTAATATTGCCCTGATTTCTTTTTTTCCTTTCTTTAAAATTATTAGGTGTTTTTGGAGCAGGAAAAAGCTATTTGCTCTCAGTGGTGATTTTGTTCTTTGTACATCTATTTGAAAAGAGTGAAGCTCTTACAGCTGGAAATGCAAGGCCATGGAAACTTCTGATTTCTTCGTCCACAAATGTAGCTGTGGACAGAGTCCTTCTTGGGTAGGTATGACAAGATATTTATGTAGCTGATGAGAGAAGCAGTCCACTGTGGCCTCTGAGTATCCACGCATATTCTTACTTGCTGAAAGTGCAAGGCCATTTTCTCTGACCCTGTGAAACAATGACAGGCTAACAATAATTTATAAGAAGAACAAAATCAAATTCCAGACTTGACGTTTTTCTTACCACTATGAGACACTCGTGTGAAAAATCAAGTTCAGCTAAGAACTGTGGGCCCTGAGCATTTCTGCAGGCATTTCTCAGGGCCAGGCATACAGGAAGCAGCTTAGACTAATAAGATAAAGTCTTCCTCCAGGACTAAGTGCAAGCTTGATGACTGCTTGTTATTGAAAACAATGACTCTCCAACCTTGGTGTTAGTCTAGCTAACTGCATGTACAGGCATCTATTGTCATGCTCCAACTCTCCTTCCAGAACTTGAAGATCAATACAGACATCACGAAGCACACTTTACTTCCTATGCCATGAGTAAAAGGCCTTTTCCTTTGAACCAAGAGCCTTGAGTCTGTTACCCTAGAAATAGGTAAAGTCGACTCTCAGAATCAAGCTGGGCACCAGGGGCTCACACCTGCAATCCTAGCTACTCAGGAGGCTGAGATCAGTGACTACAGTTCAAAGTCAGACCAGTAAAGTCACTGAGACTTACATCTCCAGTTAACCATCAAAAAGCTGTGGCTCGGGCTGGGGATATAGCCTAGTGGCAAGAGTGCCTGCCTCGGATACACGAGGCCCTAGGTTTGATTCCCCAGCACCACATATACAGAAAACGGCCAGAAGCGGCACTGTGGCTCAAGTGGCAGAGTGCTAGCCTTGAGCGGGAAGAAGCCAGGGACAGTGCTCAGGCCCTGAGTCCAAGGCCCAGGACTGGCCAAAAAAAAAAAGCTGTGGCTCAAGTGGCAGAGTACTATCTTTGAACAACAACATTCAGGGACAGCACTCAGGCCTTGAGATCTAGCCCCAGGACCAGATATACATATTGATCAGAACCAATACTTATAGACCATTCTTCTGTTCATCTGCCTATGTGATCATGTAATCAATAACATAGCTAAACAGTTTATGAGCTAATTATACTTTTAGTTTCAATAGGGGGATATAGAAAAGCACCAGATGTGAGCAAGCAAGCAATCCTAAGCAGTTATACATTTCCTGGTAATTATCATGACTTACACGTAAGGATTTTTCTCACAATATAACATAATGGTAAAAACTGGGAAAGAATTTACTGATCAATAACTGCTTATTAAGTACAACTGAATTACAAAAAAAACTGTTTCCTAAGGCTTAATACCAAAGAGCAATAATCTTTTAAGTAAAGGAAAAAATAGAATGCAGAACAGTATATGTTGGATTCCAAGTTAATAAAGCAAGAGGTATATATATAAATTTGTGAAAAAATATATAAACTGCATATTTTCTACCATAAGCACTACTTTATGTGTTTATAAAAGATTTTAAAGTCTAGACTTATAAATCACAGTTTAATTTCCTAATGCTAGAGCTGAAAAGCATATAATCAGGAAGGGGAGGAGAATGTCTTCACAAAGCCTAATTAGGGCCACAGTATACAGAATAGTCATGGCCTCTGGAGATAGACAGCTGAGCCCGGGTTTGAGACATGGCAGACTCCGTTTATTAGCTATGTAGCCTCAGCAAAGCTAATTCACCTCTGAGCTTTACGGTTCTCATCTCTAACTAAGATGAGATGGTGTTCAGAACTGTTGTCAGTATTTATTAAATGAAATCATATGTGTAAGGAGGCTTTTAATAATTTTTATGCTAGATATAAGGTTATATTTTGCTTTATTTATTGCTATGACTTTAAGGACAATTTTATTTATGATTAACATTGGTATTCTACAAACATTTCATGTCTGTCAATATAAAATAATACTTTTTTTTTTTTTGGCCAGTCCTGGGCCTTGGACTCAGGGCCGGAGCACTGTCCCTGGCTTCCTTTTTGCTCAAGGCTAGCACTCTGCCACTTGAGCCACAGCGCCACTTCTGGACATTTTCTGTATATGTGGTGCTGGGGAATCGAACCCATGGCCTCATGTATACGAGGCAAGCTCTCTTGCCACTAGGCCATATCCCCAGCCCCAATAATACATATTTTCAAAAATCTCTACAGAATGGGGATAGGGATGTAGCCCAGGGGTAGAGGGCAAGGTCTTGGGTTTGGTCCCTAGTAATACCAAAGGGTTGGGGGAAATCTATAAAATGTCTTATCTAAAAGAAATCATTTGCATACATTCTTTGAATTTAGATGTTTCACATTAAATCATATAACCAGAAAAATACTTTTATGCAAAGTTAATGATATAGCCTGGCACGTTTGCTTACACCTGTAATCCTAGCACTCAGGTGAGAGGATGATGAATCCTTAGGCGACATAGTGAAACCTTGTCTTCATAACACAAACAAAAACACGCGCATGATGTAAGTGCCACATTAAACTCTGCTTCATATTTTGTAAATAATCAGAATCTGTTTTGTCTTCTTTTCTTTAAAGGCTTCTTGGTCTTGGATTTGAAAAGTTTGTCAGAGTTGGAAGTCTTAGAAAGATTGCTAAGCCAATTTTACCTCATAGGTAAGACTGCTAAATTCCAAATGAGTGTTCAGGGAAATAAAAAAAAATTATATATATATATATATTTAGCCTTAAATAGGAGTGAGGAAAGCATTATCTTTTTCTTGATTAACAGGAAATTTAGTTAGAAAATATAACTTTAAATTTAGGAGAGGATCACAAAAGCTAAATAGCTATGTGAATATGATGATATGAAATAATATTTATCAAAATGAACTCCAAGAAATGGAAATAAAAGGTGTTTTTTTTTCTTTGTTGCTGTTTTTGTTTTCTGTACCTTTTGTCTTATTTGTAAGTTTATCTGTCTTAGGGAGGGTAAGGGGGAGACATAGAAAGGGTGGGACAAACGGTGAACAAATGCACTTGTGGTACTCATTAGGCACTATGTGGAAAATGAACCATACAATTGGTGGGGGAGGAGATTTGGGAAGGAAAAACTGGGAGAGAGCCAGGGAAGGGGTGACATTGTCCAAAAAGGAATGTACTCTTTTTTTTTTTTTTGCCAGTCCTGGGCTTGGACTCAGGGCCTGAGCACTGTTCCTGGCTTCTTTTTGCTCAAGGCTAGCACTCTGCCACTTGAGCCACACTGCCACTTCTGGCCGTTTTCTATATATGCAGTGCTGAGGAATCGAACCCAGGGCTTCATGTATACAAGGCAAGCACTCTTGCCACTAGGCCATATTCCCAGCCCAAGAAATGTACTCTTTACCTGACTTACGTAACTGTAACTCCTCTGTATATCACCCTTATAATAACAATAAATATGTGTATATAGTAAAAATATCTAATCTGTATTCTCTTTTGTGATGTATAAGAAGAGTAGTGTTCTTTTATGCTTTTTTTTTTTTTTTCAGTTTGCATGCTGGCTCAGAAAATGAGAATGAACAATTAAAAGAACTCCATGCCCTCATGAAAGAGGACCTGACACCCGTGGAAAGAGTTTATGTAAGAAAAAGCATTGAGCAGCATAAGCTGGGGACCAACAGAACCCTGCTGAAGCAGGTAGGAGGAGGAGCTCCAGTTACTTACTATTCACATTCTCCTTATTTCTGGCCAGGGAGGATTACTTTGTTTAATAAAAGCAACAACTATGACAGCCAGGTGCCAGTGATTTTAAGTAGGTGATTCCAGTAGGCTGAGATCTAAGGGTTTGGGTTTGAAGCCATCCTTGGCAGGAACGTCTATGAGACTCTTATCTTTAGTTAACCTCCAGAACACCAGATTCGGAACTGTGGCTCAAGTGGTACAGTGCTAGCCTTGAGCAAAAAAGCTCAGAGACAGCACTCAGGTACTGAGGTCAAGCCCCAGGACTTGCACCAAAAATGAAAAAAGAGAGAGCCAGTTGCCTTCTTTACTAAGAGTTTGGTTGTGTTCAATGAATACAAAGTAGCTGTTTGGGGACTGGAGACCTAGCTGCTGGTAGAGAGAGAGTTCAGCAGCAGCAATCCCTCTCCTCTCCATACCGATTTATATAAACTGTCATTATACTCACCCAACCTAAATATAACTGCTTACATCTTTTTAATCAAAATGGATATTACTTTTATTACCTATTCACAATAGAAAACTGCTTTTGAGGAATTTTGTCTGTGTGTGTGTGTGTGTGTGTGTGTGTGTGTGTGTGTTACTGAAGTTTGAACTCAGGGAGTCTAGTGCTTGCTTGATAAGCATTTTATCACTTGAACCACATCTCTAGTCCTAGAAGAAATATGACACATTTTGCTAAAGAATACCAGTCTAGTCAAACTGTGAGTCCTGACCTGTTCCTAAAGTGACATGTCTTTACAATGAAACTAATTTTTTAAACCATTCATAGTTAATTACTAGTTCCTAGGTCACAACAAAATCTTCTAGCAATATAGTAATGAATTAAACGATAAAAATTATGTAATTCTTTACAGAAAAAAATTTTGTTTTTGTATTAAATCTTTCTTTAAAGTAAAATAATTGTTCTTGGTTTAGGAATTTAAGATTCCCATTCAAAGTTTGTTTTAGTGAAATACAGTTACCAGAAATTTAAATAGCAGTTACATTTTAAAGTAGTACCAAGCGATGTGTAGACTACAGGGGCTGCACATTACTATACATATGAATGTTTAAAGGTCACAGAGTTTCTAACATAAAAGTGCATTCAGAATTTTTTTCTTTGTTTTTGTTTTGAGTTATCATATAGCCCAAGTAGACCTGCAATTTATGGATCTTCTTGCCTTATCCTCTCACGTGCTAGGATCACAGGTGTATCCTGTGATTCCTGGCTTTATTTTTGTTTCTGATGAAAGAAAACAACTCACTTATTTAGTGTACTGATAAGTAAGAAAGTAAGATGATGTTTATACTATTTTCTTGTTTCATAGGATCTGTGGAGGCAATATTTAATTTGTAAAGCATGTTTTGTTAGTGACCTTTGCTGTCAGCTACAAATGTGGCTTTGTGGTAGAGTGCTTGCCTAGCATGCATAAAGCCCTGGGTTTAATTCCTCAGTACCACATAAACAGAAAAGGCCGGAAGAGCTGTGGCTCAAGTGGTAGAGTGCTAGCCTTGAGAAAAAAAGAAGCAGCAGCAGCAGCTCAGGGACATGCCCAGGCCCTGAGTTCAAGCCCCAGGACTGGCAAAAAAAAAAAAAAAGAGATGGTCAATTTTTATGGATTGCCCTTGCTACCAAAAAAGTACAATTATACTTCGGATAATAGAAAGTCATATAGATGTATGTGTGTATCTACATGTAACTATATATGTACACACAGATATGTTTGTATGGGCATATGTATACCTAAGCCAATGACCACAAAAAGTTTATAGATTTTTCTGTTAGTTACATTTAGTTATAAAGATTAAATATCTGCCTTCTGGGCTTTTTGCCTTGAGAACATTTTTCTGTTTAACTTACAATATCAATATCAGTGTACTTGACAGTTAGGCAAAGAACAACCAATTAACACATTACTTTTTCTTTGTGGAGGAGTTTGGTCTATGTTGTTATAATACACAAGTTGTATTCAAACTCACCTGGAAGATAAAATAGAAATCTCATCCTTGATGTTTCATAAGTCATTGATATTATACTGCTTTCCTTCTTTGTTGGTCGTGTGGCTTGAACTCAGAGCTTGGGCACTATCTTGAGTTCTTTTTGTTCAAGTCTAGTGCTCTGCCACTTGGAGCCACAGTGCTACTTCCAGTATTCTGGTGGTCAATTGGAGATAAGAGTCTCACTGCCGTCCATTCCAGCTGGCTTCAAACAGAGATCCTCAGATCTTAGCCTCCTGAGTAGCTAGGATATCAGATTGAGCCACTGGTGCCTGGCAATGCTCTCCTTCTGAATATGAAACCATGCCTTTTGTTCTGATTAGTGAACTTGAAGATTAAGTAGCTTGTGTTCTGTGATTTCTGTTTTGTGTGTGGGAATCATAAAAATGTAAACACAGAAACTGACCAATGATTCCTCAGGAAATAAATTAGGACTAGTTTGATTTCTGCTTATAAGATTTGGTTAATATGTTCCCTTGTTTTCTTTTACCAGCTGTCAATTAATAGCAATTTTGTTTGACTAAAGGTTCGAGTGGTTGGTGTTACCTGTGCAGCCTGCCCATTCCCATGCATGAACGACCTGAAGTTCCCAGTGGTCGTGTTGGATGAGTGTAGCCAAATAACTGAGCCCGCCTCCCTGCTTCCCATTGCAAGGTAACCTGGAAGATTCTTTTCCAGACATACTCGCATGTCAGAATCATTTCAACATCTCCAGAAACCAGTCTCTTAATAGATTTGGTCAAAATTCTTAGCAGTTTAAGTCCTAAAGCGATTTGGTCAAAATTCTTAGCAGTTTAAGTCCTAAAGTGATTATTTTGAAAATAATACAATGGGAGCTATTTTGAAGTAAATGTATCACAATTTTGTTCGATTGTAGCTTATATATTTGATTTGTATAATCCTTAAAGCCCTGAGAGCACTA
Organism: Perognathus longimembris pacificus; assembly: GCF_023159225.1. Classification (NCBI taxonomy): domain Eukaryota; kingdom Metazoa; phylum Chordata; class Mammalia; order Rodentia; family Heteromyidae; genus Perognathus; species Perognathus longimembris. The sequence continues at coordinate 11,194,100 of NC_063184.1, forward strand.
GCACTAGGATTCTTCTAGAACATTGATTGCAGCTTTCTCAACTGTGTTAGCAGTTCCTCTATCATAGTCACAGTTGGAGAGCTTGACTGCTCTGCTTGACAGTGTCCTTCAGTTTCTTATTTTGATATAATTTGAGTTGTTTAGTTCTGGAAAATATTTTTACTTCTTTTTTTTTTTTTTTTTTTTGGCCAGTCCTGGGGCTTGAACTCAGGGTCTGAGCATTGTCCCTGGCTTCTTTTTGCTCAAGGCTAGCACTCTGCCACTTGAGCCACAGTGCCACTTCAGGCCATTTTCTGTATATGTGGTGCTGGGGATTTGAACCCAGGGCCTCATGTATACGGGGCAAGCACTCTTACCACTAGGCCATATCCCCAGCCCTGGAAAATATTTTTAGATTATTAAAAAGATATTCTTTTTAGACTATATAAAAACACTTAAGCCAGGCCCTGGTGGCAAATACCTGTAATCCTAGCTAAGATCTGAAGATTGAGGTTCAAAGCCAGCCCAGACTGGAAGGCCCATGAGATTCTTATCTTCAATAAACTACTTCAAAAAGGCCAGAAGTGGTGCTATGGCTCAAGCTAGAGAGCTAACCTTGAGCCAAAGAAACTCAGGGACAGTGAGTGCCCAGGCCCTGAGTTCCAGCCCCAGGACCAACACAAAAAAAATTTTTTTAAGTCAAAAATTAAGTGTGTGTGTGTGTGTGTGTCAAAGTGAACATTTGTCCCCTAAAATTTAGAAGATTACAACATTTTCCAAGTTGTCTCTATCAAAGGAAAATTGTACTTTTAAAATATCTTTTCGAGCTCAGTACATACTTCAGTAGGAGAGCACATGTTTAGCACACGTGAGGCATTGGGTTCCCTCCCCAACACTATGAAAAATAAAATAAGAAAAAACATAACCCAGGGGAAATGGACAGCGTACTAGATTAGGACTCAGCTGAGTTTGATTGGTCCTCAGTTAATGAAGGAGTCAGGTGCCAACTGTCAGGTTTTGCTTGTGACTTAGGAGGTTCCTGGACTTGTTATTGTTTTGTTAGATTGTGTGTGTGTGTGTGTGTGTGAGTGTGTGTGTGTGTGTGTGTGTGTTTTCAGTCCTAAGGCTTGAACTCAGAGCCTGGGCATTGTCCCTGAGCCTCTCTGTGCTCAAAGCTAGCACTCTACCACTTGAGCCACAGTGCCACTAGTGGCTTTTTCTGTTTATGTGGCACTGAGGAATCAAACCCAGGGCCGTTTCCAGGCCTGATTGCTTTTGTGCAAGTACTGGGGTCTTGAACTCAGGGTGAGGGGGCATTCCTTAGTTTTTTTGCTCAAGGCTGGCGCTCTGCCACTTTTGCCACACCTCCCTTTCCGTGTTTTGGTGGTTGATTGGAAATAGGAGTCTCATGGACTTTCTTGCCTAGTGTGGCCTTGAACCTTGATCCTCAGAGCTCAGCCTCTTGAATAGCTAACATTATAGACATGAGCCTTGAGTTTTAAGCTCGGCCAGTGGATGCTTTGATTGCTGTATTCAGGAGCCAGGGTGGAGGAGCAGTGAGGCCCTGGGTGGAGAGCAGAAGAGTAGCACAGCTTCTACTGTGAGCATGCATCACTTAATGCTTGCAATCGCCACACAAGGCATCCTTACCGCTGAGCTCTGGTTAAGAATACGGAAGCACTGAGAGATTACATAACTCGCTATGTATATGAAAAACGATCAGAGTTGAGGTTTCAATACAAGCTTGTCTATAAACCTTGAACTTTTTTTCTGTAATATCTTCTTCCTATTTAAAAGACACTTTGCCCCTGAGAACCTTCCTTTACCTTTAAGAGGAGAATTTAAGTGAAGAACTGTAAGAAAGCCTCTAATTCTTAAGTGTTTATAGATTCTAAAAGTCAGTGTTTCCCCACTGTGTTCTGTGAAATACCAATTCCATGCAAGGGGCAAATATCAGTGTGTGAGCGATCCTTTAGTGCATGATACCTGAAGCCTTTCTTATGTTTCCTGGTGCCGTGATGCTCCACCTAGTACACTTCGTGGTCTTTGACTTCTCGGATAACATTTTGGCAAATGCACTAACTGATGTTAATCTACTCTGTTTCCAGTGTTTAGATTAATTTTTGACATTTTGATTTTAGGTTTGAGTGTGAAAAGCTTATTCTTGTTGGAGACCCCAAACAGCTACCTCCCACGATTCAGGGTTCTGATGCCGCTCATGAAAACGGATTGGAGCAAACCCTTTTTGATCGACTTTGCCTGATGGTACATACTGCTGAGTACTTCCAGGATTTTCCTTTATTGATTTGCAGAAAAAAGAAATATTACCTCAACCTTGTTACTGTTCTTAAACAGTTTGTAGTTGGCATTATTTAAAAGTACTTTTATAATTTTTTAAAAAGTATTTTTTTTTTTTTTTTTTGGCCAGTCGTGGGCCTTGGACTCAGGGCCTGAGCACTGTCCCTGGCTTCTTCCCGCTCAAGGCTAGCACTCTGCCACTTGAGCCACAGCGCCGCTTCTGGCCGTTTTCTGTATATGTGGTGCTGGGGAATCGAACCTAGGGCCTCGTGTATCCGAGGCAGGCACTCTTGCCACTAGGCTATATCCCCAGCCCCTTAAAAAGTATTTTAGTGGTGTCAGTATTGGAGCTTAAACTCTGGGCCTGTAGCTCTCCCGTGGGTTTTTCTCTTAGTGCTGACATTCTACCAATTAAGCCACACCTCTATTACCAGCTTTTGTGCTAATTAATGAGACTTGAGAGTCTCAGCCTTTGTTACTTAGGCTGGCTTTGAATCTCAGTCTTTAGATCTCAGCCTCTTTTGTTAGGATTACAGGCATGAGCCACTGATACCTAATCCCAAAAGTACTCATTTTAAAGATAGCTAGAGGGCTGGGAATATAGCCTAGTGGTAGAGTGTTTCCCTTGTATACATGAAGCCCTGGGTTTCAATTCCTCAGCACCACATATATAGAAAAAGCCAGAAGTGGTGCTGTGGCTCAAGTGGTAGAGTGTTAGCCTTGAGCAAAAAGAAGCCAGGAGCAGTGCTCAGGCCTTGACTTCAAGCCCCAGGACTGGCAAAAATAAAAACAACAACCACCAATAAAGATAGCTAGAATCGTACAATTTTATCATCCCTTTATAAAAAGAACCCTATATGCTTAAGTAGTTGGTGGCAAATATATTACTTTGCCCTTAATATGTAAGAAATCCATAATGCTTCTGTTATTCATGTGGAATTCTACTTCACATTTTTAGATTAGTTAAGAGGTTGATTAATTGATGATGATGATGGTGATGATGATGTTGATGATGATTCTGGGGCTTGAACTCTGGGCCTGAGTGCTGTCCTGAATTTTTATGTTCAAGGCTAGTTGGTGCTCTACTTCTTCCATCTCATCTCTACTTCCAGCTTGTTTTTAGTAGTTTTAGTGAAGGTAAGAGTCTTACAGACTTTTTTTGCATGGGCTCACTTTGAACTATTATCCTCAGTCTCCTGAATAGCTAGGATTACAGACTTGAGCTACTGATACCTTGCTAAAAGGTTAATTATTTATGTAATTTAAAATAGAGATAGAATTCAAATAACATATGACCTCTTTTAAAGTAGCAACTTGTTAGCATTTAATACAGTCACAATGCTGTTTAACCACTACAGCTGTCTACTTTTAGAACATTGTCATTTTCTAAAAATGGAACCTTATAGCCCATAACAATTGCTCCCATACCTTCTTCCCCTGGCCCGGCAACTAGAAACTGTCTTTAGACCCTCTTATTCCCTCTTAGAGCATCATAATCATATGAGGCTATGTTAGCAAAATATTTTGTAATTTTATAGCATAATAATTTACATTGTACTCTAAAATAAACATATTTTGATAATTTCTTTAAAATATATTTGTTGTTTGTCCTACCATATTTGTAATACATCTTTTTTGGGGGTTGAGGGTCAGTCATGGATCTTGAACTTAGGGCTCAAGCACTGTCTCTGAGCTTTTCTGCTCAAAGCTAGTACTCTACCACTTTGAACCACAGCACTACTTCCAGTTTTCTGGTAGTTAATTGAAGGTAAGAGTCTCATAAACTTTCTTTCCTGAGCTGGCTTTGAACTGTGATCCTCAGATCTTAGCCTCCTGAGTAGCTAGTATTACAGGTGTGAGCCACCAGCTCCTAGCTTGTAATATATCTTTAATTCTGTGATAAAGCAATATATAAAATTTTTAAATGTTACTTTTCTTCCCCTAAAGAAAAAAAATGCTGTTTTCATTTCTTATTTTTCTGCATTTAAATTTCTTAGGGTCACAAGCCAGTTATGTTGAGAACCCAGTACCGCTGTCACCCTGCAATCAGTGCAATTGCTAATGATCTCTTCTATGGAGGAAACCTCATGAATGGCATTTCTGAACCAGAGAGGAGCCCCTTATTAGCCTGGCTTCCCACCTTGTGTTTCTATAATGTCCCAGGACTAGAACAGGTAAGTGACATTCATGTTGATGGCAGACAACACAATTTGTTGGTTTCATTTAATTATTGTTGTTTGTGTGATTTCGCTCTCCCTTCTCATAGTCATTCTGGGAAATATGACTTAGGATCTGTTTTTTCTTTCAGATCGAGAGGGATAACAGCTTTTATAATGTGGCAGAAGCAGCATTTACACTCAAGCTAATTCAATCACTGATTGCAAGTGGAATAGCCGGCCATATGATTGGGGTGATAACATTATACAAATCCCAGATGTACAAGGTTTGCATTACATTTATGATACTTATCACATATTAAATATAATTACATATTGCAGTGTTTGGTATTGCATTTGTCATAGTTTGAGGCCCTTGGGGAGCTGTAATTTCTATACTAACAAAGAAGCATTCTGATATGTTTTTCTGGCCTAGATTTTTTCTGCATAATTAAATGTAAACCTAACAAGGTTTAATTAAATTCAGTTTACAGCTGTGGAGGCAGAAATGCAAATAAATAATTTAGAGGAAGAAAATATATGCTTTGTGTTTGGGAACAGATGGGATAATCTCTTGTTTTCTAAAATGTTCCTTAATGAGTTACATTTGATCAGTAAATGCAAGGATACACAACAGATATTAATGTATACATGAGCTCATTACTTTAACTATATTTTTCCTTTTGACTTTTAGTAGGTTTTCTTTTTCTACCTACTAGCTTATTTATCAGTCAAATCAACATAAACTAATGAGTTCTCAAGTGATAGATAAAGCTTACTTTTAGTTTTGCTTTATCAGTATTGTCATCTCGTCATTTAATTAATTAATTAGTTAATTAATTATTGGCATTTTAGAAACCATGTAAGCCTAGGGACTAAACTTTGCAACCCTGGATTGTATCCTGTCTTCTTCCCTCCACAGCTTTGTCATTTACTTACCACTGCCAACTTTGACAGTCCTGATATTAAAAGTGTGCAAGTGTCCACAGTCGATGCTTTTCAGGGAGCCGAAAAGGAGATCATTATTCTGTCCTGTGTACGGACAAGACAAGTGGGATTCATTGATTCAGAGAAACGAGTGAACGTTGCCCTGACCAGAGGAAGGAGGCATTTGTTGATTGTGGGAAATTTAGCCTGCTTGAGGAAAAACCGACTGTGGGGTCGTGTGATCCAGCACTGTGAAGGTAAGATACAATTGCCTTGATTTCAGGCATTTTGAATTAAATCTGTTGGGGGGGGGTGATGTGGGCAGGAATGGCTCTGGAGGGTCATTGCGGAAGATGACTGGTATGATAATAACATGAGGATCAGTATGAAATAAAAGGGAATTTATCTTGCTCTGTATATTTTTAAGGAAGGAAAGATGGACTGCAGCATGCAAGCCAGTGTGAGCCACAGCTGAACCATGTTCTTAAAGACTATTTTGAAAAACAAGCAGAAGAAAAACAGAAGAAAAAGAACATGAAAGAAAAATGTAAAGAAAAATTACATCCACAGAAAGACATGGTCTAGGAATTTTGTATTTATGTAAATTGAGATTATTTTACACTATATATTTTTATTACTGTAAAACTTATTGAAAAAATTCGATTATGATACTTAACATATTAACATATTAAAAAGGCACAACTAAAATTTTTGCTCTTCAAAGAAGTATGTTATACTTACACTGTGCTCCAGCAGCTCACGTCTATAATCCCAGCCACTTAGGAAGCTGAAATCTGGAGGATCATGGTTTGAAGCCAGCACGGAAGAAAAATCCAGAAGACTTCATCCAAAATAACCAGCAAAATGTTCATCTGGAGGTGTGGTTCCAGTGGTAGAGCAAAAGCTGACTAAGCACTGGTGGGGGGGGGGGTCGGGGGGGGGTAAAGTGGGGGAAGCACTATTTATATTAAGACAGGCAGATTTTTTTTGTAATATAATCTCCTTAGGGATAATCTGTCAAATACAGAAAAGTATTCAAAAGAAAACAAAATTGCCCAGAAATCCACTCTCTAGAGATAATCATCAATGTATTATTGTGTTTCTTTTTCTGTATCTGTATTCTCCCTATAAATATATGTAGACAGTGTTCTTTTTTGGGGGGGGGTATTATTTGGCAGTATTCAGGGTCTAGCACGTGATAGTTTTGTGCTCTACAGTTTGCAGTTATTCACTGAAGCTAGAATCAAGGTCTCTTACTGTTGCTCAGCTTTTCTGCTCTACTACTTACCTATGCCTCCAGTTCCAGCTCTTTGCTAATTAATTGAGAGTATTGCACATTTGGCTGGCTGGCTTAGAACCTTGATCTTCAAATCTCAGTCTCCTTAGAAGCTAGAGTTACAGGTGTGAGTCACCAGGACCCAGCTGATTTTGGTTGGTATAAATTTGGTTTTGCTTTTATCCTTTGTTCAATAAGGGAGAGTGCAAGTTTGTTAGTAATGTTTTTAGGTAGGCATGCACCTGCTTTGTTTCAAATGGCATTATACAGAAAGCCCGCCAGTTCCATCCGCCTGGCAGTCCACCACTGCTTCTCCCGGTTCTGACAAGAGAACAGCTGTAAGAGTCAAATATCTATCTCATACATCCTCATAATTATTTTTAATGTAACAGGGCACTGAAATCCTTTTAAACAGGACTGTATTGAATTTATTTTATTTTGGGCAATCTTGAGTTTTTAACTAGGGTCTTGAGCTCTGTGTTGGGATCCACAATGACATCTTTCCATCGGGGCACCATGGTGCCTGCCTGTCATCCCAGCACATGAGGCGGGAGACTCGTGAGCTCCAGACTAGTCTGGACTAAATAACTAGTTCAAGGCTTACCTGCCTGTAAGCCAAGAACCTGCACCCAAAAGTTTTTTAATTAAAAAAAAAAAAGAATTTACTCTTGCCAACTGCTGGTGGCTCACACCTGTAATCCTAGCTACTCAGGAGGCTGAGATCCGAGAATCAAAGTCTGAAGCTGACCTGGGCAGGAAGTCCGTGAGATTCTCAGCTCCAGTTAACCCAGTAAAAACTAGAAGCAGAGCTTAAGTGGTAGCCTTGAACAAAAAAGCCCAGGCCCTGAGTTCAAACCCCAGTACCAGCACTAAATGAAGCCATACCTTATAGTTTTTCCTTTTTTCTAATTTATAGAGTAATTAATTGCTTCGGAGTCAGTCCTTTGCAATTCTTGCACAGTCATTTTTGCATCAGTCATTTTAGAAGTGGGAAAATGTGATGGAGTTGGGGGGCCGGGGTGCAGTGGCAGATGGGGGGCTGAGGTTGAGGATGCAATGTTTTAGTCTGGATTCCTTTGCCTCCCCACTCCCTTAGCTCTTGGAGATTTGCGCGTCCAGCTTGTTGCCCCTGTCAGTGGGCCTGAATCGCAGTGAGCGCGGTGCTTGTGGTTTTGTTTCGATATTCATCTCTCACGTCGGTCGGAAGTGGTTTGGATGGGCTGGGTCACAGGTGTCATCGCCAGGTGCGGCACCAGCTGCAAGGCCTGGTTTCTAATTGCACTCTGCCCTTCCTCCTCCCCTGCCTTTCGCAGCAGTCTTCTCCCATTCCTTTCCTGCAAGGCTTCTTACCACAGACACCGTGAGAGACAGAGGAACTCCAACCGATCCAAGATGGTAGCCAGGCGGATCCAGCTCAAATTCGGCTACCATAAGCCAGTGTTGGACGTCATTTTGTTTATCAAAGGATGAAAGATACCAAAACCAGTAGGGGGAGAAAGACAGCACTGGAGTTTGAGTCATGGCTTTCTTTTCAGCAGTTCTAACACTTGAGCCACACTCGCAGCCTTTTTTTTTTTTTGCTTTAGTTATTTCTCAGGTAGGGTCTACGGTTGCCCCAGGCCACTGTGAATGAAGCTAATCTGTGTATGGGTCTACAGTGGAAACACAGGTGCACACACTGCCACCAGCTTATTGCTTAAGATGGACTCTCACTAGCATATTGCCTGGGCTTGCTTTAAACTTTTATCTTCTCTCTCTAAACCTCCCATGTGACTGAGATTATATACATGAACTTCTTTGCCCAGTCAGTCCCCTGACAAATCTTTGACCCAAACAAATGCAAGTCCTGATAATGTACCCTGGATAGTTCCGTGTGTAATAATTTATTAACAATTTCTTTCAATAATCTATGGAACAAATACAATTTTTACTAGAAAAGAATGAACTCTTTCAAGGTTTTGAAAGTCTGCATGTGGTATTTAAAGGTCTAGTATGCTTCTTAATGCAAAAAAAGGAAAAAGATAAGTGTACTAATAGTGATTTTTAAACTATTTTGATTATAAAAATTTTAAAAATATTTTCATATGTGTAATATACATATATCACCAATCTTAGAATCTAAGGTTATGAGATTATGAAACTCAGCATAAGACTTCAAAATAAAACGTAATTTTGTGTTGTTCTTATAACTGAACAAAAATAAAATCTATTTGATTTGGGGATGCTAGAGCAAACCCCAAATGCTGCATGGTTTGACTATGGTTTTATTTAAAACAGCTGTGAAATAGCTTTATACTAATTAGATTTTTTTTATTTTAAATGAGAGTGAACTTGAAATTGGTTATTTACTTGGCAGATATTGAGCCTTGAAAATTAAATAAATGTTCTAAAAACATTAGATCAACACTGATTTGAAATGTCTGCTTCATTATTACTCATGAGTGAAACAGATGTTTAGTTCAAGTTGTGTGTTTGGTTTTCATTAATATGACTTGATTATGAAGTAAGGGAAAAATATGGCCCCAAATATCTCTGAAAGCCTCTGAGATCTTTGCATCCTGAAAAACTAATAGGATGGGTTTCTTTTTTTAAAGTTTTTCTGCTAGTCTCTACGTTATTGCTTTCCTTAGCTATTTTACTTTCTAATTAGGCAAATCTTGAAGTGTGTGTGTGTGTGTGTGTTGCATATGTGTGAAAAGTCAGAAAATAGTCAAATTGCAATATAAACAACTGAGCTTTAAGGTACCTATAGCACACAACTTCTTAAGATAGATCACACACACACATACAAAACACACACACCCCTAAGTCTTTTCACACCTCAGAATTTGCCAATGCGGAGGCTTTTCTGTATTATTCTCCATGCAAATGTGTGGTTCTTCTGTTCTTCACTGTCCCACACGGATTCCAGGATTCAGGAACCCAAGATTGTCAACATCTAGATGACATGATGGCCACATTACCTCTTGGTTGGTCTAGAACACAGATGCCAAAAGTGTGGGCACAGGAAGCTGAGTTCTTACTTCAAATATGCCCTCAAGCCTTTCCTTCAGGAGCCAAGCTGCCCCTGGGACATTGGAGCTCAGGGGATTCCTGGCCCCTAGTAACCTGTAACACTGTTGTAGACATTGAACCAGACTGTTCTCTAGTGGACACAGGGCTAGGGACAGATACATGCTCAGTGAGTAAACTGACTTTAATTGCACTAGAGAAATCAGTACTGCTCCAACAAGGAACCCATAAAAATGCAATGCATACAAAATAAAACAATTTTTTAATGGCAGTGCTGGGACTTGAATTCAGGGCCTAGGCACTGTCCCTGAGCTGCTTTTGCTTAAGGCTAGCACCTTGTGCTGTACCACTTGAGCCACAGCTCTACTTCCAGATTTTCTTTTTAGTAGTTTGTTCGGGAGAGATAAGAGTCTCATACACTTTCCTGCCTTGGCTGGCTTCAAATTGTGATCCTCAAATCTCAATTTCCTGAGTAACCAGGATTACAGCTCCCGGTTCCTATCCAGTATTTCAAATGAATTCTAATGACCCCGGTAACATAGTGACAACACACGGGAACAGGGTCAGGGAATTGGGCCAAGTACAGTAGACCCTGAACGTCCTTGAGTGAATGGGTCCAAGGAACCAATCCTGGAGAAAAACCAAACATGCTCAGGGTCTGTCGACTCTTGTCATTGTATCCCTGTTGTTGTCTGCACCTGGTCAAAACTGCAGTTCCTACACAACCCAGCATATATATATATATTTCTGAATGTGTTAACTCCGAAATGTGCATGGATGTGAGTAGTAGAGTTTGAACTCAGGATCTTAAGCTTGCTTTCTGAGAGCTCTATACCACATGAGCCATGCCTCCAGCTTTTTTGCTAGTTATTTTGGAAAGAGAGATACAGTCTCACTAACTTTTCTGCTGAGTCTGATTTTGAACCTAGAGCCTCTGAATCTCAGCATCCCAATTAGCTAGGATTACGAGTTTGAACAACTATGGCTTGTCTGGGAGTACCTTTTATTTAACTTTTTTTTTTTTTTGCCAGTCCCAGGGCTTGAACTCAGGGCCTGAGCACTGTCCCTGGCTTCTTTTTGCTCAAGGCACTCTGCCACTTGAACTACAGTGCCACTTCTGGCCTTTTTCTATATATGTGGTGCTGAGGAATTGAACGAACCCAGGGCTTCATGTATACCTAGGCCATATTCCCAGCCCTAAACTTTTTTTTATCTATAAACAAGAAAAAAGCAACTGAAAAAATATGTTATTTATTGACAATGATAGACAAACAACACTGTAGAAACAATGATTTCTCCATATAGTCAAAAGAGAGAAGTGGCAGGCATATAACACAATATAAAACATTACACATACTAAAAGTACCCAAGGTTGCGATTTGGGGTTGTATGGAATATATGTTGACAGTGAGTATCTAAAGTAGTTTTAAAAGTAATACCAATCACATCAAATCAGTATTTATTTCAATAGAATTGACTTTATTGTTGTGTTTATATTTAGTTTGTAAATTTTGTTGGTTGGTATAGTCACACAGTAGATAAAAAACAAGCCAGGAGTATTGGCTTACACCTGTAATCTGAACACTTTTGGAGTCAGAGGCAGGAGGATCAGAAGTTCAAGGCTAGTCTGAGCTGCCTAGTGGGTTCAAGACCAGCCTAGGCTACATTGTAAGACCTTGTCAGATAGATAGATAGATAGATGTCAATCATTTTTGCATGTAGTCATTTGTGCTTGTGTGTGTATGCGTGTGTGTGTGTGTGTGTGTGTGTGTGTGTGTGTGTGTGTCCTGGAGCTTGAACTCAGGACTAGGGCACTGCCTCTGTGCTCAAACTAATGCTCTACCATTTCTACCACATAGAGTTATGAGCCATAACTCCACTTCTCTTTATTTGTTTTATCTTTTGGTGATGAATTGGAAATAAGAGTTTTGTGTACTTTCCTACCTGAGCTGGTTTTGAAGCCCGATCCTCAGATCTCTGCCTCCTGAATAGGATTACAGATGTGAACCACTGGCACCTGGCCCCTTTGCACTTCGTTGATTAAAAAAAATCTGCTCTGCTATCTATGTATATTCCCATTGTGTGAATATCTGGCAAAGTTTTTTTTCACTCTGTAAGCTGTGTTCCCTAGAGGAGCCACTATTTCTTTTTTTTTTTTTTTAAGTTTAGAACACTATGAGGATAAATCCCATTTGTTAGAGCAAAAAGACATCTCATGTAGCCTTGGAGTTGAGGAACAGCTTTGATTTTGGGTAGAATTTGTGAGTCCACTGCTTTCTGATCAACCTTGCGCTGCTCTGTAACCTCGTATTTCTCTTTTTCTGTGTCGAAGATCTCGCCCTCCTGGTGTCTGGGCTTCCACAGCTTCTTCTTCTTGAAGTACTCATCGGTGAGGTGCTTGGGGATCTTCACCTTGCTGATATCAATTTTTGTGGAGGTGGCAATAACAAACTTCTGGTGTGTTCTACGCAGAGGAACACGATTGAGGGACAGAGGTCCAGTCACAAGTAGTAAGCCACTGCCCAGCTGCTTCAAGAAAACCACTCTCTTGCCTCTGTGGCGCCCAGTGAGGATGATGAGGATGGTCCCTGGAGTGATGCTGCCTCGCAGCCTTCGCACATGCTGACTAAAGGGCTTCTTGCCATGGCTCAGCAGCTTCCGAGGCACATCTTCAGTGGGGTAGTATCTAGGCATTTTTCGAAGCTTAACCACCCGGGTACCTCCGTTCTTGTCACCACCAACTGGTTTTGTGACAGTAGCAAGAACTTTCTCCTTCTTTTTCTTTTCAACCTTAGACTTAGCAGCCGAGTACTTCCTCTTGTACATGGCTTTTCTGGAATACATAGCAGACCGAGAGTATCTGCCAATTCCTCGGACCAGGACCGGGTTTCGGCTGCAGTGGGGAGTCCCTTTCCTGGCCTTTTTTTTTGGACTTAGACTTAGGGGCAGCCTTCTTCACCTTGCCATCGGCACCAGCCTTCTTGGCTTTAGGTTTCTTCTCCTTAGTGTCCGGCTTCTCAGCCTTTTCACCCGCCATCTTGCAAGACGGGAAAGAGCAGGAGCCACTATTTCTTAATTAGCATATAATGGCTTCTGATCACTCATTTTCTGGAGAATATTGTTGGTTTTAAGCCAAATGTAACAGATAATTTGAAGAACTGAGTCACCTGGACAATGACCTAAGTACAAGGACCAAGATTCATGCAAATAACAAACTTGTCTTTTTCTCCAAGTTTTTGTGGCATTAATATGCCACAAAATATTCCCAGCTGGAAAATTAAAGAAAGAAAAATAAAAGCCAAGCAAGAAAAGTTATGTTCTATTCAAGGCATTAGTTTAGATCTGGTTTAGTTTCATATCGACATAGGGTTTTATTTTTAAAATGTTCACCCTATCTTTTCCACCAGAATCTTTAGCAGACTTTTAAACAATGTCTTGATTTTTCTGCACAATAGTACGTTATGAAATCAGTCTTCCGTTCAAGAAAAAAAGTGGATCCCCAAATCCTCAAAAATAAAAACTCTGGATTAAAAGAGTCTGCTGAGAAGAATGCCATTATCCCCTTGCAAATCCGCTCCTTTCTCTATTCTCAGCCACATGCAGGGACAATAACACAACATGGCCCGGGGTAGAGTTGATGTGGGGTTGCTATGTAGAAGCCACAACAGAGCCTCTGGGGAAGCAATGTCAAAAAAGGAAAAGCAAAAGATAAAATTTAGAGATCTATATTTTCTAGATCTTGATCATTAAAAATAAAAAACAACAACCCAGCTGTAAATGCCATATTTTCAAGCACAGAATGGAAAGGGAAGAGTGTGGTGTGTGTGTGTGTGTGTGTGTGTGTGTGTGTGTGTGTGTGTGTGTGTGTGTGTGTACCAGAATTAGGGCAGGGGTGCTGTCCCTTAGCTTTTTCTGCTAAAGACTGGTACTGTATCACTTGAGTCACAGTTCACAGCTCCAGTTATTGCACTTTTCCAATACCTGGGTGCCTCACACCTGTAATTCTAGTTGCTCAGGAGACTGAGATGTGAAGATACAAGTTTCAAGCTAACCCAAGGTAGAACAGCCATGCTAAAGGTATGACTCAAGTGGTAGAGCACTATCTGTGAGCAAAACAACTGAATGAGTGTGACCGCAATGAATTCAAATTCTGGTACTAGTATCCCCCCACTCCCACCCCCCCCCCCAAAAAAAAAGAGAAAAAAAAATAAAGCCGCAGGAATTGAACCATTTGTGCTCACAGGGATACGTTATTTTAAACCACTACGCAAAAACTACTGTTGAATTACCAGTATAATTAGTTTCCAGAAACCATAGGGAGAATTGAAACATACAATGCTTATTTTGGTGTTTTTCTTTATTCATTGGGATAGATAGAGAAGGAATTTCCTTACTGGTATTATTTGGTATATATGGGGAGCAAGTTACATCCAAGTTTTAGAGTTGAGCCTACCCCTCTAAGATTTTGGTGGGTTTCTAAAGAATTTTTTAACTAATACCTTAAAGTACTACATTGGCCTACGTAATACCACTTGTTCACATATACTTTGTGTCTAACCATTCTTAAATGTGTTTCTTTTTGACTCGCTTCTATAGTGACTAAAACACTTCCAAAAAAGCGAAGGGACAGTGCCTTTAGCTTGAGTTTGGGGAAGAAAAAAAAAAAAGCGTGAAAAAGGGCCTGGCGCTTGTAGCTCACACCTGTACTCCGAGCTACTCAGGAGGCTGAAATGTGAGGACTGCGGTTCAAAGCCAGCCTGGGTAGGAAAGTCTGTGGGAATCTTATCTCCAGTTAACCACCAGCAAACTGGAAATGGAGCCGTGGAGCAAAATAGACTTAAGGACAATGAACAGGCCTGAGTTCAAGCCCTACGACAGCCCCCCACCCCCCCAAAAAAACCAAACCAACCAACCAAATATACCCCCCCGAAGGACTGACAGTGTGAAGACTGAGTGTGCAATGAAGGGATAAGTTTATCTATCTTTGCACACAGTACACTCCAGGAGGTATGTCCTGCGTGACCGGTCCCCGCTTAGTGATTCTTGGGGTGGCTTCTAGATCAATTGCCAATGTCTCCGCACCTCGCCTTGATGATCTGCAAGTCGCTGCGGTCCGCTGCCTAGGGCGGGCAGCTGAGTCGCTCGCCGTGGATGCTGTGGGGTCGCAGGTGGGGGGCGTCCGGAGACCCCTTGGCGGGGAGGGGAGGCTGGGGCCTGCGTCCCAGGCGAGGCCTGGGCATCCGTGCCGGGCCGGTCCTCGGGGCCGCAGGTCCCTCAGTG